>NC_039479.1:2072551-2424625 GCF_003590095.1 Trichoplusia ni
GCTTTTGACGAGGTGTTCAGAGAGTTATAAACCGTTTCGTGTTATTTCATCTGCAAAACTTCGCGATCGGAATTCGGGATTATCATTCAATAAATAACGGCTTACGAGGGACGATATTTTATTCGGAAAATATAATTGAATTACGTAAACCAGATGGTACCTACTGTGCGATTAAAAACGGTAATTACTAAATCGCCAATTCTCTGAAGAGAATTTATTAACAACTTTGTAAAGTATTCATTGCAGCTGTGCACTGTGAGGAATTTCGTATTTATTATTAAGAATTCCAAGAGCTGAATATTATAAACGATAATAATGTAAATAATTTAGTAATTAATTGACATAGAGGTTAGTATTTAAGTAAGATTATCTTTGAACAATATCCAAAACAAAACCGAAAAGTTACAATATCAACCTACTGCAAGAACATTTCAAAGTATCAAAAAAGTCGTTTAAAAATAGAATGAAATCAGTCTAGCGTACAGCTTACTCTGTCCATGAATAACAATGAGTATTGAACAACATCGACATATACAAACTCGATCTTTAGAACAATACCTTCGCCAGGTCATCTCATAAAAGCATTAATATGAAATTGTATTCTCACAAATGTTTCTCTAAGGGCTTTTGCGAGTGAACCGAGTAATAACATTCAAAGAGACCGCTATGCCAACTTGGGGAGGAAGAATGGTTGGATACAGCGTAATTAAAATTTAGGGACCTCACGAGTTGTTAGAAATTCCCCGAGTGTCTCCGGACCGGCAATTTGAAGGATGACCTCGGCGAATTTCGGCTGTTTCCGTCTCTCCTCGGTATTTATACAGGGTGGTATTTATTTGAGGCGACAAAACCTTGTACAGGCTTAGTTATCGTGAACCTTTTGAAATGTCAAATGTTATTGCAATTGTGAGCCTGGTTCGAAGAAGTACGCTTTGGTATTTAAATACCGCTAGCTGTACTGCTCCGGGATTAAATTAAGAATTTTACCAAATAATAATGTTGTAAAGGTCTATTAGTTTTATTTTACCTTTTAGTTATTTTAGACTAGTTGTGTTTATCTAGTGTTTGATACTGAATTTAGATTTCTTGGTAAAATTAAAATTTTTAATTGTGCCTTGTTTCTCTTTGATATCAAAAATATATAACTAATTAAAATTAGATTCACGATCAAAGTACAATAAACCCTCTTATCCTTAACATAAAAATCACAATTCCAATCTCTTCATCCGACCTTATCCGGCCTCAAGAATTTTACTACTAAACAAATTAGCAATGAAAAACTGTAACAGTTCAATTGGGTACCAATAAAACGTGGAACGTAACTTTATTAGTGACATTGAATAATCTACCGCCGGCCGATGGCAGGCCACTGACAAGTCACACTTTCCGCACCGCTACGTGCTATGGGACACAATTCTATGCTATTCCTGCTGACTGGATTTATTGTGACTGCAGAATCGACGTTGAGACTAGAAAACTGGAATTGGGGACTGGTTTATCAAATTCTTGGTTCGAACTTAGTATAGTTTGGAGCTAGTCATTCAATAAGTAAAGGACGTTGGATAGATATTTATAATTAAACTATATAAGTTCTAGCAAAACGTATTGCATCATTTAGCTGATATGCCATATTTATGTATAACTAAGTCATTTGTTAAAGGAAAACTAGCAAAATAAACCGTTCAATTGAGAGCTGGCTTAGCGAGAACGAGGGCTTCGTACGAACAGGTTTAATAGCAAAGCAAATTTCTGAGAAAAAACGTACACCCATCAAATTGATTCTGTACAAACCATTGCTTAACCAGAATTTGGATTTTTGTTGTTCGTTAAATAATTAAATATCGACTCAAGAACTGATGTAAAATGGACGGACAGACAGTGGAGTCTAAGGGTATTTTTGTATCGTGACAAGAAATTTCAGCTCTTAAAATTTTGACCAGTTGATAACACCTACAATTTTCTATCTCTCATGAAAAAGATCCTGGTTCAAACATACAGAACCGGCATCGCAAAATATAAACAGGGTCTAAACACGATGTATATCTTAGTAAGCACTTTACTAACACTCAACTTCAAAGCACCTAAACTAGTACTAAATTACCCCTCGCATTATCTACGATTTATGAACAATTTATTCCGTATGCCTTAAGGGAAGCTTTAGCTATATTCTAAACACCTTTGGGATATAGAACAATATGGACTGATATTTACGATGGTCGAAAATCGAAACCTGAATTATTCATACGATGACTGCGACAATGCTGTGTTGCAGAAAACTAATGTCTATATAACAGCAACTATTTGCTTAATCTGTGTCTTTTTATCTTTATATGTATAAGGAAAGCACAGCTTTATAACAAAATACCCTCACGCATAAGAAACCGACTTTAATTTAACGCATTTAAAACCCAGCTAAGTCGGTATTCAATAATAAGTTGTAAGCTACGCATTGCTCGAAGATTACTCGTTTTTATTTTGTAACCAAAATAAACAAACTAGACTAAGTTGCAGTTATTGTTCTCAGGTGAGCGAAACGTTATGTATTTATTGGGTTTAAATGTTCTTGAAGCCTAAATAAAACTAGGTAACTGAATCATTACAACCAGTTTGGTTTTTTTTCTGTTCTTCTATAAAAAAAAAAAAAACGTTAAAAGTATTCATTTCAGCAAGATATGTATGTATGCTGTAGTATGTAAGTAATGTGCAAACGCAGTACTGTCCGTTATGCGTGATGAATTGCTATGTATTGTGTGCGACTAAATGCGGGAGACGTTATTCAGCGGTTTAGGTTTAGTTAGTAAGAGTCTTTCACTACCGGTTTTTACCGAGGAGGCCGGTCAATGAGTATACTCTTACCTAACAAAAATAGGGTATTTTCTACTTTGTACAGTCCGATGACAGATTGGCAATAGATTTGCTGACGTATTAACAGTTTAACATGACTCTAAGCTCAAAACACTAATGTCTTAACAGAAAAACACAGTAATAACTATTTTTGGACTGATTCGGGATTAGTAGTGCTTGAGACCATAAATCTTTTAATATTCTTGAAAATCGGATTAGTTACGCTTATTTTCTTTGCTTTTTTTGCGTACCAAATCAGTTACAGGGGTGCTTAGGACGTATTTTAAAAACACATTGGTTGTAAAGCTGTAAAAATATGCTAACTTTATGAAAAGACATAAATTGTATGTGTACTAGTTATAAAATTATGAGTAGAAATTTCAGTAAGTTGTCTTAAAACTTATCTAGTCTTTATTCATAAAGCACATTCACGAACTTTGTCTTTCGCTTAAATACTCTCTATTAAGATGTAGTTAGTCGTGTGAAGCAGTAACATACGCACTTAATTATCTCGGCGAGAAAGAAAACATAAATACTATTTTCAAAACTCCTTAACTTAGCAAAATTACATAAATAATCCTCAACAAGAATAATACGAAATAAACTTTACTCCAAAAGAAATAAGGTATGCTTTGTATTACCAAAGTTACTTTCTAAATTAAAATAAAATGACTCGAAAACAGCTCCAGGCTAAAGTTATTCAGATAACCTAAGCTTCATTTCTTTACTTGAAACGTATTCGATTTCCATTTGTTATTACATTTCGCGTGAAATTGGATCCGGAATTGTAGCAATTTGTGTAAGGCCTTAGGGACCTATACCAATAAACAGCTATAAGTTAAATTCAAAGCTTAAATTTATTAACATAAAGAATAATAAATGGTCGTTAAAGCAGTCTAAAAAAACTTCAATTATAACCGTTGAAGCTTTGTTTTCGAATTATACAATTACGTAATTTTTGCTTTGTAACATTCAACAACATGTAAAGAAACAGTAATAAGAATATCGGTATTATTTTTTCACATCCAGAATTGATAATTTTATAAACATAACGGATATCCGAGTAGAGCAGGTCACTACGCCAAACCCACTGTGCACAAGTAGGTTCGATCCCGTTGGACTAGCATTTGTGTGATCCACGAATCTCTGCTCTTAGTCTAGATGGGTTCGTGTATATGAATTGAATGTTGTGAAATTCCCCAGTACACGAGGGTTAAGGATTCCTTAGAGCGGGAGTCGTTTTTTTATTCCAAATAATATAATAATGTAAATGTAAGAACGCGATCGACAGATGTATACGATAAGAAGTAAAATACTCATCCGACCAAAACCTTTGTGTTAGCTTACCAGCGTAAACTGATTTACGGGACCATTGTGCACCAACAACAATACAACGATATTACAAGACAGGTGAATAAAATGGTTATATACTGACATATTCCCATCTTCCCTGTAATTGAGGAAACATTTTCCCTCCTTAGTTATATATGTGCTTTATTTTTTCTTTCCATCACACGCTCAGCTGATAGCGTACAATATTTTCACGGAAAGATTTCGTAGTTTACTATTGCTTTCAGCTAGATAGTCTGAATGACCATGGCAAAACCTCTTTCATCTTTACTGTTTTTTAAAACCCATATTATTATAAATTCAAGAGACACTACAAGCCTTAATTGTACTGTTTCTAAGAAGGGTGTATTGACTAAATGCTTAAAAATCTAATGTTTTTTCCATTTAGGCTTATCAGGAAAATGACAACTGACTTAGTAAGTGGATATTTAAGGACGATTTTAGTGCAAAGTGTTATGTGTAAGATTAGGGTTAAATCTGATAGAAATTAAATAAAATGTAATAATTACATATAAATCTATTTATTTTCAAAACAAATAGAGTATGAACCCTCTGCATGTTGTGCACACGTTTGATATAACCTGACCTAATTTCATTGTTATTTATCGTTTTAATATTGAAACTTCGACGCCGATATGTGTTGACGATGAAATGAAATGTACAGATTACGAGCAGAATGTAGGTGTATTGTTTTAGTAATGCGGTGTTTATTGGAGGAAATGTACTTTCATGTACTGAATAAGACCTTATTTTTGAATCACCTAAATGGTTTGTAAAGCAGTATATAGGCTGTATGTTCATGGTACTATTTCGCTACTCCTTTTAAAAAATAGAACTTTCGTACTAGGGAATAATTCTTTAGTCGCGTTTCACACAAAAAACATCAATCATTACAGATACTTTAAATACAGCAATGAAAATATATCAAAGGGAACATCATGTTAAATAATTCAACTGCTTTTAAAACAGTTTAATAAACCTAAGCAGTGCCTTAAATAACCATAACGAATGCGTCAAGTTGCTTCAAAATTTTAATACAGGCGCTGCATAAAACATCTTTGAACAAACTTTATGAAATATTATTCAACGTCGAGTTGTCGTCAAAGTTGAAGTTCCTTATCTCAAATGTATGTGTATTTCGTATATTATATGTATGTGTGTATAAAGGCCTTTAGAAGAGTCCTGGTGAGGCAAAAGGAGAGGCGAGTGTGTTTTGTTTTGGTGTAGGTACTATGTTCCATCGTTATAATGAATAACGCGAAAAATATTTGATCCAGTTTATAATGATAATTCAAAATATTCGTATAAAAATCACAAAAAGATTTCCTGTCTATTACTTTAATTTCAATGCTACCGCAGCGTCAGACCTTGATCGAAAAATCAGTACAAAACTGGTAGTATTATCCCAAAAAAAATGATTTTAACGGTTGAGTTATTAAAATCTTGAACATTATATTTAAAATGACTTCTTGTGAGGGTTTAATGTCGTACACCGTTAGCCAAAACTATTACTTTTACGTTTTGTTAGAAGCCATCAATGACTACTTACATACAAAAATCTCTTTCAAAATCCCCCAATTAAATCACTTTCTATCTATTGTAACACGTATCTCCAAACCTGAACATCAAAATTACCCAGGTCAATAAAACCCTGTCCTCGTAAGCTATCACCAACTTGTCACAGCTATCGTGCTCCACACAATATATTCACATGGTCCTTTGTGCCGCTGGCAGGCGTCCGTGTTCCTAGGCAGGCGTATCGTGCATACCTTTGTATAATGTCGCCTGTTTCCTTCTAAGAGATGAGCACAATGGTATCTGTCTTGCTTAAGATAGTAGCTAGAAATTGGGTATGTGTGTAGGTATATGATATTTGTCGGCTCCTATCTATGGTGGCCGTTGGCTTATAGAGTTAGTGTTATAGCATTTTCTAAACCAAGCAAAAGGGTAAAAACGGATCTCTTTTAGTAAGGTTTCGCTGTCTGTCTGCCGTCTGTCTTTCTACATGCTGTATGTAACTCATGAACCGTAACAGTTAGATGGTTGAAATTTGAGATGATGTAAATAATGAAAAGGTGATAAACACAAGATATAGAGGTGGCTGAAACAACGTTTCGTACGGTCATCGATTTGGTGGATTTTTTTGCATATTTGTACGAAATCCTCACTGTCCGGAAGTCTACTCGCACTTGACCAGTTTTGATCTATAGGGTCGCCTTGTAGCCTTATAACAGTGCATAAAGCGACGACCAATTAGATAAGATGCTTATTTCACTTGATAGTTATTTTCTTCATATTATGGATTGACTGTACCTTTACTTGTCTCTTTTTGAAATTCTTAGTTGTAAAAGAGAGCTGCTCTACACTGTTTAATGTTCTTGCTTTCAAAACTACAACAATCTTTGGTGCTTCTCAAGATTCACACACCATACACGGACAAAGGGCCGGCTTTAAAGTAGAAGTCTACCAAACTGAAAACTTATTAAAAGCCTAAACGAACGTTCTAGTAAATTAGGTTAATGTATTATAATTTATTAAACATATTAACTTACACTTGATACTGTAACAAATATACAGATTGCCAAATCGTATTGTATTTCAAAATGTACAGTCACGCACTAATTGCATTCGTCCGATCACGATCCTATTTATAAATCGAATAACATTATCGAGTGATGATAGATAACTGCACCTAATGTTTTTGAAAATGGAACATCTCAATTATTCGAATACTCGACAATCGATTTGTTTATTCGAGTAGAGGATTATTGCGATTGACGCTAATGCAAGTTTCGTTTTGTTTTACGAGTTATGATTTTTTCAAGTGAGTTTTAAATGCAATATAACTTTTATTTATAACCTTCACTATTAAAACAAGAAATAACGAACAACTTATGAAATATTGATATGCATTTTGGATCGTGATTAATTAATGATGTTAGAATCCATTTTGAAATAGTTATTAATATTTGTTAAACAGTATTTTAGCGAGCTTGTAAGGTCTGGTGATTTATTTTGTTACATTTTTTTTTACTACAAATGTTATTTTTAAGCAATTCATAGATTGAGATTAATGAGGATATTTTTTTATTAAGTATAATATTTTAAAATAAACGAAACTTGAGAAAGAATATTTTCTTAACAAAGTCCAAGAGATAGAATTTAGAACTGCTTGCCTACGTTTTTCATAGTTGATTAAACATAATTTTAATTTTAGGCGTCAGTAAATATTTCGTTTGAACCAAATAAAAACATCAACTTATAATTAATGTTTGAATTAGTTCCAAGCAATTAAGAGATTAAATAATGAACTTGATTATAATAAATATTGACGTACTTCTCGGTTGTCTATGAGACTTTAAAGTCTGTCACCGTTGTGGGAGTGAGAGAGCGCGCTTTATTGCGTATACCGGCCTCTCGCTTCCACAACCAGACTAAACCTGGTTTAGTATCTCATGGTAGAGGTACTGATCTTGTATATGACGGCTAATTTAAAATCAAACGTAAATACGCTTTGATTGATGAGTTTCCACTTAATTAATTGAAAACAATGGTATGCCTAATTGTTGAAATAACATCCGTGATACCATTTTTATTTCGTTTGTTGGTACACGGAAAAAAAGATTACCTAGTGTTTTTTTATAAAAGCTTTAATTTTTTTTAATTGACTTGGTCTTTAAATAAATACCAACGTCTGGAGTAAAGTAGTCGATCTAGCTGAAATAGGCTAAGATGTCGTCATTACCATCATTTAAATGATCAGCTCCGAAACACTCTCATGTAGCTATTCCGTTTGTATGGATAAAACTAGGCAAGAAGCTACTAAAGGAATTCAAGAGGTTATTTTATGCATAACACACATCACTATTCAAGATCCGTCAATAAAATTATGAATGATAGAATCAACTTTTTCTACAAACATTGCAGAAACCAAACAAACAAAAGCTACGTAACATAAAAGTATACCTAATTGCAAACATGCTTACATACTCAAGTAAACAATCACATTCACTCACCTGTATTAGCATACGCTGTAATGATGATCGCAAACAAAGGACAGTACTGGTACTTACCATCCTGGACGTTAATATTTGACAATATTTGTAGAAAAACTTCTCTTAGATTAATACCTACATGTTTAATCCAATAATAAAACAGCTCTTTAATATGAGGCGAGCTTGAGCTTACGCTTGGCTGCTTAACCAGACACTTAAAGTAAAGTAGGCACACCCTGTGGGGTTCGGGCCCCGACTAAGTATTATTAAAAATCTTACTACGAAACTACGGCTGTCTGTATCTTTTTAAAGAACAGCTCTTCAAGCGTACTATAATACAGGCCAAAGAATACTCACGTTTCGCGGTACATTAACAAACATAGACAAAGGTAATTTCTTAACAGTATATATTAAATGTTACTTAACACCGTATTTCCACGGTACAGGCAAGTGGAACGAGGGCGATCTGCCTAGTTGATCTCACAGATTAACATCCGTTATAAACGACAATTATTGGATAATTGTTGTGCGTATTGTGGCTGACACTTTTCTACTTGAGTGTCCTATGTCACGGTAGATTACATCATCTTATTAATTAATTATGGTGTATTTGTTCCCGGGAGATATTGCGCTAGGTGTGATACATTGCCGACTACGATATGTCGCTATTGATACCAGAGCTTGAATTCCCCGTAATGTATTACTTCTTACTCGATGTTTCTCGCCTTGTCTAAAGGAGTGTTTAAGTATGTACCGGCTCATAGTAGGTGCGCGAATATTTTTTTCAAAAACCCAGTCTGTTCACCTTTTCTTCCTAGATAGAAGGATTACCTATTTGAACTCCACAATCCATTTGCCTTAGTAACACCCCGTACCGTAAGTGAATTAAAAATATTTGATCTTCTCGAGATCTTTTACTAGAATTATAATGACTTAAATAAAATAAGAACAAGCTATGCCAACATTATCAAAGGTAAAGTTTGTGACGTTCTAGGGACTAAGCTAAGGATACACATAATTTGTAAATTATTTTACTAATAGAAAGTTTATTAGTAACACGATAAATTACCACCAACCAAAATGGGTTAGATAATATTATCTTCAAACATACAAAGAACATATTCATACGTCAGTATTCAATGAAATTCAAGCTATTATAAAAAACAATGCTTTATACTTCCGAGATTCTTCATACATATTCAAATGTAATGTGATTTGTATAAAGATAACGCTATGAATGGTAGAGTCACCGGATGAAACAGACTGTTTACTCGGTTGAAGACTTTAAGATCAAATTAAAATGTGGCAAGAATGGGCGAATGGGTAGCCATTATGCATAATTAATTATGGCTACAAATCTAATGTTAGAAGAAAGGGAACTATCAGTAGGTAATGAAAATATTTTAAAGTATTTTGACTTTGTTCTTTGTCTAATTATTATTGTTTGAACTGGCTAGATTTTGATTTACCTAAAGTTAGCTTTCTTTGTGCAATGTGCATGTTACATCTACGTTCTTTCTACATCTTGATTCGTTCGTTGTAGAAGCACTGGAAAACCAATAAATTATTGTTTTCTGTAGTCTACTCCATGTCCAGGTAAGATTGTTGAGTTTTGGAAGCAAGATGGTGCACAGCCCGGTGTATAGCAGCTTCTCATTTTACACCACTAGAACAAATGAAACTTATTTAAGAGGTGGCTGTAGGTCTCCTGCCTATTTGATTTTTATATCGCGAATTCGGCAAAAAACACACAAATTAAAAACAGAAGAAAAACTGAATGTTTTATAGTCTTTGACCATAGATATAATCAAGAGGTGCATTATGACCACAACGATTGCCTTTGTTGTGTTATGTAAGTTTAACTAATTGTGACGCATTACAAGATCTACCTATACCTGTATTATGAGCTCTACAATCAGCACCGTTGTTAATGTGGAATGGAGATGCCGCTCTACATTTCACGTAGCGGTGTCTCGCTTGCACACTACACGTACTACAAGCAGTCTTGGTTGAGAGCTCGTTGGATCTCTCTGGAGGCTTGTAGGCGTTATTATGATGTAGATAAGCTCACTAGGGTCGTGAGAAATTGCCTTTGTTTCTGTATGGCACCGCTTCTGTGAATAATTAAGCGTTTTGTGCATAAGGATTGGAAATTGACGTACGTGGTTCCTAGATTTTGTGGTTAGGTAGATATGAACACGCAGTGGTCGCTGACTTATTTCGGTTTATCTAACTCAAACATTCAGTTCTAGTGAAAAACATTAGTCTTGTTTATCTGGGCGGTCTCGAAAAAACTCCTGATGAAAAAAGAAAAAACTTATAAATTACAATTATTCTAATGTCCCACAGCTGGGCAAAGGTTTCCCAATTTGCCCCTCCCAAGTGCCACGAGAGACCAGTTCGATAAGAACATACATCCCGGTCATCCCACCATCTCTGGCTTGGTTTAACTCGCTATCGGCAATCATGATAACAATGTTTAATATTTGTTTGTGTGTGATGCAGGGTGGAGGGCGACGCGAGTGCGAGGAGGCGGCAGGGTGCGCGTGCGGCGGCGCCCCGCCCGCGCCCCCCGCGCCGCTCGTGCACCACCCGCTCCGCGCTCTCGACCAGATGCCGCCGCCTCTGCTCAGGTATACCTCAACATCATCGCCGTTCTTTAACAGCTCATAAGTCATAACCCACTGCTAGGTAATCTAGGTATAGGCCCCTTTGTTTATGCTATTCTCTTCTTTCTCCTGCTTGTTTTTTTTGTCGTCTGCTTCTCGCATCCTCAGAGCGCAGGAATATCAGCGTCACGTCACGTCATTTGGTTATTGCTTTGCACATTAAATACATTAATAGTAATAAACACTTAATGGCACAAAATATGTACTTTAAGGGTGTTTATTTGGTAAGAAATTTGTACCAGCTATTTGGCTGTTCCAAGGGGTATTTTTAATTCCTGCCTTTCATTTGAATTCAGCTGAAAACTGTTCTTATATGAAGCTTTAGCCAATTTGAATGGATGTTGAAATTCATAGGACGAAAATTTGTAAGAATTACGAACTGGCTTCAGGGTCGGCAACTAAGTACACAAAGCAGAAAATCGGTATCAGTGGCATACATTGGGAAATACCCTGTTTTGGAAAAAATAATTGAAAAGAGAAATGCATGCTATTCAATTCCTAACTGCAAAGTCATCAACGGACACAACAGAGGTACCGCCACAAAGAATATTTCCAAACAATACTCAACAGAAAGTTTCCAGGAAATTGTGAATCATGAAAGCCTTATAAAGCAGCGCCTTATGTTGAACGTCATAAGGTTGAATTAGCTCTATCAAAATCTAAGAGGTCAATGACTGCAATATTAGCACTCATTGTAAGAATGTAAATTTTGTGCGTGATTGTACTTATTTATTTTTGTTTTGCGGTCAGGGTAATTGTCAAAATGTTCACTGTCTTTTGATGGTAGAATAACAATTGACTAATTTTTCCGATAACCAGCAGTCTTGATAGTAGAATAATAATGGCCTATTTTCGCCTTTAATCAGCAATTAATTAAACGCAACTATCTTCTAAAAGAATTAGTGGTAGCTCAGATCTTAAGGAGACAAAAACAGTCCCAACATTTGCTGAAATCTAAGTAAATCGAGGTATCTGAAGCCGAATTATTTTTGCGCACAAAAATAATAATGCTGCGTTACCAGACAAAGCTTTAAGACAAAGATACTATTCTAGTGCCAGTCTTTTGAACATTTGAAGGAGAAATACGCGTATAATAGCGTGCCATCTCGCTTCCACCAATAACCAAGCAAAAGTACTTTTTACAAACATGATCTTTAAAAGTCTACCTGGTAATAATTTGTCGTAGTACAGATACCTTAACCGGACTATATTTATAAAACCTGTTATTTTGAACTTTAGAAGCAGACTAGTTAATTGTGGATATAAGGAATTGAAATAAAATACCAATCCAGTTTGTTGGGTTTAAACACCTTAAGTGCATCCTGGTTCGCAATGTGATCCACTTAGGAAGGTACAAAGAGTATTAAAGATATTTTTGTCCTCACCTTTTAAAGTAGACACTGGTCTTTCTTTTTTTAAATTTTCCTGTACTAGTAAACGGGTTGTGGTCGTTAAGTAGACAGGTTCAGGTGCTAAAGGTTGAAGGCAGGACATCAATTCTTAATTCAATATTTTTGCCGTTGTGGAAGCGTGACACGGCACCACAAGGTGTGGAGTGGCATCTCTCGTCCTCAGTCTAATCTTCGCTTCGTTATCCTCAGAGGTGAGGCTTGTGAACCCCTTCCACCTCTCTTCTCTCTCTCTAAAAACCGTAAAAATATTAGTTTAAGGTGGTGGTTGGACCTCTGGTAAACGACGACTCTGAACACTTATTGACTAAACACAACACTGTGCCATAACATTTTATGTTTCTTATTTTCCGGGTTGAATCTTTAATCCACGTAGAGGGCACGGCGTGGGGATATGTCGGTCTTCCTAAGACTAAAAACCTTTGGCCCTTGTTGTTTAGTATTTTTTGAGTTTATCCATATATTTCTAAGATGTCACTGTGCCCTTTAGATTTAACTCCTGTTATTTTCAACAGGTCGAATCCCCTATACACAGAGGAAGAAGAGCAAGAGGTAGTGATAATCGTGGACTCGCTGGACGAGGTGCCCGAGGGGGAAGCCCCGGAGCCGCCGCGCACGCCGCGGAGAGCTCCCTCCACATCATCAGGTCAGTGCATGAGGCTTCACTTCAAATGTTACTGCAATTTAATACCTACTGATAGTCTAAAGTAACCTGAACATGTGTTAATTTATTGACCACCAGATGCAAATGTTTGTAAATAATGCATCACTTAAGCATGTGAAAAGAAAAAATATATTTGAATTTGATGAGCTTTCATTTGAAGTGACATCGTAAAGTCCTACAGTCGTTTTCAGTTTATCGTAGCTCTTGTTATCTAACTTCTTAAATCTTAAATCCATCTTTATTATAAAATAGCTATCCAAAAATTCTCTGTATGTGTTATTTTTCTTTTCTGGATACTCAACAGTCTGTTTAATTTCTTCAAGACAAGCTGCTAAGGTTCAAGGTAGAAGTCAGTATAAATAGATTAAGCCGCACCTGCATATAACTCGTCCGACATATAAAAATAAAAAAGCATGTTTAATATTCAGTTCCACTCAACTCGCTGAATAAAAGGCCTTTGCCCTGAATGTGAACAAAGGGATATATTTTGTCAGCGGTGCTTGGGAGTGTGTAGGTCTTACCCTGAATGTGTAAAGGTAAACTAACTTTTAAACGATCTTAAATGTCTAAAATTGACTGAGAGAGTGGTATGACTGTATTTATAGTAAGTCTGCAAAATACCAGGGACTCCTAGCCCGAAGGCCATCTTGGATTAAGACATTATTTTCTGAGGTATCATTTTGTTGACTTTCTTTTATGGAGAGGAAGATTGCCCCATCTTAAAAATTTACCACGGATCATTTAACTAATTAAAATTAAATCTCTATGAAAGCTTGTGTCAACAGTGACTTAAAATCGTCTGAAGTTTTAGTCATCCGTCAATTGGATCTTCAGCTTTCAAACACTTTAACAGTCTGACGTTTAAAGCACAAACTAATGAAACATTCAGCTCATAATGTCACTTCCAGCCATTTGTCTACCTTCGTTTGTCTGCAGGCTACGGCAGCGGCGGCGGCAGCCACGGCCGGGTGTCCCCCAACTTACCAAAGAGCGATCAGTTCGAGGCGCCGGCCTGCCGGCTCTCCGACTCGGACAAGAACGATGGATCTCACACCACGTCGGACTCCGACGCCAGTCCCGTCTGCACCCTCAGCAGGAGCTTGAAGGAGGATATTAGGTCCTGTTTAGGAGTATGCAGGTGAATGTTAAACATTTTATTAACCTGCACTAATTAACGAAGTATTGTTATAAACGTCTCCCTTGTTAAGGAATTTAATCCTTGTGTTGCGAACATTCAAGTCACATGCACAAAGACACCCAGACTCTGGACAAGCATTCGTGGATCATACAAATGGTTGTCCTACGCGGGGATCGGATCCGCGACACGTCGCGCTTTTTGGGTTTGGCGTGGTTTTCGCAACCACTCGGTTATCCGTGCAGTCTCCTCTTTGAAACAATTTACAGTGGAGCTGATAACATATACCATATTATTTAAGTTTGATACTTCCTTACAAATTAATATGTAAAAACTATATTTAGGGCAGCTTTGATAAAGGCATTTAATGCATATAGAAGACTGATTTTTCAAAGGTGATCCGCGTTTTAATGACCAGTTGGCTTTTTGTCGAATACCAATGACATTAACACACTAAAGGACGTGCGATACGGATGTTCTTTGTGTATTCTTGCAAAAAGTCCTCAAAAAAATGGCACATTTGCAATTTCCTTTTCATTTAACATTCCACCGCAATGTAACATTGTCTAGCTCTACCTTTTGTTTAGAAGCCATAAAACTATTGATATACTTCTCAGATGGGAGAAAGATGTAAACGAAGTAGTGGAGGCGGCAGTCCGCGGTGCGGGCGGGATCAGTGCGGCGCGCGCGCGGCTGCACGCGGCGCTGCTGGCGCTGCACGAACCGCCGCCGCGCCTGCCCCAACAGGGGCCCGTCCCTGCCTTACTGCGGCCCCGGCGTCAGGCCCGGGGATGTCACCATGATGCCCAAGAACACTGAAATGTCGCTACTGGTGAGTTTATTCCTCTTAGTTTTAGCAGTGTTGTAACCACGTATGTGGTAAAAATGGTAAAACGGCCTTTTATTTCATTGGGACCGTCGACATAGACCGCCACACATGCCCGTCATTGAAACTCCAGCCAGGATATAGAATGAAACCAACGAAAATCACCGAAACACTTAAGTTAAATTTAATGGTTTCTGTAACCGGGTGTAAATCGGCCTTTGTCACTTGTATTTTACGAACTGTGATACAAATAATACCAAAATATATGTGGACGCTCCCATGCTGATACCGCAAGTTATTGTAGTTCATCACACTTTAGACTAGGATGTATTGAATGTAAATACTTTACAAAACAGAAATAAATAATCTTCCGAAAGAATTACAGTTTTTAATGTTCTTTACATGTGGCCTTACTTTGTTAGAGATTGCTACTAAGTTTAGTTTTAATTTATTGCTAAGATAGGCGCTCGTAAACCCTGGATAGTGCATATCATCGTATTAGACCTCATTATTGTAAAATGGTTTCGTAGTGTGACCACAAATTTTACTATTTTAAATCAACTACAGTATTTTTGGACAATAATTTAAGAAATACAATAGACAACTGGAATGCTAAGTCTACTTTTTATTTCTTTAGCAGAGGTTTTAGGATCATCAGACACATGTATGTAAATGTATGTACGTATGTATTTAACGTACGGATATTATTATTATTCGTTTACGTACAAAGGAAATTCTATAGGGACTTTTAACTCGTTGAAAATATTTTTTATTACTGACTGAACTTAACTTTAATTAAACGGGATAAGTAGGTATTAGACTGGACTCATTCTTGTGAAAACCTGAATAATTGATGATCCTGAAATGTCTGCTTAAGAAATAGAAAATATTTTTACAGATAGGTTTTGAAATTATTGAATTTCTTGAAAAGAGGACTGAATAAAATATTGAGACTGTCAGTACAACATAGATTATTTGGTTACCCTATTGGGTACCGAAGTGAAAAGATCGCGATCACAACTTTGTTATATGCATTAAGGAAGCAGTTATTATGTTACTTAATCGTGTAAATACAAGCGTTTTCCTGCGTTTTTATACTTGAAGCAATGAAGCAGCGTTTTTAATGTTTCCTTTTAGATACATGAAATATTATTGCAGGTTCTTTAAGTATTGTTAGACCACCACTCCTCCTCAGCGATTGTTTCATTCATTTTCAGTCACCATTACGAAAAAATGGCGCCTTTTCAGAATCTATGTTGTGGCCTGAATAAACATTTAGGTATAACCGTATATACACACTCGTCCTTCTAATTTAGTTGTGTAAAAAAGGGTGATCAATTTAAGATTATTTGCTGCATTATGACATTTTACTGTAATTTGCTTAGTGATCAATCTTCCTTGTCTGTAGGAGATGAGGCCTTTGCCCTGTATTGCAATACGTCTGATTTGCTTCTGTTTTTGTAGAATTTTTAGGGTTCCGTACACAAAGGATAATTATTAATGGAACGGCAAATCGGTTCGTCTGCCACCAACTGTCTCATAGTGACTTTGAAATATAAAAACCATTTTTGGTGGCGGTTGGTAAATTGGCCTTTTTTTCGCAATTTGTTTGTTCTTAAGCTTATTTGTGTGAAACTTCAATATCGTGGATCTGACTCTTACTTTACCGGTTTATTTTCACACATCTGGTAAAATACTTAAACTATAATCTGTCAAAATATGTTGATTGATTTATTATAATTTTAAAATAAACAGTAGAATGTTACCACTAACTGTCTGTTTTACCTTCAGAGACTATGTTAACAGATAATTAATTGCATTTTTTTTTTATTACACCGTTTATTAATATATTTCGTATGTACTATAAATCATAATAGCTCTTTGCATACTTGTTATGTTATGTTTAAATATTGGTTTTGTTATTTTATGTTGTAAATTGCAAAATGTAAATATTAGGACTAGGTAAGTCTTCATTTCTGAAATCGTTTTTTTGGTGTGCTTTCAATTGAAGCAGTTTAATGTAAAATGTTGCTAAGACAAACCCATATAGCTCGAAAAAAGAGCATCATCAGTTTTTTTTTTTTGAAATGTGGACAACATCACATACATTGTTCTGAACCCAAAGTAAGTTGCGAAAGCACTTGTGTTATGGAATTCAGATACAACGAAGGTACCACAAACACCCAGACCCGAGACAATCATTGGCCTAGCCTTTTCCCAACTATGTTGGGGTCGGCTACCAGTCCAACCGGTTTCAGCTAAGTACCAGTGTTTTACAAGGAGCGACTGCCTATCTGACCTCCTCAACCCAGTTACCTGGGCAACACGATACCCCTTGGTTAGACTGGCTGTCAGACTTTTTCAAGCTTCTGACTACCTGTAACGACTGTCAAAGATGTAGGAATAACAGCCGGGACCCACAATTTAACGTGCCTTCCGAAACACGGAGGAACTCGTTATGACAAAGATGGTCACCCATCTACGGACCAACCGCGTCAAGCATAGCTTAACCTGTGATCGAATCACTTACGCAGTTATAGCTTAGCCACGAGCTCCAGACCCGAGACAATGTAGAAGAATATCTACATTGACCCGACCGGGGATCGAACCCGGGACCTCAGAGCTAGCGACACCTTGAAACCGGTATGTACGGCACTCGACCACGGAGGTCGTCAAAAGTTCTTATATGGAGGTTTGTTTCTAACTATGCGCGCCTATTCTACAAATTCAATCTTCAAAATAAAATCACTCTTCAATTTTCTACCATTTCTTCTACTGTCGTTACACACATCATACTAAGCGTATACATGAGTTAAATATAATAAACTTTACCAAGTATGTACTTATGTTTTTATTATAATAAAATTAACAAATATATATTTATCATGGCTTAACAACAACCGAGAGCCCGTTTAGGCTTAGAGTTGATTATCAAGTGGGCGTCATCATCTTTATAGACAAAGAGGCACTACATAATAAAATTATAATTACATAATTCTTTGTTTACGTTTTAAATATCACTTGCGCACTTAATGTCTTCTTTGAAACACACTGACAGGACTGCATAATATATAATTATGGGTTTACAAACACTTATTTAGAACCGCATGTCAATCAATCAAATTGTGTTTTTAATTATATTTGATTTGTTTATTTGTTACGAAATTTTGGTTTTCAATGATTGTATGTAATTGTGTGTGACGTAAGTGGATTCCTTTATCATGCATTTATATATAAATATGATTTTCTTATGATTATTTTTGAATCTGCTGTTTTCAACTAGAGATTGTTGGAATTTAAGATATTGTTAGCACTAAAATGATATTCCGTGACGGTCAAAAATTGTTCAATGATTGGAACTGGCCTGTTAGTCTAGTGGTTAGTAGCCCTGATACCATATTTGAAGGTCGTGGGTTGGATTTCCACCCAGCACTTTATATGATGTAGTCTCTATGGAATCCTAGTCAGTAAAATTATCCTCCAATTGACTCCAGACCATCCAATTCACATAAATCTCCTACGAACATAGTTATATTACATGTACATGAAAAAATTTAACCCTGAAGGATCCCGTTAGCATGCATTGAAATACGACTACTGATCCAGAAACTGGTGGCATATTAAATAGGTTCGTTCTCTTGCATACCAAGCAGGGAAATCGCCAACTCGGTCATTGTTACCACTTGACGTGACAATAATGAGGATGAGGTACACACAGACACGTCATTATGGTGAGTTTAGATGGAAATAGTAACTAAACCTCGCTCTAAAATGAACTTAAGCATAAACAATAACATAATATAAACAACAGAGAATGTAGATTTTGATAGTAACTATCGTGAGAATGATTCATTATTACATGAGGTAACGGCTAGCGACTAGTTTCGGATCCAACCGGAGTCCTTAATCATGAGGAGAGGCGGCGGGATCGCGAGTCGAACTTGTCGGGCTACCCCGATAAATACGCGTGAGTAAACCGTTACATCATTTAATAGAGAAAGTAGAGACTAAATAATATGCAAACATTGATATTAAATATATCAATAGGTTTTTTTAATATATCAATACTAGCTGACCCAGGAAACGTTGTTTTGCCGATTTTTTTTCTAGTTGTATGTATTCTTAATGCCACATTATAAAAAAAATAAAAACAAACAATTTCGTCCAGAAAATAAAATATATATTTTTAGTGTGAGCAACCCTTATCACTTAGGGGTATGAAAAACAGATGTTGTTCTATTCTCAGACCTATCCAATAGGTATACAAAATTTCATAAAAATAGCTCGAGCCGTTTCAGAGGAGTACGGTAACTAACATCGTGACACGGGAATTTTATATATTAGAATATGCAAACCTAACTTTGAAAGGTGACGGGAGGATTCCTAGATGACTGACACACCGACAATGTCGTATAGCGTCACTGTTTTTGAACATTTTGCTATTTTATAGACCTTTAATTTAACATAAATATTTTTATTGATAATTAAAACAACAATAGTCGATTATCGGAAATTAGAAGGACAAAATCATTACACGAACTTTATAGACGTATTAATTAACGTATAATACACAGGATGTTTTAATAATCATGCTTTTGTGGATGGTGTATCAGATATAACATAAATAAAACGATCTAAAAAGCAATTTGAGGTAAATTAAAATCGTTTTCATACATAGTTAATTGATTCACCCTGCTAACAAAACCCAGAGTTTTGCTACACTAATATAACTAGCGCACTGCCACGGCTAAAATAATTTCGTTGTGCCAGTATTTCTCTATTTTAATACTTGTATATAGTCTACGATATTCTCAAAATTAAATAACGTGGCATTCTATCAAAACTTTTGTCTTTGCAGTATCAACACAGATTACTAAAATATAATTCATAAGTAAATGTAGAGATGCATTTTCTGCTTGAATCACTGAAATTGTGTATGAGTTGAGTGTCTAAGCCTAAACGAAACGAAATGTCAAATCAATACCTTTGAGGGCTTGCTACTAACGCCGACTACATCTTTCTTAACGACGGGGGCTGGACTTGCAATGATGGGTGGCAAAAGTTATTCGAAATTAAAAAAAAAGACTAATCGTTACACAACCAACTATTCACGGCCAAAAAATTAAAAAAAAACTGTTAATAAATGGCCGACATTACGCAAACATAATGCACTTTTTACAAAGACATTTCTGATATATAACTTCTGAATGCACTAATGAATGTATTAAGACATGACAATTTAATTACTTTGATTATTGATAGATAAGGCGAAGGGGTCACTTTAATTAAGTTTTCAATACTCATTAAAAACCTTTTGCCCTCGTTTTTGTTATTAAGTGTTACACACGATTTGCATAAGGAGAATGCGATTAAATCAATGCAAGTTGTATTAATTTAATGTTAAGATATTTGCTGTCTATTGTTTTGCAAAGGTCAGCTGTAAAGTCGTGTTCAGACTGCTTTAGTTAAAACACGTACCAGTGTATAGGCGTCCCAATATTGAGCACAGGCCTCTTTCTATATATCGAAGTTTGAGAATTGATCTCCACGCTAGCTCACTGCTGGTAGGTAATTTCAGATTCCAATGTTTGGAGTCTAGGTTAGATCGCGATGTTTTCCTTATAAATAATTGTAGATTCTGTTAATGCGAGTTCATTTTACGAGTTGCAAAAGGGTCAAGAAATCAAGTTAGTTCTAGTCAAAACTGCTTGCAAAACTTCTCGGTTGTACTACGCTGGCTGGTAGTTTGGTGCACATACTTTTGAGTAAATGTAACGACGCCACACATTTCAGATGCAAACTCCTTTCATTTGTATTGAATTTTAGGCTTCAAACGTAAGTGGTTTCACAAAAACACAAATCGTAAGCACAGAGACACCCAGTATTGGAAAAAAATTAGAATTTCTAAACATAAGCATCTCGGATATCGAACCCGGTTTACGTCGCAAACAGTAGTAATTTTCAATTTAGCTTATTCGACTCGGTTATCAGCCGTCTTTCAAAGTATCTTTTAGCTTCGATTAATACAAGGAACGTTATTATTTATTTGAGGCGTGGGAGGTGCAAACGATTTGCCTAAATAAGCCTCTACATAAATAGTTTGAAACCTGAATCGGACGGTATTTGTATTACCTAACTTGTTACTAAGTACCCGGAGTCTATACTAGATATAATTTTGAGGAATTTATGAAACCTGACTAAATTGTATGTTCTCTAAGTAGTTAATTCGGAAGTGCAAAAGTGTTTAAGATGAATGACGATGATGGCAGATTGGTCGGGGAAGGAATGTGAAAACCCATTATAAAATTTGGTCAGTCGAAAACCCACCCATGTTCCTTCCTTTGACCTTCGTGTACCATTGCCACAGAAAACATTTCGGACAAATCCGCGGCCCTGGTAGTATCTATGGAGATCTACCAGCCACTTTTTAAGGAGTAGTTCTATAGTTTTGGATGCAAGACGGTATATCGGCATTTCCCTCTGTCATTTTCAGAAAAGCAACAGTCTTATTTTGAGTTGAGGTCGTAAACTTTTAATTCATCAAGAAAAGGGAAACGTGATAAAATACATACAGTATTTAAATGTCTAAATTATTACAAGGCATACCCTAAGGTCCAAACTGGTATTTCCAAGTTACCTACTTTGGTAATAACTGATAAATATATTGGATTTTAGTTCTAGCCTTGATATTTTACTAGCTTGTAAAACCTGGTAACATCTTGAATACTAATGTATTGCTTTATCTGTCTTAATGTGTGCATAATTTACTTTATTATGCAATAAAAGTGTGGTAGGTCATAGTCTGTGATTTTGGGTGGTACACATTCCATTGCTACCTACATTGGATAACAAATCATTGGAAGACTGACAGGTACAGCCTCTACATGCCTTTTTTCGAAATACAAAGACGTACATGTGTTTAAGTCAAAGTTTGCGAGCTAAATTAGAACCTCCTTCTGAAGCTCGATTGAGATGCGTGATTCTGTCGTTTTAATTTAATTTTTTTACGTATTCATAAGTTTGATAACAAGCCATGCCCACTGCACTCACTGTACGGGACGTGTCGTGGGATCGATCCCCGCGTAGGACAAGTTCGTTTGTTGTTCGTTTGTCGTAGTACTTTTAAATATTCTGCGATTGTAGCGCAAGTTGATGCAGGCCTATGTCTAGCAGTAGTCATCGATCGACTGAGATTATTTATTGATAATCCCAAAGTTAGAAATTAAAAAGGTCACTTTTATAACAGATTATACTCCTTTCATAATAATGATTTATTTTAATTTCACATGGCTGATTTAAATAACTTCTCTTAGTGGCATATCATCTTCGACGGCTAGCTAAATGTTCGCAGGTCAGAAGCCCTGACCACCAGTATTAAAATTCCCTCACACGCAAGCTATCCAGTTATCGTGGCGAGAATCAGACACAACTAAATATCAAGCACAAGTGATGACTCAAATATTTATGTTTATGCTATCTATACATGCAACGCATTCCTTATATATTTGACACGAAGCTTGTATAAGTGGTACCGACTGGACTTTCTCAATGATGATTTCAAGATTGCCTTGTCTTCAAATGCTTCAAATTGATCCTTATAAATGCTATACCTCCAGTCATGGGACAATTCGACAATCCCATTTTTGGGACTGTGGACCTTAAAGGACAATCTAATCATTATAAAGATATTGTATACTAAAGTAAAACTATTATATAATAATAATATAATATCATGGGACAACTCACACACGGTTATCTGATCCCAAGCTAAGCAGAGCTTGTGTTATGGTAACCAGACAACTGATAAACTTACTTATATATTTCTAAATACATACATATTATAGATAAATTACACCCAGACACCAGAACAAGTGATCATGCTAATCACACAACATTTGTCCTGGGCGGGAATCGAACCCACGACCTCCGGTATAGCTGTCAGGGTCACTAACCACTAGACCAGTAGGCCCGTCAAATTTGATACAAGTGACCTATTTTAATTCCCTCTGCCTAAATCGAAATAGGTCTCTTCTCCAAGGGACTATTGTCAAAAGAACGCATAGAGGTTCGTACATAGGCATGCTTTTGAATTTGAATGCCATGCGTTAATTCTTCATCAACTTTTCTGCATGAAGGGCATTTACTTAGGGCTTGTTTCGCCACCCGTTCCCGTTAAATGTATGTCAGATTTTTTCATACAAATATTTTTTTTTTAATTTTTCTGACAGATAGCAGGTTATCAGTAATTATGAAGCAGGCGCTTAGAATTAAGTATAAAATTATTTAAATCACCACTTAAATAAAGAATGTTACATGTCGTTCCTATCCTATGACCTACAGCCATTAGACCAAGTTTATTTATCTTTCAAATACGCAGACACGTTACAAAAAACCGTACAGTTATAAATCATCATCCATCAATTATAAACGAGACTTAAAGAATTTTAGCGCCATTTATAACCCAGTTACCGTGTACAAATGATGAACGAATGTTTGATCGGTATCGCGAGAGAATTAAAACAGGTTTTTTATAGATATGTATATTACAACAAGCGGCATTTTGGTACGGCTGCCCAAAGTATCTAGCGTAGCTTTAGAAATAGTGAAATGACATAAATGCTATCTATGGTTACGAATTCACGATCATGACGTACATTAATAGATGCCAGACTTCTTGACGGACAAACTTGGTATTTTATTGAATCAAATCGATTTAGAAAAGCCCTATTATAATTGTCTTGATTCAAGTATGAGACTTGGAAAGTCTTATTGCATTTGTAAACCCATATATTTCAACAGATACTGTAAGCATTTTTTTTCTAGTTTTCTTCCTGGATCCATGGATTCCTGGCTCTTAATTCATAGCTTTTGAAAAGTCATTACAATTATTTGTGATGATAATCAAAATAATACATCAACGGTTGATATAGAAATATTATCTTATAGTTTTGCAGAATTATGTTTTATTGAAGAAGACATGAGCATGTTGCAAATATGGATCGTCAGTCGTAATGTACTAAGAGATCTGTTGCGGAATATACTAAGTTATGTTATTTATAGGAAGATTGGTTACATTTGCTGTGATGGAGGATCGCAACGACTGCTACCAGTTGCCCAATTCGACAACTATATTTCCACTACATTTGCGAGTGAACGTATATAGTTCAAGATCGCTGTGGCAACACTGGCTTGTATTTTGCATATAACACGACCACGTTACCTGCAACAAACATTTCAACCTTATCACCACGGAATAGAGTTTATAATAAACTGACCATGATGTTGGGATCGAGTTTCGTGGTGTTAATTCGCAAAATGATTCTTTCTCGCTACTTGAATCTTAATTATATAGTATTAGTGTATATAATTGACTGTGATTGATATTTCACGCCACCGTTTGGTAATAGCTGTTGTTTTTTTACTAGTTTTAATTTACCGTCGATTGGTTGCTAACTGAAAAAATATTGATAGCTCATACTTGCTTTATTTGGACAAGGTATAAGAATTGAAGATGTGCCTTTAACAATTATAAAGACGTTTTTCTTCGCTTTCTGCTCTTATTTTGGAAAGAAACAAAGAAAAAGAAGGAAGGTCGGAACGTCTCTGAAATCTAATTATATAACCAATACAACTATAACTATATCATTAAATCTTTGTCTGCCTGATCCAAAATTGGTTATTGAAAATTAAACAATAAACAAACGCAAAATCATTAAGCTATACAACTGACATATTGTCAGCGATTAACATCGATATTATATTGACATTCGATTGACGATATCGATGCTAATCGTAAACGTCAGATTTGTTTCGTGACATTATTGTATCGATAAAACGTAATCGATTTCAATGATCGATGTTTTAGCAATAGTTTGTTTTATTATCGCGGCATCGTCGACTTCACAGTGGCTACGTTGTCCTAGATTCAATTCTGGCATGTTCTTATCATTGACAGGTATTTTTAAAACTAGGTTCAGTGGAAATATTTTTTTTAAACTTCCTTTTAACTGTCACGCTTATCTATTTAAATATCTTTAGTTCTATTTGTGAAATTATTTCTGTAATGTAATGTTTGGAAGTTTTTTTATACGCTAAGTTTCATTTAAATGGGTGGTTTAATATGTACTTTTGTGTATTCAATGATCACCGTCGTTTGAATTGTCAACCCTTCACACCAGTACCACAGGTCTGTCAGCTTCACCACCATTTTCTCCCTCCTTGAAAACCAACCCTTCTTGCACTTGTCGGAGCAAGACGCGGCTCTTCGCCTTATACAGTACTGCTTCAGTAGGATAGTTTCTTATAAATACGACAGGCTTTCTTTCCTATTCCCAGAAACCTGTGCACCTAAGCGTTTTTACTTCCATTCAAAACTGTCTTACTCCTTTCTTCCTCAGAATTCATTCACGCAACTATGTCATCTCTTTTACCATCTTCAGCTGCTATACAATTAATTTTGCTAATCAATCATTTCACAATCCCAATCAAAGCTAAATCCATAAGCCTCTGATCGATCTTCATTGTAATTTGCACATTGTGCAATGTATTGTATAATGCAGTCAGCAATGTTTATTGCCGTGCGTTTACAAGTCTTACATATTGTTACATAAACACTCGCTATTGACTGGCTTCACCGATATGTAATATAATTGTTTTGGTTCAGAGATACTTTCTATTGGACTGTGTGTCTGTGTTCTGCACATTATATTCGGAATTTATTTACGTGTTACTAGCTGACCTGTGCTATTTTAATGAACATGGCATTCAGAGATAACTATACTTTCTATTGGTAAAAGCTTCTCCAACATAGCCTATTTTTTTAAAATTAATTTAGACAATATACTTATCGACTTAAGCCACGGAGATGTCGTTATTGCGGTAAAAAAGCCCTTGTAAAGTTTCAAGGAAACTGTAACAAATTACATTAACATTATTATTTAATTTTCTCGCTTTTTTTATTCAATGAGCAATTAAAAAACAAAGTACCTTGTCACAAACTATAGACAAGTCATTTAATGTCGGCTAACGATAACGATAGGATAACGTAGACGAATTCGATGCGACCATGCTAGAACATTTTGCAATTCTGTCGTGTTTTTCAAATTTTACATTTGTGAACAAAATATATTTTTTATACTCCATAATACACGGCGTCCAGTGTGCAAAGTAAGTGTATTCCACTCTAAAACAGAGAAACTTGGCGTATTTAACATCAGTTTCATCACATTATCTGTCGCTATGTCCAGTTGGGGCACACCTCAAATTACTGGAGCCCGCAATACTCAAATGTCAGATGATGAAGACTCTTAAGTAATAGACACTTTTAGTAGTACTAAAGAGATTGTGTTTAGAATGTTTTTATTAAAACATAAGTGTATAAAATAATCTGTTTGTTTCATAAATTATCTAGTCTCAACGAAGCTTTTGTTGCATAGAGCATTTATTTTCTTGGAGTGAATCTGTTTCCATATCCAATGTTATAACAATCGGTTGAATGGCTTAGAGATGAAAAAGACAGATAGATGTGTTCAATTACAATTTCGATACAGATAGACTGACAGAAAGAATTTCATATTTATAACATCTATATTCTACTAATGTGTAAATTTTCCACTACTAGGTAAATATATAAGGGTCTTCCTATACATATTCAGCAAAATCTAGTAGTCAATCTTAGATCACAATACTTGCTAAACTGATGTTCTGCGATAAAAAAGCAACAAAAATTGTTTTTTACATAACAATGAAGAACATAATCTCACGTAGGCATGCGTAAAGCATCTGTATGTAGGTACATCGGTTGTGTTCACTGACCGGCGCGTGCGCACTGCCTTGCCGCCGGCGAGGCCGCGCGGTTGCATCAGAACTCCGCAGAATATGCTGTTTATCTCTTAAGCTTTAAAATCATTATAATATCATTCCCCAAGTATAAACGTAGTTGTATAAAAAAGGATAAAATTGTTTATAAAAATGCAATAAATCTTGTCTAAACAAATCCATACAGCTTGACCTGACCTTTGGATCAAACAAACATTATCTTAATTTTGAATTGGGATTTATACGCATCCGAGCTTTAAAAAGTTTGCGTCAATGCCATATTCCAGAATACAACAGACAAACTGGTTGTTTTCATTATTAGACTTTACTAAATGACATGACGATGATCTCTTGCAATTATTTTCGTTGTTGTTGCCATTAATAATACTTCTTTCATTTACGTTTACCATTAAGGAGGAGAGGAGGAGAGGAGGAGCTCGTGGCTGTGCTATAACCGCATAAGTGATTCGATCACAGGTTAAGCTATGCTTGACGCGGTTGGTCCGTAGATGGGTGACCATCTTTGTCATAGCGAGTTCCTCCGTGTTTCGGAAGGCACGTTAAATTGTGGGTCCCGGCTGTTATTCCTAAATCTTTGACAGTCGTTACAAGTAGTCAGAAGCTTGAAAAAGTTTGACAGCCAGTCTAACCAAGGGGTGTCGTGTTGCCCAGGTAACTGGGTTGAGGAGGTCAGATAGGCAGTCGCTCCTTGTAAAACACAGGTACTCAGCTGAAAACGGTTGGACTGGTAGCCGACCCCAACATAGTTGGGAAAAGGCTAGGCCGATGATGATGATTTACGTTTACCATTATTTTATTTTACCGTTACTACAAGTCTTTGTATCAGCATTCACCACTTTCTTCCTTATATTATCTTTTATATTATATTCAGATATTTTCTCTTCCACTGGTTAAATGCTCCTCCATTGGCACTAAACTCTGTACAGTTGCCATAACATCGCCTATTTCTCAATACGTACTTCGATGGCCAACAGTTAAATAATTTCTCAACATAACTCAGTAGTTTCTAAGTTCCTAGGCAGGTTAAGAGTTTTAGTTAGCCGTTTAGTTTACTATTACATAAGTATTTAGCATTAGACAAATGACGATCGCGTGGCTTCGAATATATTATGAATTTTATGACCGTCGTTTTCCTTGGTTGTCCAAGATATGGAGACCAAGAATAAAGTGCTGTGGTCAAAATCTTGTTTGAGTCATTGGTCATGTGAGCAAGATTTGAAGTTCTTCTGTCTAGCCATGTCGGCCATATCTACTGGAAACTAGACTGGAAACTAGTTGGTTGAATACCGCATTTTATAGGGAGTTTCAACCATCGGTGATCATGCTTTTACAATACAACAACATTTATTTTGCCTTGGTAGCTACTAGATATTAACATTACAGACTAGTAGACATGATGTTTCTTTCAGTTTTTTTTTTGCATAAGCCTCACAAACTATTTTCGTCTGTCGGTTTTCAACCACACTGCAACATTCTCTACCACTGGCCAGAATGACGATAAGCCGTTAAATTTCGTATTAAAATGTCGCAATTTATAGAAGCCGACATAAACATGTATATTTTAATTACTCAGTGGAATTTTAATTGAATATTCATATAATATATTTGAAACTGCAGAGGAAAACAGCGCGAGGATACCCACATATTTCGTATGTCGCATTTGTATTTGTTCATTTACGTTCCGTTTAAGCATAATTTATCCGTTTCCCAGATTTGTTTTGATGTCATTTAGTAATTAATTTATAAACATTTGTCGAGTCAGAGCTCTTAGACATTATAATATTAACCTGTATATGTTCCCAATTAAGTCTGTCGAAGGGGGTCCTTTAAATGATCTGGTCATGATGATCTCGAATAAAAATAAGCGGCCGCTTATGAGGCGCATAAAATCTGCCTGAACCACCACTGCATGACGACACGACTGATTTGGCAAGCATAATAAATAATAATAAAATAATACTTTACAGGATATAACTTTACAGGATAAAGTAAATAAAACCACCTACCTTATAGATATAGCCGTCCCCAACACTCACAACCTACAGAAGACAATAGCTGAAAAGATTAGTAAGTACGCAGAGCTTAAAGAAGAAGTCGCCCGAATATGGAGACAAGAAAAAGTCTTTGTCGTTCCTATAGTGCTTTCCAGTACTGGTGTCATTCCAAACCATCTCCACAATAGCCTAAAAATAATAGATTTAAGAAAGTCGTTATATATTACCCTACAGAAAGCTGCTATTTTAAATACCTGCCGCATAGTGAGAAAGTTCTTATCATTAGACGATAGTTAATAACTTATCATTTAACACCACACGCCGCATTTACTTGGTCTTGACCCGTAAATGTGGTTTAAACCAGCCAAGGGCTGAGAAAAGAAAACACTCCCGATAATAATAATAAATAATGCAGAAAAGAAAGATGCGACCTACTGCTTTTCACAGTCCCCTTACCATACAGGGAAGGTTTGAACATTAAAAACCACGCTGGCTCACTTGCAGTTTCAGATTCCAATAATTGGAATTCAGGTTTAATCACGATGTTTTCCTTCAGTGTTTGTCAGAAGTATCGTAGAATAATTAAGAACTTGAAAAAGTCCAGTTGGTACTTGTCTGTATTGGAATCGAACCTGCATCCTATGTTTACAAATCGATACATAGAACTGCAAGGTCACCATAACAGTCGACGCTGATTGAATCGCTCATATCTATTGAACTAGTCACGTCACAAAAACAGGAATATCAGTCCTTCTATTATCATGTTATTGCATCCATAAGGGAAAAAACCTGTAAGTCTTTTGTTGAGCTTCGTATATTAGTTTAAAAACAGAATTTGGTAACCACTAGGTATCACGTACGTATTACCGAGAATGAGTTTAAACAAAATTTGTCCTTCCAAAAACAATTTGATTGCCACAATCTATCTTAGTACCTAGCCAATTGCATTCCAATAATCATCTGCACTAACCGGCAATTTAATGAATTTAATTGAATGGCTTTTGAAGGCAACACAATCAGCAGCCATTAAATAAATCTGAGGCAATCATTACCAAAGATTTAATATCCCTACGTTATTAGCTTTTGAAATATCTAAGTACTACCGTCACCTGTGATATGAGCTACAGGAAAGTTGGATTGTGGAAGCGAGATAGAACCCTACATATAACTAGTGTCATCTCTGTCTGACAACGGCAATAGTCCTGCTTTAAGAACCCGTCGTGTTATAACACTGTCACGCTTATAGCATCTTTATCGTCCAAGCTTTAAGGTTGTTTATCGCAAATTGTTCTTACTAATATCGTGTGGTCGATTATAAGGCAAATTACTAGACAATCGAGGTTTGGAGAACGGATGGATGTGACAAAATGAGTGAAGGCTAACGGAATGGCGGTGATCAGTGCTGGCCGGTGCAGGGTTGCCCAACATCTATCTAGCAGTAAGATTGCTTATTTCCGTTAAAGGTCGGAAGTATTAATGTTTATTAGCTGTAATTTGATTGTTCTGCAAAAAAAACTGCTCGAAGATAAAGATTTCCAAACACTTAAATACCTAAACGTCGAGCCGCAGATAAAATGTAACAATCAATGATTTGGTGAGCAAATGCTTTTTATGACAATATTGTTAAGTTTAAAAACAGATTGATATTATTGAAAAGTTTTAAATAATCCTCCCTGTCGTATTCTCAATTTAGTATGTGGAAACGGCAAAGTATGGGGTTTTCATCCATCGACTTGTTGTCCGGCCGTTTATCCGTCCGACCTTCGGTTCCTTCTGAAAGCAGCAGTTGAAATTTTCAACATGATAATAAAAATCAAAGTTAAGTATAGTACCGTCTTACAGTCCTTAATTTGACGGGTAAATTGTTTTTCCAAAGTTTCTCTTCTTTAGCCCATTTGTCTCAAATAATCAGTTCAAGTCAGTTTGACAAGTTTTACTTTATGTAATATTCAGTGAACTCAAACAAGCTGAACTCCACAATTTTGCTCCGAAATCCTAATTAACCATATTTTTTACCTTACTTCAAAGTTTAAACAATTAAACAATTAGATAAATAAATAAATGCGGACAACATCACATATATTGTTCTGAACCCAAAGTAAGTTGCTAAAGCACTTGTGTTATGGAATTCAGACACAACGAAGGTACCACAAACACCCAGACCCGAGACAATGTAGAAATGACAATTTTTACATTGACCCGGCCGGGGATCGAACCAGGGACCTCAGCGCTAGCGACACCCTGAAACCGGTGCGTACGCCACTCGACCACGGAGGTCGTCAAAGTTAGAGACATAAATAGTTCCACAGACAAACCTGATTCAAATCTAATGTTAGCACAGTACACGCATGGTTTCACATGGTTGGTAGCCCTGCTAGAATAGTCCAAGATGCGCACACAATAGGAAAATGTATTGTGCGCTACTGTGTTGCAATCTCTACGTTTATTGTAATGCGTTTATATTGCCTTCCTAATAACTTGAGATCGTTGGCACTTCTATTACGAAATATTTCAGTGGTACTTTAATGGTTGATTGATGTCGTGTGTCATTCGACAACCTATAAAAACGTGCAATATTTAATCCAACATCTTCAGTACGTTTAAGTAACAGACTTACGTTTTTTTTTAATATTATTGTTATGTCAATAGTACAACTAACTGAAGAGAAGACTCTTGCTGCTTCCTTTTGTGCCTGTCACGGAATCATTCGTAATATTCCTTTTTTTACACAATGACCTAACATAGACCGAAGGATCTCAAGGGCCTGCTGCCACAATTGAAATTCAGAATGTGGTAGGTAAAATAACAAGATGGTGCACTACACGCCGTAGAGCGGCATCTCTTTTACCACAACTGCATCAGTCTTACCGCACCTTTTAAACCATATAAGAAGGAAACAGGGCGCCAATTCTGCTATTTCCAATGGGCGATGAATGATTGGAAATTGGATTAAATTGGCAGTATTCATATGATTCTAAACATTTTTCCACCACAATTTTTGGAAATTCAGTACGGTTCCGAACTTTCATAGTCATTACAATGAATTTCCAAGAGAGCTTAAGAGAATAGGAATAATTTCAAATTAAATCCAATTGCTATCAATTCATCGACCATTGTAAATAGCAGAATCGGGGCCCAGGTCTTACGGATATCAGTTTTATTTACTTTTATTCCCTGCTAAGTACCAGACCGCCATCATCATTACTTTATGATTACACAGAGCCCTTCGCGAAGACCATAAAACCGCAATCTAAGTTATCCGTGACTCAAATAACTCTTGTAAATTGTTTCCATAATTATAACGTTTCATCTTACCTCGTAAAATATAATAATATCCACGATGCTTTGAAGAATATATTGCAGTTATGTTTTATGAGGCAAATAAACTAAATAATGAGACGGTTCGTCAAGTTTTAATCTTATTCTGATTGGTTAACTATTTTGAATATTAATTTAACTAACTCAGCTTGATTAACATTGATAGTTTTAAATGTAGCGAAAACATACTTTAGTTTTCCAGTTTTTTTACAGTATTCTTCGATGTTCTAAAATGTTGCAATTGAATCGAGAGAATATTCCCTCTTTGCTTATCATTTTTAGCTGAATTGCAAATGCTCAGAAGCAGTAATTGATATTCTCCCTTGTCAATCAGATTCCCATATTTTCCCCAGCATTAATTTTATCATGAGACGAAGCTAAGAACTCTCTTGACTAAGTCGTCAATATTCTATAATATTTCAGTGCGATTTTAATTGAGCTCCCGGTTGCAGACATTCGGTTTTTCTTCCCTACTTCCACCCCTTCATATTTGAAACTGTTTGTTTATGTCTAATAAACTTACTATAATACAAAACAAACTTAATTACTCAATCCGGGAGCTACGATGCCACAGACAGACAGACACCTCAAACTTATAACACCGTCTTCTGTATGGGTGTTTATGTGTTTATAAAATACTGAACTCTATTAAAAAGGGCTGAAGACTCATCTTTGCAAAAAAACATTGAACGGTACGTAAAAATCAATAAGCTTTAAGTAACGTTAGTTTTCATAAATTACTACGATTAGAATGATCTGAATGTATGGGATATCGTTATAAGTTCATTATAAGTGGACCTACTTTTTATACAGTGTAACAACTGGCCAGTAGGTCAATTGATAAGTTATAGGGCCATTAATATGTAGGGCCCTAAAAACCGACCCGCACCATGACAGGTGCGTAATCGATTTTTATGCTTTCCATCATAAAATTGTTTTAGAATGATTATAAGTTACGAGACTTAGACTTAAAAGATGCAAGTTGTAAAGGGCATTGTAGAAGTTCTTGTGTAATAAATCAATAATGACCTTTGTAACTGTAAAGAGAATGTTGTGAGAAAAAGTGAAAATGTCAAAATTCGAATCTGTTATTCGTAAAAAGTTAAATTAATGTTCTTTACATTCAAAAACGTTGGGATACATTTGAATTTATTTGGTCTCATCGCAGGGGGTATACCCCGGTATGAAGGATTGCAACGCATTGGCATACACCGACACAAAACGCGGCTAACGTAGTACGGCGGTTCAGGTTTAGTTAATAAAAGTCTGACACTACCCATTTCCTCCCCCGAGGGAGTGGGTGTCCATGAGGCTTCTCCCGCCTCACCAAAAAAAAAGGGGCGTATTCCCCGGGGGTAGGTAATTTTGACCCAACTCCCATAAAAGGGTAAATTCAAAAACAATGGCCCGTTTACCCTGGCAAACTGAGGCCGGGGTGTTTTTTTGGTAGGTGCGAGGCCGACGTATCACCCAGTGCTCGCGACTTAGGTTCAGTTATTAGCTTTCCAGCGCGAAACAAAAGAAAGTACAATCATCACTCACAAATATTATTCTAAAGATCCCCTTTGACTACATAACAGTTCGTTCTAAGACCTACATAACTCCAAAACCTTATAATCCTAGTGCTTACATATTCTCCAATTGCCATGGTTACCGTTAAGCCAGGAATGTCCGTGACGTAATAGTTCCGCGGTGCAAGTGCCACTTATAGTGTCAGTGGTTCTGCGCTATGATCGGTTTCTTAGAATAAAGTGTGTCTGTTTATGTATAGGGCTTACCAATCCACTGTACAGGTGCGAATAAATGGATTTCCGCGTCATACGAATACATAATTAGATCGATATTAGACGATCTGAAAGAAATAGCTGAGAGAGAACTGTCCCGTAATGGAGTTGTGGCATTTAAATAAAAAAGCGTATTTGTTTTGGATATAACAGCTTATGCCTCGGAATCGCTTATCTCACGTGGATGATGGACTATAATACGCTCGTGTCGATGTAGATTTCAAACTTTTCCTGGACCTCCACAAATATTTAAAAAGCCAAAACCAAAATGCTTCGATTTGGCTGAAATCGGTCCAGCCTCTCTCGACCTTTCGCTATTCATTATTTTCAAAATTGAAGTTACCGTAAACAAGGAACTTACTTTTGAAGATTATCTTTACTTATATGGTTATGGAATCTCTAATAAAACAACACTATGTAAATAAAATCCAAACATACTTGACCTCAAATCGAGCAGAAACAAACAAACAAAAATACTCATCGATTTAACAATATAGATATTATGACATGATGTCGCAATATTGGAATCTTAGTTGTGTGACTAAATAGGAATGTTGCATATAGCCAGGAATCGCAGGTTCGGGTCCCTGAGTCTGAGGTTAGAATTTTTTCAGTCAATCCATAGAAATTTTTAAATTCATATTTCTCCAAAAACCTTCATACATCGTAGCTACAAACCATCTCAATGATTTCATACTTCAAATAAGTAAAACGGCATCTAAACCGTTTCTTTCGCTTTTTAGTTACGATTACCACATTACCACAGCCTAACACATCCTATCATCCACACGTAACACCACAAGTGTATTTGCTACTAGTCTGTGATCCCAAATTAGTTCAAAATCTTACATTTTAGACTTAATTAAATAAGAAAAGTTAGCGGTACCCTAACAACTCCGATACGCATGGGAAAGTGGCACGACTCCACTCGCTTTATCTAATTATCTTAATAATTTTATATGTTACATCATCCGTTTACGTATTACAGATAATTTCTTGTAGTCTTATTACCTCATGTATATATGAATTTATTTTTTTATCGATTTATACCGAAATGGATTTTTAGTCCCCTAATCTGGACACTCTTGTCATTTTGTTGTATCAAGTATTGTTGTTGTCTTGTATTTGCTAAAGTAACTACTGCTGGTCACCTCCCATCTCATCATTTCTCATAATTTTACTACGCTGAAATGCATTCCATAATGCAAAATATTTCAAATGATCAGAATCTTAAACTTACCAAAATAAGTTCTTAAAATAAAATAAACAGCGTTGACTTTGTGATTCATACGAGCAATTAAAAAATATTTGCGCTAAAAACAAGCACTTCTAGAGCAAATTAAAAGCTCAATGTCACCTAATTTCTTTGGTACGTGCTTAAAAAGTATTTACCAAGAATATGTGAATCGCAACCAAGCATACTTGGCCTCAAATTGAGGTACGAAAAACAAACAAAAATATTGTCAGTAAAGAATACTGTCAACATGTTATAATGCCAGAAAATATCGTCAAATTGTAAGATAAACACGGACATTGTCACATTTTGGTATTACCGATACTACTGGTTGTGAGGAATTAGTAATGTTACACATGAGTGGTGACTTTGATATTAGGTCAAGTGGAATATGGTTTTGTTTACGGTAAACATATGAACATCAGATGTTCAAGTAATCAAATATCTGGGAATCTATCGCCGGCTCTATAAAGACTTGCAGTCGTGGACGCGTGATAGAGCTTTACACAGAGAGCGACGTCTATCTTCCACAATTGCAATAATCCTACTTAAACTATTTCCAATTCCATAAGTAATTAAAAAACATCATTATTGTTTTAGTATTGTGTCTCTTGGCGCGACAGGGAACTTGTTAAAAGGCGGTGTCCGAAGAAATAGATTACCATGCGGATTCGAGAACCCAACCAAAAGAAACTCTTGGAATCGTGTTATTTACACGTTTAACGCAGTCCGATCGTTGTAGTCAGGCCGAAAGAGACTTTTGCATCATTATAAATTTGATCATTACGTTACTGCACTTAGAATTCCTTTACCACTTTTCATATCAGGACTTTCCCAGTAGAAAAAAACACAGAAATTTCAAAAGTTTTGGACATATGTATCGCATTAAATTTCGATAAATGCTATTGCACAGGTATTGGAGCCGGGTCAAAGCGGTTCCAAACGTGACGATTTTTTAAATGACATGAAGAATAACCTTTCTACGACCTTCCGATTTAAGGAAACATCAGACACCAACAAGACACCAAACACTTGTAAATCTTCACAAGTATTTATTTGTCTTTATTTGCGTGTGACAAGATTGTCAAATTAGCTTTTAGGATTGTCCGCGGCTTATAGAATTCCACACACGGCATAAATGTAAACATTATGCCTCTATGGTTACGCCATACTATACGTACTGGTGATCTTGACACGGCGTTCGGTCTTGGTCATTTTCGCAACTATTTAATTAGCTATCGCATTCTTGACGACGATTTCAAACTTAGTGAGTACTGTTATACGTAATATCTTATAATTATTCTTCTTTACATCAACTTTTGAATTTTTTGGAACGCCCATTTTTTGTATTGGATGATTTTTAATATTTCTTGTTAAAGTAGGTACCATATCTTTCTTTGAATAGATCATCAAATCACACAAATTCATATTTTTCTTATGTGCCAACAAAATAAGTAATAGTTCGTGAAATGACCATAAGTATCTTTTTTATCATATTTCATCATTTCGCCTCCGGCAGAAATTTGGTCACTAGTTTATCGCTTACAACATCTACGCTCAAATATCACCCGACTAACTGAAAGATGCATTTAAGATTCGATTTTTTTTGGACCTAAGAATTCCATGAAGCTGGCACAGGATCGTAAAAATTGGCACCAGATAGGCTAGATCTAGAAGGGCAGACAAAGGCTGTCGATGATGATGATGAAGAATTCTTGCAGGTTCTCCTAAAAAAGTTTTATATAAATTATAACAAAACAACATTTGAATCAGCTAGAGTTACATAAAAAACAACATGAACCATTAATTAATTAAAATCAATTCAATTCAGCATCAATTCCATTCACATGTCACCATAGTGGAAGACATTCCCTGTTTCCGTACGCACTCAGTGCGTCTGACATGCTGCGCACTGCGCATGTCCGTGACGGCGCCATCTTGTTACGTCACAGTCAATGTTTGGGAAGACCGAGATAATTGAGAGTAGTGAAAGCTGATTGGTTAATATTCGTTAAGACGTGGTTATATTGCGTTAGATTTGACAGTGTGCGTTACAGTATTAATACATAATCTATTGGTAATTGGTTAAAGTCTTTCGCCAGCCAGAACGTCATAATGAGGACTTTGTTTCTTAAAATAAACCTATTTATTTGCACTTTTCCTAGTAGTTAGTTAGTCCTGTTTTTCAGTAGTAGAATACTGATAAGCATAGAGGATCCTCTCAAGAGGTTTTTCAGACACTAATTATTTACCGAGTGAAGTGCCCTGTATGTGGCAGAATAGCACGTCCTTCTTGTACTTCAATACCTCTATTATAAAAGAGGTGTAAGGTTTAAGAAATCTTTGTAACCTCCTCTGTGCATTCATCCTCTTCCTCTGTGCATTATTCTTATAAAGGCAATTTATGAACAGTTTAGCCAAACGCTGTCTCTTAAGATACAGGTCTCCTAGTTTAAGAGGTTATAAAAAAAATTGTATAGTAAGAAAAAGGGTCGTATTACAGCAGATTAAACTTGATATCAACAAGCGACAAAGCCCTACTACTTCCCAAACTGCCAGCCTATGTAAAGAATGTCCACGCAACGAGGGCGTTTCGACATTAAAAACAGGTCCCGTACCCGCATTCCAGTCCAACTATAGACCGAGAAAGTACAACAAGAAAAATGTTCTCAACGGCCATCAGAATACAATTGTCCAGTAACTGCCAATATTCTGAAGCCCACGTGATTAGATACATTGACATATTGCCTCATTAGTTCGCGAAATGTTATGCGAAACCCGACCTTACATGATTTATTATGTAATAAATAAGGTTTGTCTGTAAAACATGGCTTACGGCGTCACCTTCATTAAGTTACTTGGTGCACGAAATTCTGGAGGGTTTTTCGTACCTAAGAATAGTAAGAATTAACTTTGCTATTATGTATGTACAGACTACGACAAAAGTAGATGATCGAAATCAATAATTCAATAGTAATGAACGGAGTTTCAGAGCTGATCTCTGAACCGAAGTACCAGCCAGCTCAGTACAACCGAAAAAAAACTGTTCAAAGGTAAACGTACATCAGACTTTAGTTTCTCATTTATGATCATCTACTTTTGCTGTTGTCAGTACTTATATCCTTTTGTAACACCTTGCATTTTTCTCGACATGTCAAAAATATGATTCTTCACTTCTTGCTTGAACCAAAAACCTATCAAATTGATGATGGCATCAGTCTTGTCCAGTTATTGGTCAATAACAAGCCTTTGAATCTATACTTCTATACTAATATATAAAGCTGAAGAGTTTGTTTGTTTGTTTGTTTGAACGCGCTAATCTCAGGAACTACTGGTTCAAATCGAAAAAATCTTTTTGTGTTGAATACACCATTCAACGAGGAAGGCTTTAGGCTATAAACCATCACGCTGCGACTAATAGGAGCGAAGATACAATGGAAAAGTAGAAAAAAAACAGGGCAGGTATATGTAAATCATAACTTATCTCTTTGAGCCACGGGGACGAAGTCGCGGGCAACCGCTAGTATTAGATAATGACTGAACTCAAGAAAGCTTTTTTTTCAGTAGTCCTTAAGACCAAGTGAAAAATGTGCGAAAACAATATTCAACAGCAAGTAAAGGCAGTATGATCAATAGGCACTGTAGCGGTCAATTGATAAATTCTGACACTGAACGATCATTGGTTTTGTTTGACTGTAAATTCTTCACGGACACGATGTATATATATATGAAGTTTTTACACCTTCGATTATTTGACTACAGATAATTTTCTTAGCGGAACAAAAATATAGTAACATCTTTTTTAAATTTTCTTATTGCATGTGGATGAGAGATTTAAATGTTGCAGTTGTAATTTAGCCCCTTCTTTCAGCTTTCTCAGTATCCTGTGTCTAAGGTCCACGCCTTCAACGTTTAGGACACCGATTGCTTTTGCAAATACTTATCACAAAAAACTCCCTAACGACCTTTTACAAAACATTAAGCATTCACAATTTACTTAAAACCAGTCAATCAGTAAACATCCGTCAAAATCGATTGCCTTTCAGTAAAGTACAGTTGCAAGGTTGCAATAAATAATTCAGTGTGCTATAAATTTAAATAGAATCTGTTAATGCAGTCGTGACGGACCATAAAAGCAGATGTAACAATGACGATTGGAGTCAAACGATAATATTCAATATATTATCAAAGACAGCTGATTCGATCGCACCCGGAGCTTTTGCCACGACATTGTTTGAGAAGACATCGCTATGCTTAATCTCTATGTGGCTAATTGACAGCTCATATTGCTGGATAATCTACAGCTGCACTTTTCAAATGGTTTAGTATTTACCCCGAGGTCCAAAAGCCTTGCTGAAAACGTGTTCGATGGAAAAAGCTCAAATGTCTGTAGGTAAATTAAATACGGGTTCACAGTAAACAAGTTGCATTTCTAAAGTCGCTAGAGTTAATAGAAAACACCTGAATATATGATAATGACGTTTCGTTCTATTAGATCACGTGACATAGATCTGTCTGTTTCATACTTTCGACCGTTCTTTATGAACGATTAGCTACAATTGCCAGATTGTGATTTGCCGTTTAAAGCCTTTTGATTCGACAGCGCTATACCTTGAAGAAATATGTTGTCTATTTGGGTTTTTCAACCATAGTGGGTAAAAACTAAGTTCCTTGATGGTACGAGTACACACCAACCACATGAAAATCCATTTGAGCCAGGGCATTCCAGTCCAGTAAGACGCGCCAGGTGCACGCATCTGTTTAAGTAGGTCAACCAGGTGACAGGTGCATTTCAAATTTCACAATTATCCTTCCTATGGACTCTTAAAGCGGGACTGGAAAGTTTGTGGAAGCGAGACGCCGCTAAGCTCAGTGTATTGCCATTTCGTATCTTCAAAGTCAATTATATCGCTTTAAGTTTCATAGTACAGATTTAATATGTTAAAATATTTGACATTATTAGAATACAAGCTACCTTTCTGTAATCATAAACGAACGGGAAACGTAATTACATTATTTTCTCTGTTGGAATTAAATAAATACATAAACTCTTCTTATAATTACTATAAATTATAAAGAAGATAATTTTCTCAGAAATCCACAACTTTGAAGGTCCGAGGGCTTAACAATGTTACGATCAGAAAGTCGTGACAAACTTAAAAGTCTAACAGCCTTAAGCAAAACAAATTTCTAATAGTAACCTTAAAAGACAAATTGTCCATTTAAGACTAATTTTCCGTCGTGGCTCATTGTTGTGAGATCGCAAACCTTTTAAGTTTAATTACTTAATTCAGTTTTAATTGGTCTCCCATCAAGTTATGAACGATTAAGCTACTGTTCTTGTGTTTAAACGTTTACAGAGTACACTAGTTTTTGTAAAGACATGTACATATATTTTACACATGCATCTGCCGTTTATCATACCCCTGAAGGTCATATATAAATAGGTTTTTGTTATGGTACGTAGAAAAACTGTAGTCTATTTTACAAGCTGTAATTTTGTTTAACCTGTCCCAGTGTTTTTTTTCTGTCGGTCTGTAATGAAATCTTGCAACAAATATGATCCACTGGCCGGTTATTTCTATGATTAAATTGAATATTTTGAAATGCCTGAAAGTTCATAAAGGTCTCTGAAATTTATTCGATTTTCCGCTATTTTAATAGAAGTTTACAGTTTTATTATCGTAGCGATGATATTTTAAATACTCGTTCATTGAAACTTATGACAGAAAGCAATATACTCTTTTCTTAAATAATCTCCAAACGCTGTTCATCTGTTGGCAGTTTCCTATAACCTTCTTTTTAGTCTGAACTGTTCTTTATAGGTACCCGACCCGTAAGAAAAATATAATAATAACATAATAATAAAATTGTTTATTCAGATAACTAAGATCCATACAGTACAGTAAACGACACATGTTAATATACAATAGTGAGCAGGGACTTATTCCGCTGTACTAGTTTCCACAAAAAGGGACAATCTATTCTATTTGCTATTGCAAATAGAATAGATTGTCCCTTTAGCACCCAAGATGCTGTGTCGACTTCCTCGCAGCCGACTGAGAAATGATACAGTCTTATTGCGCTAAATGGCTGCAAAGCCATCCGTGTGTGCATCAGCAAACATTGCTGACGCGCTACAGAAGCGTGGAAGCCGAAACAACGCCCTGAATGCATTGTTGAATTGGACCCGCAGAGCATTGTAAGCTCTTTGCGTATAGTTAACCCACAGACTTCCCGTGTACATTGAGGTGCAAAAGGCTTTAAATAAAGTAACTTTGACTGCATCTGTACATCGAGAGAATCTGCGAGCCAACATATTAGCCTGTACTGACAATGCCCTGCGTTCCCTCTCCATGTCCACATCGTCTTTTAAATCATCCGTCATCCAATGTCCGAGGTACTTGAACTGATGTATTCTTTTTAAGGACTCATCATTGAGGAATAGTGGTTGAACCGGTAGACTTTTGGGTCCCGATTTAAAAACCATGTAAACAGTGGGTAAACAGCAGTACCGTAAAACAGTAACAGTAAAATTGTTTAAACTCTTATATACTTATAGTACAAATGTAAATACACATTAACATTTACAATATAAAATTGCAAAAATGTAATTCGCAACCGGCACCCCACCGAGTGCGACAATTTTCCATTTCTTTAGTTTCGCTAATTGCATTAAATTCAAATAAAAATTCCACTCGTTCATTTGTTTCATGTCAATAATTAAACTTAATGGGTTTTTGTTGTAATTTATATATTTGTCCGTGCCAATCTACTTAGTCCGCAAATAAGGTCGGCGTCACAATTAATTTTATATTATGTTAACATATTAACGCCTTCGTCTATTTCACAATACATTGTTTAAATAACACACGAATCTACAGTTTTACGTGATTGTTTATACAAGTTTATGTGGTAAATTGGTTTGTGACACACCGCTGTGTCAGATGGCGAACAGAGGGAGATAGATAGACAAAATATTTATTATTGCACACAAATACAGGATTTTATACAAGTGAATAGTTACATGGTGCCACAATGGGCGGTCTTATTGCTAAAAGCGATCTCGCTAGAGTCTGTAGAGAGTCACGCTTCTACGACCAAAAGTCGAAAATTAAGCGGCCGCGCCGGTAAGCTTGGTGCGTGATGAACTTATGTAGGTACGTACGGTGAGAGCCCCATTGGAGACCTCAGCTTTTTTTTGTTTTGATTATTATGAAGATGTTCTGTAAAGTCATTGAATATAAAGGAACTATCTTTTAAACCTTACCGAATAACTTTTTAAACCTTCTAAAGTTTGACAGAAAACAAGGCATTTTGAAAAACAAATACCTAGATTATTTGCTAGCTGACTTCCCGAGCTGTATATCACGAACAGCTTTAGGCACACCAATAACTTTTTAACGATATTAGTTAGCTCGTGTTAATTAAAATTTATTATTTTGCAACATCTATTAAAACTTAAGTACCTTTGAGTGATTGACCTACTGACTCAAATCGATAGTGGTGACCACATTTTTTGACAAAACAACCTCTTTTAATTTAATTTATTAACAATTAACGTTTATTTTGTACTGATTTACTTTGAGATAAAATTGTTCAATAAATAATAAATAAGTGGTCAAGATCACATTTTATGATCATTGGCCATACCACCCTCGTTCTTCCAGTGGGTGTTTATAGACCCTAATATAGAAGAAATAATTAAGTTACCTTGTATCGTGGGTGCGTATGCGATAAAAGTAAAAAGATAAAAATCAGAGCGTAGATAATTTACCAAGTTATTCTTAAGCACGTCCAATAGATCCTTCCATGAAAAAAAAATAGAATTCACTTCAAATCCGGCAAACACTTATTATCTAAAATTGATGTCTAGGTTTTCAAAGAGTTTGTTTCCACATTCTTTTTAGGGTCACAAATATCGACTTCAGCTAGTTAAAATAAAAATGAAAATAACTAGTAAAAGCTTGCTTCAGCTCTCTTTTAATCATCTATCATAGACGTTAAAGGCCACTGATGATAATAATGAGGATGAGAAAAATGATTTCCTTTCATTTCACATCTCACGCTGCTTTCCCTGTTACAGGCTGCCAGCGCCCTCTTCACCCTGGACGGGGCCCGCAGCGAGGCCCTCTCCCGGCGGCTGGCGCGCAGCGAGCGGCGCCGGCGCCACTGCAGAGCCGTTCTCGCCATCATAGCTCTCCTCCTACTGCTGGCCGCTGTAGGAGCCGTCGAACTGCTCATGTCTAGGGGCCAGAGAGTATTTGGGGCTGTTCTACGATGATCAACTTATCGGTTACTTTGTAGCAAAGGTATTGACAATTTAGGAGCAACTTAAGGACAGTGATGTGATAAGAAAACTAGATGAGATTTGGTGATAGACTCTTCATCAGTGTATATTTACCACATTGTCCTTATTATAAGCGAAGGGTGTATCGCAAATAATCTGTAACCCTTTATTTTTTATGCTTAATTAATGACGAACCTAATTAGTTTCGCGAAGTCCCCAAAATCTAACTTAAATACACACAATGATTCCTCACAACCTTTCAACCTGATAGGAACGTTATTGAATAAACATGGTAACCAAATCACCACTATTTCATGGTATCGATTTAAAGGCCTTAGTCCACGACGCACCTGGACTTCTATGAGTTGGTATTGCTATACAGTCCTCAAGTATCAAAAGAATGCCTTGCTTTGTGTAGGGGAGGGAGGCACTCTTCATCACAGTTTGGATGTTAAACACATTCGTAGTCTACTAGTATTCCTTCTATGTCCACCTTTTCAGACGGACCGTACCAAGCCAGTCAGTGTTCGAGGCAGTTCTTTGGAGAATACCTTGGTAACACTGACTGAGCTTATATCGACTCCTCACCTCGTAAACATTTGCTCAAAATCGGGAATGTAGAAATAGTCAGTTCACACTACTTTAATCTAGAAGTAGACGTTAAAGAACTTATTTTAAAGTTTTTACTTACTTTTTCTATTTCCATATTTAACCTTTTATTTAAAATGAAGAATGTTGAATACTTTTATTAATGTAGGTTCTTTAAAGAACAGCGGCTTTACGTTTCAAATGAAATAAACGCGATTCTAGCAATTGTGAGCTAATTTTCAAACATATTTTTTTACCTTTTACCTCTCGCGTAAAAGTGGTAATCAATGTTGTAACTGGCCTACTGAATTCCATACATTTTAAAAGCCTTTATTAGCAATGGGATTTACTCGAAAACCGAGTATTATTTCGTATTAGAATTCAATAAAGCTATTTAGAATCTTGGCCGATGCAAGTATTTGAACTGTAAACTGATTCAAGTCACGAAAGTGAAGGCGTGGGAAGACGGACTCGCTTTCTTGGTACTAGCACTTTAGACTTGGAGATAACCACCATTAAAAGTAAGTAGTGGAAAAGAGATGCCACTCTACAAAAAGTAACGCGCTGTCACGCTTCCACAGCAGGCACAATCTTTAAAAGTATAATAACTCTTCGATTCCCCAGCATGAATTATCTAAACTGTATTTGTATTGAAACATCATAATATGCACGGAGAAGTGTTAAGCAAAAAAAAACAGTAAATACTTAATTGGGTCTTCTGAATATCAAATACTTCGATATAGGTAGTTTTTCAACATGGATTAAAAGTTCTTGTTTCGAATTCAATAATAACTTCGGCTTTGTTTTTCTTTTTAATAAAAAATATTAAATTAAAATTAAATATTGTATTAAATATTAATAATATTTAATACATTCTAAATTCAATATATTACAAGTAGTTTTTAATGCTTTTTCTTACCTTCTTTTTGTGTGAAATGCTTTCAAAGCAAAACTGATTTGAATCCCACTATCGAAAATGTTTAATTTACTTAAATTATAATTAAGTTATAATAAGTAGTTAATTGTGTAAATATATTGCTTTTTAAAACCAGTAAAAAGTATTTAAAATTTGTGCTTAGTTTTAAACAAAAACGAATTACAAACGTAAGTTTTAGAAGTGTAGTTAATATTTTAATAGGTACTTGTACCTACCTATAGTGTGATTTAGTTGCAAAATATACATATTTTAGATCGCTTCTGGTAGACAAAAATACAAAATACGTGTACATTTTTATACTACGACCTATTGTTTAGTTTATTTTGTATTGCATCCAAGGAAATGTATATTTTATCTTGCTTAAAGACATGATACGACCTCTTAAACTGACTCTTTTCTATGAGAAAGTAAAATGACGCGCTATTCAGTAGTAAGTACTTTAAAAGATGGTGATAGGCCACCAGAATACCTTATCAATATCCTTTATCACTAGAGTTCACTGTGTCGTCATTTGCCTCTTGCAATCATTTTTTACTGTTTATTTTTAAGGCATTTCTTGCTCTCCTAAATTACAAACCTTTTTTAATTTAATATTATGTTTTAGTCGTGACCACAACGGAATTTATTGTTATTGCTTGAAAACACTTACAATATACAATACTATTTTATTATTTATAGTTAAAATAAAATAAGAATTTTGATAGTGGGATGCAATGTTGTCCAAAATTTTTGTATTTAAGTTAATTAAATGCGTCGACATACTTATGGATAATTATTTTAAACAAATATCTAGGTTAAGTATTTACCTATTAGTTTTATAAAATAAATAAAACATTTTTAACATTTTTTCTTTCATTATTTGTCTCATACATTATACTAGACTTTTTTATTCATTCTGAATGTGGTTTTGAAGCTTATTAGGTGTAAGAAAGACAAAATCAATGCAGTTAAGAATAATAATTTCACAGTGTAAATTTATAAATAACATATATATTTCTAGACGTGCCATAAAGCATGATAAGACCAACAATATTTTTTTTATTTCAATCCATTGTAATAAATCATTTTGTCTCAAAAAGTTTAGGTTATGTTATAAGTTAAGGTATATTTAGTTTTAAGAGAGGCTTTCTCCATTATGAACTATTTTTTGTATACTTTACATCCAATAATGTCACTTTTTAACTAACCCCGAGAAAAAGAGGTAATTTAAAAAAAAAACTATAAATTCATTTTTCTGTTACCCAAAAGTTTTGAATAATGTTTTTAAAGATTCCGATTTACGTAAACAACCTTTGACAACAAACAATGTTTTATGCCATTGAGGTCAAATTTTTAATAAATTACGGCCGTCAACCTTTTTCGTAGATTAAGTTTTCATAAGCCTTGCCATGTAGGGTATCTTTTATGGCCTTAGTATTCAAATATTTGTGATCTAAATAAATGTGATTATTGTACCTTTTAATGTATCTCTAAGTAATTAAGGATTCGACTCTCGAATACTTAGTTTCAAATGTATATAAAGTGCACGAAGTGCGATGTAATTTTTGGTATAAATAAAATATTGTGTAAATTCTTTGGTGTTTTATTTCGATATGTCTTAATATAAGTAATCGTCTAACTAAATGCGTTACAATCATCTGGGTAGTATATTCATGATCTGACGTTAAATTAATATGTATTGCTAAAAAAAATATACAGTCGACATCAAATAAAAACTAAGTCAAACTCGAAAGTTTAAGGGACCAAATGGCAGCTTTTCTACATAAAGTTAAAAAAGAATTATTATATAGAATGGATTTTCCGACTCATATCGGAAAACTAAAACGACTATATAAGTCACCGTTAACTCTTATTCTATCTCTATCCATTTAAAGAAGAAAATAGTGACAGATATACATTTAAGGACAACTCAAAAATTAAATTTTTGTATATTTGTTAGTAGATCTTGTTTATTCGTTTGCATATATCAAGGCGTCAACTTTCTGATCCTGCTCGTTGGTCGGCACCTCATCCACGACTTGGCACGAGAAAGCAATAGCCACAATCTGGAAATTGAATTAAAAGTTCTTATTTTCACCTCATGCAGGCCCAGTGTAGGGCAAAGGAAGAAAATGAGAAAATAATTTTACCCGAATACCTACTACATATTTTGCTTCCAAAAGTTTTGGACTCCTGACATTCAGGGGTTCTAAACAAGTTTACAAAATTTATAACATCTCGTAGCAAGAACTTTACTACAAACCTCAATTAACAACTTAACTCAAAATAATATGACACCCACATATGAGCCAAAATAATAACCAACATACGGCGAAGTTTTTAAACAGACTTTTTTATAATTTTGTAAGCAAATCAATCATTCGCAATTAATAAAATAACTTAATCCAATAAAGTGAAGTCCATTACTCATTACCTTAAGACGTAATACGTTACAAGGACAGGAAATGCATTCTATCTCTTCCTATGAAAGTAAATCGGAAGGAAATGATCAAGGATTAAAATTGTTCGCAATCGAGTAACATGACCTAAAAACCTAGACTGATAATGATTAATTACTAACCGTAATAGAAAGTTGATCTTTGACGAAATCAGACACAATTTGCCAAAATCATGTTTACTGAAAGGTTCGAATCCAAAACTAGCGGACAAAAACAATGACATATTTTTTTGATAAAGTCAACATAAGTTAAATCTATTTGATAATTATAAATAATGTAGGAATTGAAAGCAAACACCCAATTTCTATGAACAAAAAACCCCGCCGTGTCAGCTCATGATTAAGGACTTCAGTTGGGTCCGAAACTAGTCGAGCACTCCCGATAAATACACGTGAGTAAACCATTGCATCGTTTAGTAATCAAATTATAATTGGATATTACGAATATAATTTAAGTTATATGTACATATTATGATTTTATAGAGGCTCATTAGGGCGTAGATGAAAATTACTTAATATATAATTACCTTTGATTCCGGTGACTTAGACCTAAGATGCTCAATAAATTTGTCGTAGTAACCTCCGCCGTGACCACACCGGTCACCGTTGTTAGAGAACGCGACGCCAGGAGCTATGACTAGGTCCAGACCACCTGTGGAAGATGATGAACATGTATTGAAATTAAGGTATTGATATATCAGGGGCACACATACACTTTTCAAAGTAAATCCTTCGCGACTCAAGGATTAAATTCCTTAATGAGAGAGACGTTTTTGTTAAATAAACTGATGTTATAATGGATACGATGAATTACGTAATTCATTCATTATTTTAGTATTGTTAACACGCTGACGTTTTGAACTTGAAGACGTAACTCTGACCCTAAATTACTCATAAAATAAATATATTATCAAATCTATTCAACACAAGTGTGGGAATACCCCGTTATCAATGTTCAACGTTATTGATAATCATAACAAAGGGACCTTAAACTAGATCTATTTCATCATCTTTGTTTACTTCTTAATTGTTAGGCATTTGGTTGGTTTGGCAAATAAAAAGTGATTTCATAATAAGAGTCTTAACATAATCCAGATACTGTAAATACGCAGAACGATAGCATGTTGGATAAATTGTGAGTAAGAAAGGAGTGAATGATGAGATGGCGAGTATAAGAGATAAATGGAGGCAAAATACAGTTTGCTTGTTCAAGACTCTTGACAAGAGTCAAAATACAACACTTTTTTAAGGTGCGATAGCGTATAGGGGGCAAAAGGTACATTTTAAAAACCGCCGACCAAAAAGATTGCATCCAAATCAGTTGACCTGTTAAGGAGCTCTGGTACCACGGCTAGACACACATAACACACAAAACTTATTAACAACAATAACAATCCTCCTCCTGCGTCAGATTAGGTATACAGGGATATACAAGCCATGTTTATTAACATACCTGTTTCCAAAGCATCTTCTCTAGCCTGATCTTTCCCGTGCTGCGCTATCCCATGCTTGGTGATGCTCATGTTCTTCTCATCCTCTGCCTCTAGCCGCAGCATCCTCATGCGACCACCAGCGTACTGCGGCACGAAGGCCGCGGCACCACGAGCCTTGATGTGTCTGATGATTGGAGCTGTGTCGATCTCTTGGTCTGTGCTCATGTATAGAGCGATGCGGTTCGCGAATTTGTAGAAGGGGTGGTTGATTACCTAGAATAAATCGATGGTGTCTTTAAAGATCTGATTAGTATAACCGATTGTTTAACTTAGTTTAATCTAAAAATAGTAGTACGGAAAGACAGCGTGCTGCTAGGGAGTTGGTTGCGCCGTTTCTTTTCTCCCAGCAAAAGCTGTAACTGCTGCTCTGACTCTTGTTGCTGTCCAATGTTTTAATCCAATTGAATTCAAAATGTGCTACTTAGCAGCCAGACTTGAATAAATAACTTTTTATTTATTTTTCCAGGTTATTATAGATCGTACGATGTTTTAAGGATTTAAGTTTACATTTAAAATTAATACAACACGATTCCTTTATCTACAGTTTGTCAGTACCTGGGTATTGAAATATATAGGGGTACTGGGTATTGAGTAAATAAATAAATACTTTCACGATATTTCTTACTGTCTAAATAAGTTTTAACTTTTATAGTACATACCTTATCAAATACAATTTGTGACTGTCGTTTTTTCTCCTCGGTAGTGAGAGCCGCGATGCGCGCAGCTATCTCCGACCTCAACAGCGCCTTCGCCGGGTTCGGTGCAATCTTAGCCATTGTTGTCCTGTACAAAAGCATTGTACCTATATCAGCTACCGGATCATTGTCTGTTGTGTTTGTACGACCATATCCTGTTTGTTTTAAAATACTGTTTTGAAACGCAAAGTTGGACGGCTGTCTTAAATGTTTTGATTGTTATTTGTAAACAGGCAATAACTGTTTGGACCTAGGTCATCAAAAGGGATTACCAACTTAATTTTATTCGAGGATGGTAACCTAAAAAACAATTTGTTTTTAATATTCGAAGTGCCGATTTTGAGCACAAAATAAAAGTTGTATTCTGTCGTCTTCACATCGAAATTTAGACAACAATTTCAAAACGAAAAATATAAATACTTTTCTGTCTGCTTCTGTTGGTAGAAATTTTTCATTTTGCGTCCAAGTGATGGGATATTTCATACCAACAGTCAGACCACTTGGGTTTAACTTGTCAAACTACAACTTCTTTACATACATAGTTTACAACCATGATAATATGTTTATAAGCGTTCACATAATTCATCAATTACACAATTGACCCACAGCCCTCAATTAGATGACATAAATCAATGTAACTGCATTCATCTTGTTGATGGTATGTATAACGAATAAACCGGTATTTAGTAAATGAAGCAAATGCATCCTATGTTTTTAGAGTAGGTTTTGGTATTTGGCCCAAAAAGAAAGTTGCTCTAGTTTATATGTTCTTGAGATTTGTTTTGAAGGGATTTCAGTCTTATTAATCTCAAAGATTTTTGAGGGTTTATTTAGTTGGCCAGTTAATTAGGTTACAGAAAGGGCAAAGGAAGGAATACAGGAGGGTTTTTATCAGGAAAAAATTGACACTTCTGATCAACCCAAAGCGGGAAGAATGATTTGATGATTTCCTATCCGTAAAATAGGGTTAATGATTTTGTTGGCATTTACAATGGCTTTTTTTAAAGGTATTCTTCCCATCTTATCGTCCTCATATTCTACGTCTTTAATGCACTAGCGAAGCCAAGAAAATTATTTAGAACCAAGACGGTGTTCCAAAATAATGCCCAAAATCTTTTGGCCAAACTATCCGTACATTCCAATTTTATTTTTGAAGCCAAGGAAAGTTCCCAAAAAAAAAACGCTCCCACAAAATCAATTCCAAGTTAATTATCCATTAACAGATTCAATGATTGATAGAACGTAACTCTTGATCGCTATCGTGATACAATAGCGGAAACATTTACCGCGAAAGTTACAAAATATTCATATTCTGTTAATGGGGTATCGTGGTGCGATCGGCACATTCATCTTACAATATCGTGATATGAACAATATCGTGTAATGGGCATTGAAGACAGGAAGGAACTTGATACTAGCCTGATTAACTAGACATTATGGATAAAATTGTTCAATTCATGGATAGCCGAGTAAAGGTCACCATACAAAACCCTCCCTAGGCGACGTGTCGCGGTTTCGATCCCCGCATAGGACAAGAATTTGTGTGATCCGCGAATGCTTGTCCCGAGTCTGGGTGTCTTTCTGCATGTGATTTGAATGTTTGTGAAACCCCCCGCAAAACAAGGAATAAGTTCCTTAATGCGGGAGTCGTTTCTTTAAAGAGTCCCATTGAGGCGACGTCTCGCGGTTTCAATGTGGTTTCAAAGTGACTGAAATTTTGTGAAACACCCCACGACACAAGGATTAAGCATCTTAGTGCTTCGTAACTCATAACCTAATTATTTAAAACGGAACCCTATTATTGAGGGCTCACTTATTTCTGTCTGTGTAAGCAATGGTTGGTACGGTTGGTCTTTAATTTATTTGTACATAATTTCTTTATCTAGTTGTACGGAACCCTCAGAATCTCGGGTCCGATTCGCACTTAAACAGTTTCTTTTAATATTATTTCTTGATATCTTTTAAATACCCAATTCAAAGCCGTTATGAACGAGTTTGTCTGATGATAAGAAATAAAAACAAGCTGTCTAATTCGGTGGCGCGTCGGTATTATTGTTATCAATAGTATTAATATCTTCTTCCTATCTCTATGTCTATACCTACCTTCTACTAGTCTACTGTCTATACCTTCTCTAAATTCATACAACTAATTGTCTATATTATTGTCAGTCACGTTCCAGTCTGTGTCTAATTAGCATCACTTCAGTTTAAAAAGAGATACATTTTGAAAAGTAGTTGTTCCATCAAAAAAACCCGTGAGTAAGAATCTACTTCTTACGAAGTCATGAATAGTCTAATAACTGTTTTAGTTTTGCATCCTTTTGTAAACAAGTTTATTACTTTAAATATCCGTGCGACTAGTAGGTAATAACATAACCCAGTATGTCAGAAGTCAAATGATATCTACTGAATAAATAGGAGAATTATTGTGTTAACAAAAACTCAATACTCACCAGTAAGACGACAGCTTCACTACAAGTGTATAACACAGACTGATATAGCCCGATTTGTACTGATAACAATACACAAGGAGAGTTAACCATAACAAACTGTTTTTATCAAACACGTGGGACATTAAGTACTAGTAACGCCATCTGTTGGTACAGCGCAGTACTCGCTGGTCTCGTGCTTGCCTAAACGTTAAGTGGTTAACTGGTGAATGCAAAAGTAAAGTTGATTTGTTGTCTGTTTAAAGTACTTATTTCATTATTCTCATAAATAATTTAGTTTAAATAATACGAATGTTTTTACCATAACGTTATTAAGGCCATTAGGATGTTTTATTAGCGCCATCTTTTGGCTATACGGAACTTTCTCGAACTGATCGGAGTTAAACATTGAGATACAGATGGCGTGACTGTAGCTTCCTGATAAAAATAAAATCAATTGTTGTTTTTCATTTAATGTAATGTGAAAATGGGAGTAATGGGAGAAAACATATTTTCTTTGGTGGTAAGTTGGAGTCATTGTTTATTTTTTAAGTCATATCAAAAATATATTGGTAATAAACTGTTTACATTCCATAGATAAATACTTAAACAGTAATTGAGATATAGTTGCAGCATCGGATAAAGCTAATCCCTAATTAATTCACAACGTGATTGATAAGCGTTCATAAGCGGCTAACACTAAACCATTTGACACGCTCTGTATACAGAACTATAACTAACATATTATAGATAAGAGCTCGTTCATCTCAATATAATATCATAGACTCAACGTGTGCCACAAATGTAGACTTTAAGGTGCTTAGACTGTCTGCCCCGCTGTAGTAGGTAGGTAGGTAGTACCTACTATTCTTTATTCTGTGCCGCTGTCCTCAGCGAGAATAAAATAAACGATGATTTTTTCACAATAGATAAGTGACGAATAGATTAGTAGCTCACCTATTAAAAACAAAACAGTTGCATTTGGGATTATTATTGTTTTAACCCAAATATGTACTTTATTCACTCACTTTTTACGAGTTAATCGAGTGTCCCGCTTTGACAAAAGACATAAAAGGTCACGTAACGCTAAGGCCATGTTCGTTTAATATTTATCCGCACATGAGCTTACAATCTTATTTTGGGCTTTTAGTTCGGGAAGTGAATCAAGAAAAAGGGTTTGTTGAAATTGGTGACTCACAACGTCACAACATTATTTGCGATGCAATCAAAAGTTTAGGGTCATACCCCACAAGGGCTACAAGTTACATCATTGCAGATGCGCTGAAAACCGTGCCGTGATTGTGAACCCTCCGTTCTAATTAGCAACTGCTAAGTTTCTTTAGGCTTATCGCTTATCAGATATTGTACAGCGCAAGATGTCTCTTTTAGCTCCTGAATACGTTAACGACTTTAATCTCTTAAAATATCTTAAGATTAACCAAATATTTGTCTCTGACTGACGTCGTTAAAAAGCCTTGAAAATAATTATGTGATGGCGCTCTGTTTGTGAATTCAAGTGTTTTGTGCAGATGTTAACATCTCATGATCAACAAGGAAGCTGTATTATGCTTAAATGTAAATAATTTCTGAGAAATTGAGACTATTAAAAAGCAGAAAACAAAGTTTATTTTGTAATGTTTGACAGAAATGTGGATTCTTTGTTTAGAAGTTTATTTCAGGCTTTTAAGGAAAGACTAGGATTTCACCTCGGAAACGAAATAAAAGTTTCTCCTGGGTATTGTTGTCTTACCATGAGTTATTATTTAATCTGTGTAATGTTTACATAGTAATAAAGCAGTAAAATTAACAGAACAGAAGTATATGTAACACGAGGCTCGCTCTCACGTTGTACCGCAGATCGGATCTTATTTCAACTTTCGTTAAATATTTTGCTGAACACTAACTTGATTTATAAGCGTTTTAGCGGTCACATGTTTAATTATTTCGCTACCCTGCTTATAATCTTCTTTTATACATACATATTAATTGTTCTAAATCACACTAACATTATTAATGTGAAAGTATGCAAGTGTGTTTTTTTATGTTTATTACCTCTTCACGCTAAATGACTCGACCGATTTCGATGAAATTTGGTATGAAGGTAGCTGCCACCGTAAATTGAAAAAACAAATTTCATAATTTTCATAAGGTCATTTCATAAGTTTTAATTTAGTGCTTTTAACCCCCATTTTTACCCGAGTTTATAAGGAGGGAAGGGAGGGATTGATTGCAATAATGCTTGTCTGCCGTGTAAATAAAATCGATCATTTCATTTGATTAAAATCAAAAGGCGCCAAGCAAGGCAGCGGGTTCAATCCCCGCGTAGGACAAACATTATTTTGTTTGATCCACGAATGCACTTTCTGTTCCTAGTTTTAAAATCTTAGTGGCTGTGTCCTGAATGTTAGAAAACTCTTCGTGGCACAAGGATTGAATTTCTTACTGCAGCGTTTTTTTAAATAAAGTCTTAAAAGAATTTTGGACAAGAACTTTAAACTGACTACAATGAGTAATTATGTATCTACCTTGAGTACCCCGAGATAAGTCCGTGTTATCAGTACGTCCGCTTGTTGATGCAAATAAGATTAATGTCGAAACGAATACCGGCTGAAACACGACTACGTTACTATAGCTAACCTTGTCATACATTAAATTTGTAAAAACAGAGTTTTTAGTGAATTATTAAGACTGCCCGCGACTTCGTCCCCGTGGGTAGAAGATATAAATTATGATTAATGCCTGCCCTGCTTTTTTCACATTTTCCATTGTATCTTCGCTCCTATTAGTCGCAGCGTGAGATGGTTTATAGCCTAAAACCTTCCTCGATGAATGGTCTATTCAACACAAAAATAATTTTTCAATTTGGACCAGTAGTTCCTGAGATTAGCGCGTTCAAACAAACAAACAAACAAACAAACTCTTCAGCTTTATATATTAGTATAGATATAGATAAATATACAATTTGTTATTTTAAAAGTTGACTGCACGGATAGCCGAGTGGTTGAGGTCACCAAAAAAAACTCACTGTGTGAGCTTGTTCCGAGTCTGGGTGTCTTTGTGCATGTGATTTGTATGTTTGTAAACCCCCCCGCGACACAAGCATTAAATTCCTTATTGGGTTAGTCGTTTTTTTTTTAAAGAAAAAAAGTTAAGGTTTCTCAGTCAGCTCAAAGGATTAGGTTCCAGTCCAGACAAAGTAAGCACTAATGTGTGATTTTAATTAGGTCTTACTAAGCCACTGCGACACTAAGATAACGTGAACGTGTGAGTTGCGGAGTTTGTTGCGACGCTTCTTCTTAGCTAGAGAGTTTTTATCATTCGAAAAGTGCTTTTTCAGCTTCCCTATTTGTGCTTTAAAATTACTATTTCAATCTTTCCAGCCAGAATCGTGCAGAGCTTCCCGTAGCTCTGGATTAAGCAGCAGAAAAGACGCGATGAGTTTTTACTTTAGAAGTCCGACATTGTGGGTTGAAGTCACTAGCTTCACAAAAAAAAAGGTTTGAAATCTTTCATCGGAAACTTTGAACATGACTTCATCTTTTTGTAAATTTAGAATACTCCTGGATGTGCTTTTTCCCTCCAACGTAAAATATTTAAGTGTACTTGCTTGACAAGATTTCCTTTGGCAAAGTTTTTGGAAAAAACTGTAGAGCAAGAACCCTTACGAACAATATGAGCGTCCAACTTCTAAAGTATCACTCAGCGTTAGTAGACTCCAGTGGAACAGCCATCTTCAGTATTTTTACGCAAATGATTAAAGTTTGAAACCTTTTAAACTTGCAAAATACGGGCCAGAGAAAGTTGAGAAGTACCGTTACTACAAGCCCTTGTAGTAGCATCTCTGTTATTGTTAAAACGAGATAGAGTTACTGTAATGTAGAGCAGTATCCCGCTTGCACAACGACAACTGGATTGCTTTAGAGCTCATAGTACAGGGACTGAAACGGTCATATAAACAGGAAACTTTGATGCTTTTCTAGGAATATTTTGTTTCATTTTAACAGTAGAAGGATTTGTTAATCCAGGTCAATTCAAGTGTATAAAAGAAATATTTTTGCAGTTGTACATGAGAGACGAGACGACACAAAGAATAGAAAAGCGGCCTCTCTTTTTCTCGCCACACCCGCAATGAGGAGGCCGTAAGCCGTAGATTCTTTCCTCTTTCTTCGATAGCCATATTATTTCAGTCTGTATAATTCCTATTATCCAATAAATTTCTAGTTTTTAGCTTCTTTTATGCCAGAGCGTTCAAATGATGTAACACATGATATTAAAAAAATCTGTAAAGAATGTCTTTAGAGTCCAAGAAACGAGAAAATCTTCAAGTTTTGTGTGATATGATGTTAGCTGCAGATTAGCATGTTTAATTATAACTGAGTGCATCTATTTATAGTTGCGATGTCTCTCGTATCGCCTCGCGTTACAAAGTGCAGCTCGTTTGAGATTCAAGTTTTATACTTAAGAAGGTATTTAGTTAATAGGTACATTATGTCAGTGTAAGCACAAAATAGACAATAGATCAGTGCCCCAATTCTGCTATTTACAATTGCCAATGATTAAATGGGAATTGGATGAAAATGAAAACTATTCGTTTACTTGAAGCTTATCGTGTAAATCATAAGCCTTGTTATTTTAACACGCTTTTTATTAGCTTCACCTGTATGTTTGTTTGTATGTTATTCCTCACTATTTGAGCAATTTGACCACCGTCCTTTGTTTGGAAAATTGTCTTGTGCTTAGCTCAAAATTTTGTCGATGGAGACGTCCTCATATTGAAATTTTCGACTTAGTACAAAGTGTCTTGATTTTAATTTCAATCAGGTAAGGGAAATTCAAAATTTGCTGGACATAATTCATCAATTTGTCTATTTATCTATCTATTTATCTATCTATCTATCTATCTATCTATCTATCTATCTATCTAATTTCTTAGTCGGTGTGGAATGTTAGTTATCCCTACCTTATCTTCGGATCCTTTAAGGAAGTTTACACTTTGTTTGAGATATGCTTATGGGAGCCGAAGATAGATCTCGATGGCGTCCAAGTGGCGAGATCTACATAGATCTCCCTACTGGACTCGCTGAACATCCAGCAGTAGACGAAAATGGGCTAATGATGAAGTGAAAACCTCAAGTAGACCTTAAGGAGAGGAGAAAGAGTGCTGGTTAGAGGCTAGAGGTCTATGGACGCATAGAAGACATGGCTCGGAATACTTCAACGACTAGTCTTGAACCGCAGAAACAATATAATAGGTTTCAGGTAAGTAACAGCACCGGTAACTAAAATTTGTCGTTTGCTAGAGATAATACAAAACATAATATTGCTACCGATGTTATACTGAAATGTCAACACGATGAAATTAAACTCCTAAATTCACGGCGGCTTCAATTGTTAAAGTTTCGTTTGTTTCGTACACATCTCGGGCCGAGGACGGCGAACAAAATAATTATGCGAATACACTACTGCAGCAAAAGTTGTTCATTTTAATGTCCACATTTATTCCCTCCAGGAACTGCACGCAGCGCTCTGGCTGCAGCGAATTATTCGTTCGGAAACTCAAAGAAACAGAGATGTACTTTGAACTAAAGTTCTGTAACAATGGGTCATTACCGATGCTCTTAAGTGGCACAATGTTCAATGTTTGAAAACACTTCACCCAATTATCAGGTCCGAGCGATCTGTTTGTAATATTGTAACGCTTTATGGATTCTTTGGGACATTGGGGTGTTGCATGAACTGTTGAAGTGAGTTAAATGACGTCACGAGTGTGCAGTTTATGCGTTTCAAGTTCAATGCTTTGTGCGGTGTTGTATAGGTGTGGCTGGCCGGCTGGGTGCGCTGTGGCTGCGGCTGCGGGCGCTAGGGGGCGCTGCGCCGCCGCCGCGCGCCAGCTGTGTTCACGCCGCTCCCGCCGCAGTCGCGGTCCGACAACGGGCGATCAACCACGTGGCTGCTCCACGTCCTATAAATCAAAAACTTTCTTACGTCAAATCAATGGATATAACCTAACACGCGCGATTCGTGAATTAAGAATAAGATGTGATTGAATTGTGTTGACGTCGCGATGGCCTGTTAATCACGTATTATTGTGTGCAACAGTGACGTGCAGTGTTGTGCCAATGATGTGAATATTTTTTCTGTGTTGTGTTGCATAAAAAAGGAGTCATGAGTATCCAAAAGTGTTTGTTGGATAACTCCAGCAGGATGATCAAGGCGATGTCGACCGCCAAGTCGAGCACTAGCGAAGTTAAAATGGTATGTAGTGTTGTAGACCCTGCTGTGATGCGACCTTGTGGATCGAAAGCTGACTTTTTTAGGTTATTATCGAAGAAAACATTAGTTATTAGGAAGTTTCTTTATCGCACTGTCAGTTTATTGAATACGTGATTGGTTTGCGTTGTGTGTATTAGACATATGAGCATAATTTGTGTGTGTTAGTTAGCAATATTATAGTCGCTGGCGTGTTTATAGTGTGTTTTATTACGTCACTATAATATACGTTTCCGCCGCTGCGTTTGTGCAGTATTGTGACATTTGCCGATACATTTTAACTGAATGTCAATATTAACTTACAAGTAACGCTGAATAACTTGTATTTGGCTTACTCAAGGTAATTTCGTGTAATTTTCGTTTAATCTTTTAAAATTCTTTATACAATAACGCCTTTGCTCAGTTATCAATTAAACTCTGTTTTGCAACATTGATCTTATGTTTCATAAAACAATAATACATACATTTAACTACAAAATGATTTTCATAACACTTACCTATTGCTACTTTTCCTTGTTTCACATAAAAATGTAATAAACATTGACCGACTCGTGTCCCGAATGTGGTTAATGATAGCACGTAGTTATGTACCTACTTTAATGAGTAATAAAATTATAGATAAGTTGTTCTGCTAATTGTTCCTGTTACTAAATACTTCTAAAAGGTATAAAGGCATTAACAAATAATAAAAAGTTAATCTTAAATCACCTTTGTTAATAAAATTTAAAAAAATGGCATGATAATGTTCCTTTCAGGGACCTCTCCAATTTGTTTTTAATACGTTTCTTTTAAAACTGCATACGACTAATTTGAAATAGCTCCATTCGTTTGCCATAGGTAGACAAGTAGATATAATAACATCGTTCTTTTTGCTCTGTGGATTAATAAACTTGTTATCATCTTTGATTGATTGTGATAAAGATTTAGGGGTTAATTTTTTTGGTTAATATCGTAGACCATGAGATAAAACGCGATCAGTACATTTCACTTATGAATTTCAACAGTAGGTCAAAAATTATAAGATTATTATTTAATTAAAAACTGATGATAGTGTCTGATTTGACTCTTCTTTTATTCTGTCAAAACACACATCTTTTGGTATTGATCCATATTGTGTAGTCTGGACAATATTACATCTCATTAAAAAGGACAACGCATAGACTTCAACTGTATGGGAATGACGTTCCTTGCTAAGAAGTGAAATATCTGACTTGCTAGTTCAATTCAACTTCCTCCTAATATTATAAAAGACCCTTTAGATAAAATAGGTAGGTTAGTTTTTAACTTGAATTAGCACATAGGATATAAGGTTTTTTTCCGATTTTATGTTCCCGCGGGATCATTTTTGATTTGTAGCCGGCGGAGACTAGTTTAGCAGGTGCAAAGCATCTACATGCACACCGATGACCATAATCCTCAGTCATGCTTGAGTGACTGTAGAGAAGGTAAGTTCCCATCTTCTGTGACAGCACCACTTTAAGCTGAGGGGTTATGGTCACTTAAGTTGTTGGTGGCTAGCTTCACAACACACCGAAACTTTTATCAGCTGGAAGTTATTTATATTATTTACTGAACACGGCATAATTAGCGGATTCGACACAGTAAAATAGTATCATGATGCCACAACGGGAAGTCTTACCGCTAAGAGCGATTTTTGATAGACAACCTTTCGATGGACATCATACAGAGGCAGCAATATCTAGTCACATTATTTTGACTATTGCTTTACTGAGAAGGCCTATTCTAGTTCTTACCTACGATGTTGATATAAAATTTGATAAACAGGCACTTATGTGCAGTTGGATCTAATGACACTTGTGAAGGTAATCGCATGGTTTTAATGTTACGTTTCCGTGTTTGATATTAATCGTAAAACTATGGAAAAGAACTGTTCTTGAAGTGTCTTATGTATAAGGTGGTCCTACTGCCAAGGTTTTATAGAATCTGATTGTTTCATCGTCATCTGCTATAGAATTTTAGTAAACTACCGCATTCGCAGAGAGTAGATGATCCCGAATCCTTCGGGAAGTATCTTTCTCAAATATACCCGAGTGGGGACTCAAATTAAAGGACATTGAGGACTTGACTCAAGAAGTTCTTAGTTTTGTTGGATGATAGAATTGGTGCTGAGAAAATGGGATATGGAAAAAAAAGGTTTTCATGTAAGAATATCAATTACTACCTGTCCGTCTTTGTTATTGTCGGGGGTATTTTAAATTCATAATCACACGTTGTTATTGGCGAGTGACCCTAAATCAAGACTGTTAGCGCCTTGAAAGAGAGACATCTTTACGCGGGTGTAAAGTTTTATCACTTTTCAAGCTGTGGCAGTCCTAAAGGACGGCAGATGTAACTTGGCACGTCAGAAAAGACGTACAGAATATCACTGTCTCTGTTTCACACAACTAACTTGTATACTTTGATCTCGTTTTAACATTCTTCCATCTATTTTCCGAAGCGCCAAGTTATATCTTACGGTACTTTAACTCCACAGTTATATTTACTATCAGCTGATTAATCTATCTTGTCGGTTGCTAGGCGACGGATGTATGCTAATCAGTGTATTATACATTCAAATATACAATTAAGCTGTTGAACTTGTATAGGTTTTGATCGGCAGTCTATTTACATATTAAAGATCTCGTTTCTCGGTAGCTTAGGTCACCTTAAGATTTGTATGCGTGACTTTTCTTTATTAGTATCAACTTTTTGGAGTTTAAGAGTACACAACTTTTTGCCTTTAGGAGACATTTGTCAACTCGAAAATCTAGCTGTTGCAAGCAGCTCCAACTGCTAAATTTCGAAAATTACCTCGGTCACATAAAATTGCAATAACATCCACCCAACTTATCCTATGTGTGAATCCAGGTTGTAAACTATCTGTGTACCGCAATTCGTCCAAATCCATTCAGTGGTTTTTGCGTGTAAAATAAAAAAAAAACATCCATCCATACTAATATTATAATCGTGAAGGTTTGTACCTTCACGATTATAATATTAGTAGGACTATTAGATTTTTTGCCCAAAATCCATTCCGTCGCTTGGAGCGCTGTTAAGAGTTTCAAATACCACTTCCTTGTTTGTATTACATATGTATGTACGTAGTTAGCGTATATATAAAGGCGTATAAAGGTTCATATTCAATAAAATAAATCATCTCAGTTCTTGTACTATCAATATTAATAGCACATATTTTTCCACTGTAGTGTTATACTACATAACATGCAAATGAAGACAGCATTCTATACTGCGAAGTAATTAACTTTGTGCATCATAGGCTTAGCTCTAACGCCATAGATTATCTAGATTGTAATCTATACGTTCTATAGAGACCAGAATATGGTATGGTATGAAAAGATAGAGGGCTTAGGACCGATCTCAATAGTGTATCTATAAGTGATACAATTTCGAGAAGCTCTTCACACAAAATATGACATAATGATATTACTGGTGGCCAAAGTCATTATAAGAAACCGGTCGTAAAGCAATGTTATAATTAACACTTTAAACATACGGGATTAACGTTCTCTATCGACAAGTGACATGACCATCTGTCAGTTTGATACTTTTAGCGACTTCATAACGTAAGCGCTTGAAGAAAACTAATGCAAATGAAATGAAATCTTGGTCTCTATATTCTAATTATTTCAAATCATTGCATCTTCTGTAAACCAGGACCTACAATGATAACCAACGAAAAACACCAGCACTTGGTTTTGCCCAGTGAAATGAATGACTCTCTTAGAACTCCGCAACTGCACGGTTAGCCAAGTGGTCAAGGTAACCAATCCAAACGCACTATGCGCGACTTGTCACTACTTCGATACGCGATAGAACAAGCATCCGTGTGATCCCAAAATGCTTTAGCTTGCAGCTGCCAAAGTGTGCATGTGACTTGAATGTTAGTGAAACTGTCGCGCCTCAAGGATTAAACTCCTTTGGATAGGAATCGTTTTACCAAAAACCGCAAGGATATTCATTCAGATCTTCATCCCACTTAACAAGGACAAAAAGATCATGACACTCAAGGAGTTTTAACTCAATGTCCTTCTTGTATACGACCGGAAGACCTACCCTAGTACCCAGACAAGTAGCGTGGGAATACTGCAAATCGAATATTTACTAAATGCACTTTATCGAAGCCTTATCAGTCTGGTTCGTTTAAAATTGTGTGCAGTTCAAATATTAGCCAGTTCGGAATCAGTTTTAACAGAGTAAACCAAGGAATCCCTTTGCATAATTCGCAAGCGTTGCGAAGCTCTTTCGATCGCTGTTACTGGTGTTTTATTAAGTTTAGATAGTAACCGTTTTATTAATAGCTTCAGCTACTTATTATGGAGTTAATATTGTATTTTGCAGATTCTTGCACTTTCCTTTAATTGTTTATTGGCATGCGAATCTATCATTTCATTTGCATTAGTTGATGGAATTTGGTTGTATCTTGGCAATTTTTGGTCGTGTTTGATATCATCCACTTTGGCAGGACCGACGTAAAAGATTCTGAGAGAGTTCTGTATAACGGCGATATTTAAAATATTATAACCCAGGAATTATTATCAAAACGAATTGAAAGAGGTAAAGTTTGTGACGTTGTAGGGGGTAACCTCACGATGTACCAAACCGATTTTGGAAATCCTTTCACTAATTGAAAGTCACGTTCTTTGTGATTGTCAATACCCATATAACCTCAAAACTATCGTCAAAATGGGCACGTGCAAACTAGTACCATAATATATCATAACAAGGATGTCTAGTAACAATAATTAAGTTTAAATGATTATACTTAGTGCTATCAATAGATTATAATCATTGAATGGTCGCCAACGACACTGTACTGTTATTAATACCGACCCCCCACAGACAGTTGCATCGCTTATTATAAACAACTTTAAACGTATTGCTATGCATTTGACTGATATGTTGGTCTAGTGGTTAGTGGTCGTGACTGCTAAACCGGAGGTCGTGGGTTCGAGTCCCACCCAGGACAAATGTTTGTGTGATGAGCACGTCATTTTTTTCTGGGTCTGCGTAATTTGTCTTTATTATGTATGTATTTAGAAATATGTTTATCGATTGACAAGTTCTCATAATACAGGCTTTGCTTAGTTTGAGACTAGATGGCGTTGTCTGAAATTTGTGAATTATAATGTTATTTAATATATTTTTTGTCGATTGATTTGTACTTTTCAAGGTTCTTTATTTCAAACTAAAACGAAAGTATTTATTATATTTCTCTTTTCAAGTTTGGAATATTTAATCGCCAACCCTCAGTGAGCAAGTGTGGTAATCAGACCTCAATTACACATAAACTTTTATAGTTTAAACGTTTAGCACAATATTTTTTAACAATAAAAGCTTTGATGAAAGGTATGGGACCAAATGACAGCTGTTCCATTTAAGGCCGAAGTTCTTAAGTAAAAAACATTAAAAAATACCGACGAATTGAAAACCGCCTTCTTTTTGAAGTCGATCGTAAAGTATGTCACTGTGTTTGTATGTAAGTGGGGATTTCAATGGAATTTGGTGTAGAATTGACTGACACCTTGAATTAACACATAGACTACTTTTATCGCACTTTGGGTTATTTTTTTGCAGCCATAGCCGACATCTAGCTAATTTTAACTAAACGACAATTATGTAAGATCTCACTGTAAAAACAAGTAGGTAATAGTATATTTTTATAACACGACAAAAATAGTTTTTCCGGTCTCAATTCAGAACGTATGATTTACGTTTAGACTGGTCAAAGTACAGGTTTCGCACAAATTACTGTAACATCTCAAAATCATAGAAACATTGGCAAAGGAGGTAAAACAAAAAGTGTTAGTAATGTGAGCAAACGAAACTGTTACTGCAGTCCTGTGTAAGCGGGACAGCGCTCTACAATACATAGCTGCATCTCGCTTCCACGACCGCAACGCTTTCCTGCAGTTGTAGAAATAAAGGCCGAATATAGTATAAGTTGTTTGTAAAGAATACTGATCTTACTTAACTTCCTAAGATATGCGAATAGATTTCTTTTTTGCATACAAACTGTCATAATGAACTTACAAATAAACAGACCGTGAATGTTTGCACGTCACGCGAGACGGAGAGATATTTTTAACTGAGGATAGACGTCTATGGTTTATGAATGTGTTTTCAATTTTTAATTTTACACTGAAAGTGTCTATGGTAAAAATCGTGAGGGGTATACCAATATACCAAAATAATGATTCAGTTTAAATCTATAAAGCTATTTCCTAGTTATTACGTCTTTCTATTTACTTCAGAAGCAAGATAGATATGATAACATTTCAAAATAAACTTAACCATTTCTCTGTCCCGTTAGTCAAATATGAACTTTGCTATTGTTTAACTATTGTGTCTATTGGCGGGACAGTGTAACTAAAGTGTCTCTAAATAAGACAGGTAATAATCGAAATATTGTAATTTTATGTATTATCGACTGGAGGTGGGGCCAAGGGGATGGCGGCATTATAACTCTTGACTTGACACGTTGCATGTTGCAAACCAGAAAGGGTATTTGCCTTAATTCTAACTGGTTTTGTGCATGTGATTTGAATGTTTTTGAAAGCCGATTCACAAGGATTAAAACTCCTGAGTTGCGGAATCGTAATTTTATCAAATCACCTGAATATTGCTAGCAGATTAGTATTAGTAATTCCTTGAGATTGAGGGCTCCGTAGGCAAAAGGCAAAAAACTATACACTCAGTATGTCGGTTTGTATGACATAATAACTTAACTATTTTCTTTTATTTACTCCTTTTTATGAGGTATACTATAATAAATCATTTGAATTTATCGTGATTGAATACAGCAGATCATTACTTACTGTATAAGTAACGTTTATTTAAAACACTTAAATACAATTTACAATAGGAATACCAAACTGTATTTTAGCTACCATTTAAAACAATACAATGGCACCAAAGCCGAAACTTATTTACCTGAACAAAGACAAAGGAAAACATAACAGTCACTTTCCCACGAGCCTAGAGCTAGATTCAATACCTATCCTATATTGTTTAGATCGCGTAATATGAACGAGAAATTGAAACTATACAACCTACCACCTCTGTCATCAAGACTCTTGCGGTTGTTGAAGCGAGATAGCTCGATCCGGGGCGTATAGTGCTGTCCCGTTTGCACAAGTACTAGTACTAGGTACTGTAAGACGTGCGCCCAGGTGTAGGTAATATAATACTTTGTTTTATATTTACACGAATTAGGCTAATGACGTTTGGTAACGTAATCGGTTGAACACGCACGTAGGTAGCTCAGATGTTTTTTTGTTTGTTCAAAATTACTTTGAATAGGTAAGTAATTTTCTTGTTACCGAAAGAGAAAGTCATGATGGACAGTTTTTCGTTTAGTTTCAAATAAATGTTTCTGAGATACTAAATTTCTGCGGATAATTCCCCTTTTCGGGTTTTGTTCGACGGCCTTTTAATACCGGTAATTTACCAAAAATACTTAGAGTTTTAATTCTATCAAATTTTGCTTCGTAGGTATACCTACGTTACATGAATTATCAATTTGATAGCAATCAAAGCTCAAATTCTACTACCGCCGTGCTTTTATTCAATCACTAATATCACTTTCAGTAAATCAAAGTACACGGGTAACAGTTTTCTCACTAATCTATGTATTGAGAAAATGTGCTTTAGATATGTAAAACGGTGACAGCCGAACGTCAGCGGTTTTAGAGTTAATTTATGAACACGCGAAGTCGAAACGGCGTAGAAAGTGAAAGATTGAACGAACGCCTGATCAATCGTAATAGCAAAGAAAGTTGAGAAAGTGTTTTTGCTAACATGCTTTTAAAAGTATTTTGATGTAAACAATGACATTTAAAGTAAGTTTGTTAATGATCTATATTACAAAAGTCTATATAAAAATATAAATAAGTGTGCATCACTGTGTGTTCATAAATAAATAGGATCGTTCATGCATTTGCTGAGTTAAAATCAGAAATTTTGAGTTTTTTAGTTAAGTTAAGGGTTTTTGAACTGGCACTGTTACTGCTCATCCTTTTATTGAAGTTATAACAATATTAAGAAGAGTTTATTTATTAGAGCTGTCTAAATATAGCTTCGATCTTATTATAAATTGGCTATTGAGGCCAGGGTGATTTGATAACAGATGTTGTTAGCAACTGTTAATGAATTCATCATTACTCGTTTTATTGTGCTTAACCTTCTTAATTAATTTGCCTAAAAATATGAAAGGTGACTTCCAAAGATTAAATACGTATAAAATCACCACAAACCCCACGTTTTTGGACTAGTGTGAACTATATGGACCATCACGCTGAGACCTGCTTCAGTTTGATAATTACCTCATGCTTTTCGTGATTTTTTACCGATTGTGAGTACAGGTCACTTTTTCTAGTCACAATAATTAAGCAGAAATATAAATAATACTGCGTTAACAACTTTAAAAGCATATTCTAAATAGATTGTGCATAGTTTTTTGTAGTGATAAGAAATACTTTTACCATATTATTATTATTCAAGTACAATCCAACATAAAATCCTGCTCGGTAACTAAAAACTATTATGTACCTGCCTAACATGGAGTTTAACAATAATGATAATAAAATTCAAAACGACTAATTCAAGCAATTTCGGTATTGGGTTCTTAATCGATTAGTTTATTTTAGTCACAAAGAAATAAACTTTGATATTAGACGGTAAATCCCAATAGATCATAAACTATTTTTTTCCCCTTTATAATATTGTACACATAAAAGATGACTTACGCGAAATATGTGTGAGTATATGTATCACAATATATTATATCAAGTAGAAGTCTGGTCGCGTCTAATTAAGTCTATAACATTAATTAATTATTCATGCGAGCCTTCGACCACACCTCCAGTCTAATGAAAACATATGGCTATATGTTTTGGGACAATGTACTTAATAGAAACTTATATACGTAGCATAATATCTTAGTATTAAAAAAAATCTGGGTGTAATGATTTTATTCCTTGTGTCGCGGGGGTTTCACGAACATTTACAGCAACAAGTCACATGCACAAATAATACCATACCATGAGAATAAAAATATCTGATAAACATGAATGTTTTAAATAAATAATTAAAGAATAATAAATACATTTGACAATGGTTAAAAGAAAATGATACACAGAACGGACGAACGGAGTCAAGACGTCTTCGGTCGCCGGTCCGGTTTCCATTTAACCACTGAGATTATTGCTATCTCTACTGTCTATTGAGAAAGATTTAGAGTAGTTATTGTTATTGTGAATGCGAGAAATGGCTCTACGTTGTATATAGTGCTGTCTCTTTTCCACGAGACAGTCCTGCTAGATAAAAGAGCTCATAGTCCAGGCACTAATCATAAATCGATAGATGCAGCTTCAAAAGCATTTCCGCAAACGCGGGATTATTATTCACTTAAGACTGTTTGAAGAACAATTGTTTTTCCTTTTAAGTCTTTAAAGCGGGAAGCATCCGCTTCTAAAGGTATTTGGATTTTTATTTTTTAATTATTCTTTATTCTTGTTCTTCCTGCTTAGATTGGGTTTGTTGCTTGTTTTGTATTTTACATGACACAAGTACCTATGGACTACAAATATATCGGAAAGCAAATTAAAGGAGACAAACTTTTTACTTTTTACGGTAATCTGAAAAATGTGTTCGTTCCTCCCGGAAGGGTATATAATTGAGGATTGGATTAACTTACCTAAGTGACATCCAATCGTAATTTTATGAAGGTTGATCTGAAATATAATTGATTAACAGAGTAGTATTCCCATTCGCTACTGTGTGGCATCGCGAATTTTTTCAGAGAATAAAAAAAAAGTTTTTTAGTCTATGGCAACTCACAACTAAACGTCACTGATTTACAGCTAACCATGATTTTGTGGGTCCCATTATGCCAGGGTTCAGCTATTGATGCTGGGGTTGGGGTGGGTGATTATATTTCAGATCAACCTTCATAAAATTACGATTGGATGTCACTTAGGTAAGTTAATCCAATCCTCAATTTTATTTCATGTTGATCTGAAATATAATTGATTAACAGAGTAGTTGTTCAGAGATTGAGGCATAATGGGTACATCTTATAAGCCTGGATATGATGAATAACGGTTAAGGCTTTATAATTATTAAGATATCTATTTATAGTGGCATATTATCCTAATATAAGTATCTATATTTGTTTTTATCCATATATTCTGTCATACACATTGATTATTGATCAACTATTAATTTCCATTTTTTATAAAATTAGTCTGTAGTAATTAACAAATTTTTCTAAATGCCAAATTTGTAAGCCAAAAGGGCAGAACATGTTGATGCATATGTTGTCCTTATATTTTCACCACATCAAAAAATGTTTAGTACATACATTCTGTCATACACATTGATTATTGATCAACTATTAATTTTCATTTTTTATAAAATTAGTCTGTAGTAATTAACAATTTTTTCTAAATGCCAAATTTGTAAGCCAAAAGGGCAGAACATGTTGATGCATATATTGTCCTTATATTTTCACCACATCAAAAAATGTTTAAAACATGTTTTAGGCAAATAAATACTTCTTTATCTTTGTTCTATTACTGAGATTAATGTAATATGAGTTTTTAAGTGGAACAATGAACAAATTTTATGTTATGTTACACATGTTTATGCAAATAAATATATCTTTCTTTATCAATTGTTCCACATATTGTGGAGACTGTGTCCACCAATTTCATGATTGACTATTAATTACCAATTTGTGCTCTTTTTGACATCAATGTAACTATGACTTTTTTTAAGTCATACAAATTTCCTGCACCTTGTGCAATTTGATACTTAACCATTAGCTTTTAACAATGTAACTATGGATTTTGAGTAAGACACATTTCCAATACATAGTGATATTGTGTACAGTTTGATAATTAATTATTCATTATTAACAATGTAACAATAAATTTATAGTAACAAATTTTCTACACATTGTGTTAATTGTGTCAAACAATTTGATAATTATTTACAATGTAATTATGATTTTTTCTAGTAATACAGATTTTCTTCATATTGTTTTAATTTTGCCATAAAATTAGATAATTAGTTACTAATTTTTGCTCTTTTTTTAGCGCAGTAATAATAAGAGTATTTAGGGTACTGCAAGTATTTCTTATTTATAAGCTATTAATAAGAAATAACAAGATGATAATGAGATATTCCATTTACTGTCAGTTGCAGTTTGTAAGTCACTCAATTATGATTAAAATTAAATTAAAATTTTTGTCACTGCAGTTGTCGGTTCCTAAGACATGAGCTATAAGGCCTTGCAAAGGTAGTAGAACCTACAACCAAACCACCTTTTTCCCTGATTAAACTCAAGAGCATTCCTGCTGCTCTTGCAGATGTACTGCTGGAGTGTGGGATACAGCTGTCAGCAGGTATAAATTTGATACCTGATTAACTGTTTTGAAGGCCAAGGGTAAAACTTTTAATATGGTAAAGTTAACTTATTTCAGGTATTGGTTAAGGCTACAAGGATCTTTAAATCTTAGAAGTTAGCCATAATTTATGATCTTAAAAGTAAAAAGTACATTATGGTTCCTTTCCTTTTTTACTGAGAGTAAGGTTGGTTATCACAATTCTCATCTTATTAATTGTCAGGGTGTGACATGGGCTATGTTATTTAGTTTAATGTATGAGAGGGCGGCTAGTACCCATTGAGCAGCTATCCAAGCTAGGAGTTAGAAGATGTTTGTGTCTTGGTTCAAATAAATAACTAAATAATTCTGTGTCTTCAGATACAGGTGTATTGTATGTTTCATTAACATAATATATGTATGTTTGTGTCTATTGTCAACAGAGTTATTCCTGTGCCATATAATTATGTTCTAGCCTATTTTGTCATCATGTTGCTTGCAACCAGTTGTTGCAAGTTCTATTTAATAACCATCTATACTTTCTTAACCGATAAGCAATATGTTTATAATATTGTGTTTTGAGGCAGCTAGCAGATGAGTTAGCTGGTTCAATACAAAATATGGGTTCTGGCTTTCTGTAATACAGGCAAATCTCAATCTGAGTAAGCCTCTCAGAAATCCTTTGTTATCCATACCTAATTCCTCTCCCATCTTTAGAGTCAATGCTGATTTGTGGAAATTTAGGGTTTTGAAGCTAGCTCCATTCTCTAAACTTTCTATTAGTGTTTCCTAATTAATAAGGGTGAAGATCAAAATAGGATCCCGGTTACTGCTTTGTTGACACAGATGGTAACATGATGGTTAATGAGCTATCTAACGTTGGCTTCTAACTGCTTCCCCTAAGAGATGCTTTTTGTCAGGGCACCTAGTCTGCTCAGTGTGTGTTGTCGGTTAAAAATCCCAAAGTTGGGTGAATAAGAACTTAGTGACTTTTTGCTTTGTCATTATTAATATTCTGAAACATTTAGTAAGGTAAACAAATGTTGGGAATGCTTAAAAAACATATTCATGTCCACTAAGTATTGATGCATATACATTTAGTGTTTAGTAGCATTAATGTTATTGGGTGCCTCACTTCTTAGAGATGTGTGTGTCACATTGTTTTTATTGCTATAGATAAACTTGTGGGGCCCAAAATCTATTGATAACGAAACAAGTATGGTTTTTTCGTTGACTTACATGTGGAACTGAGCACTATTTATCTTACTTATGTATTTGCAGCCATGTTACTCTGGCTGTATAATCTTGCAATGTGTTTTAATCCAGTTAATATTATGTTCTAATTGATGTATTAAATGCAAGTCATCATTCTAAACAAGGCACCACATTACAATTGTTTTCGCCATTACAATGTGTCACCATTCTATTAGAAAAGCTTTAGAAACTAGTTCTAGTATACATTTTCTATAATGTTCTTATAGTTTCGGATTATGTAATGGGGCCCCATCTTAGGTCAGTTGACAGCATCAAGATTGCTATTGTTATGCAACAAGGCTAAGTACTTAACTTGTTCTATTATTTTTTGTGTGTGTTTGAACATAACCTCTTGGGCAGGTTCACAGAAGGTTCCCAACAACCTTGCCAATTTGCTGATTGGGCAATGTTTAATATCATTGATATTTAGTATCTCTATAGGAGTTGCATTCTTGCTGTATTTCTGATGTTAACTAGTCTCTATTCATAGTAAACCTAAAGTATTTATTGCACTAATATACTTTAATCATAGTTAACAATGAGGGAAAATCATTTAGATAAATGTGAGTGTAGCCCCTCTGTCAGCCAGACATTTATACTGATTCTAACCAATGGGTGGTCATTCAGACAACAGTTTGTTAAATTTCTAGTCTGTAAGGACTGTGGGTGCTGTACATGGACTACATGGAATTGCAGTAAATTTATATGACATTTTTAAACTCAAAGCGGATTAATTTTTCTGAGTTTAGGTGTTATTGAACCTAAGGAATCAGTTTTATCTTAAGACTGTGCAAGACATGTGATATTGATGGTCCAAGGTTCCCATATCCACAATTTGAAAACTATAATATTTTTCTATATATATTTTTGGTTTTCAGTTAAGAACAAATCTGATCTGTCCGTTGAGTTTGGTGGTCTTAAGAATATTAAATCTTTAGACATATATGTATATAGATAGAAATTTTTACTGTGAGTGCATATTTGTACAGCCCCTAACTCATGAGTTATTGATGGTCTGACACATATTGTTGATTTCATTTATATGTATATTGTTTATGTAAACAATGTTATGTTCAAGTATTTTAAGGTACATTAGTGGTGGTATGTTCACAACATGAAAGACAGTTAGATATATTACATATACCTGGTTGACAATTGCCTGCTGGATGCATGGCATGGTGTACCCTCTCAGGGCCACCCTTGTCCTGTGACCTCACCACCCTCCTGTGTCCTGTTCAGCGAGGGTGTCACAGTTGTATCATACCACTCTTGGGTCCCCCTTGCTGTGCTAGCACTTTGGTTTGATGCCGGACCACTTATGTTTTCCACAGTCCTTGCTTAGGTTTAGAGGTGGTATTCGGTTATAACTTTTGTTATACATTCTTGATAGGTGCATTGGTCTTGTTTCTATCTTGAGCCTCGAATCCACCTCGAAGAGTGTCACCATTGGTTCTTGTTGTGGACTGTGAGAACCAGTGAACATAGTATGTTCTTCATCAAAACTGTCGTATCTCGTACGAAGTTTTGATCTTCGAGCTGTCTCGCGTACAAGCTCGGTTATACTTAATGCATGTTGTTCTATCAAAGTTGCGGGCTCGCGTCCCGAACTTTGTAGTAATGCATGTTCTTTGTGTAACATCAAAGTTGCGGGCTCGCGTCCCGAACTTTGTAGTAATGCATGTTGTTTGTGTACTGTCAAAATTGCGGGCTCGCGTCCCGAACTTTGCAGTAGGGTTTATCAGAGCTACGACGTCTCGCGAAGAGCCCGATCTTCGAGCTAGAGTCTCTCGTACCCGCTCGGTTCATGCATGTCTTTAGTACTTCGCATCATCTCACATCATATTTGTGTCCTTGTTCACTGAACCTAAAATCAGAGAAAACCTCACCTGTTGGCCCCCCTCTTTGAGGTTATGGGTCAGTGTTCCATCGTTTATATTCCGTAATTTGGGGGCGCCCACAATTTAACATCGAGCGTGGAGCATCGCGTACTAGCTCGGTTATACGTAATGCATGTTGTTTTGTGTACTATCAAAGTTGCGGGCTCGCGTCCCGAACTTTGCAGTAGGGTTTATCAGAGCTACGACGTCTCGCGAAGAGCCCGATCTTCGAGCTAAAGTCTCTCGGACCCGCTCGGTTCATGCATGTTTTTAGTATTTCGCATCATCTCACATCATATTTGCGTCCTTGTTCGCTGAACCTAAAATCAGAGAAAACCTCACCTGTTGGCCCCCCTCTTTGAGGTTATGGGTCAGTGTTCCATCGTTTATATTCCGTAATTTGGGGTTCCATCCCACGGCGATGAACCTAGGGCAAGGGCTGCGTACACGCATCCTGCATTAACTCCGCAGCGCCTTTATAGTCTCGAAGATCACTTTTAAACATCTTGGCCAGTATTTTCAAGGCTTTTGTATCACTTGGCAATACTTTTTCGACTTGAAATATGCCAAAAACTATTTAAATAACGTAATTAAAGTGTAATTAACAAAATCACCACGATGCCGTTAAGTCGCGAAAAAAGAAAGTGACGTTTAGTTGTGAGTTGCCATAGACTAAAAAACTTTTTTTTTATTCTCTGAAAAAAATCGCGATGCCACACAGTAGCGAATGGGAATACTACTCTGTTAATCAATTATATTTCAGATCAACATGAAATAAAATTGAGTAAAAATATATTTTTAATGTTTAACTTGCTGTTATTTTGTAATGTTCTGTAGTCTAAATAAAAAACGATAATTGATGATCTAACGAGTGCCATTAAATTGTCACTATATTAATTTATAAAGTTTCAGCAGATATTAACTTCAATAGTTTCTTGGAAAATTTTAAACATGTTTGCATTGTGAACTAGTCTTGCAATCAGATTAAAACGTGTCATGTCGGCCGTGCGGCACAGGTGCGGTGCGCACGCGCCGCTATCTCTGTGTTTACATAGCGCGGATGCGAGCCAGTAAACATTGGCCCGGGTGGTCGATAGATTTATAGATAACGATATATTTGTATAGCTCTGCCTTGCGACTCTGCCTGTTTAAGTAGTATTTTTTATTGATGTCGCAATTTTTGAGACTGAAAGGTTGTTAACAAACCTTTTGCCCAGATCTTTGAGAACCCTCACCATGAATAATATCATTAAACTACTTACTAAATTATGAGATAAAAGTAATCAAAAACACATTAATTTTATAAACAGAATCATGTGCGTATGTTTGATGCTAATTCAATCTCAAACGGCTGAACCAAATTTGAAAACTTATAGTAGAGGTAGCCGATAACTTGGATTAAGACAGTACTTAACAGTGATACCCGACATACTCGAAAGACAAAAGTTATAAAATAAAGACGAACAAACAATTTCCATATTACTTAACACATGAGTTAATCTCATCTATAATATATTGGATGGTAATAAAGCGTGCGTGTCCGTTTGTTTAACTAATGCTAGCTATACGTTATGTTAATGAGTTAAACAGGTGATTAACGATCGATCAGCTGATGTAGATAATGTGGAAGGTGATTGATGATGATTTCCTTGTGACTTTCCACTGGAATGACGAAAGATATATTTTCATCTTATGGTAGTTGTTTTTGGTCCTTTTAGCTACTTCTGAAATCGTTTTGATATATGCACAATTACTACATGAATTTAGGTGTCTACACTGTCTACTTAGCTTATTTTATTTCCATTAAGAAAAACAACTTGCAAAAGGTTTTTTTTTTTCAAGTTGCTGAAGAAGTTGAAATTATTAAGCGAATTAAAGTTTGGAAGTTCTTCGGTAAGGTATTATACTTTTTGACTAATTATGAAGTACTTAATACAGGAGTTTATTTTTTCATACTCAGTCAAAAAAATTGTAGGCGAAGAGTACTCTTACATCATGGCCATTAGAATATCTAAAAGGAACCACAACGACACGTTTCACTTCGCATAGGACAAGCGTTTGTATGATCCATCATTCACAAATGCTTGTCCTGAGTCAGAGTGTATTTGAGCATGTGCTTAGAATAGAATAGAATACAAAAGAATAGAATAGAATAGGTTTTTATTGGCATAGACAGTAGGTTTAACAACATTGATGATTACAGTTTTTCAGACCCTTATACTATCTACCTTAAAAATTAGGCATGCAAACTTTAAATTTATTATAGTAACATTATTTACAATTAATTATAAATCTGTTTTAAATTGTGGTTCGAATGCTTGTTACTGGGAAACAAAGATTCCTTATAACAGATGTTACAGAAGTGTGTTCGAAAACATAAATAGACTCTATAAAATAAATAGAATCTTATTAACAGATCTCTTTCCTACAGGGCGTACCTAGTGGTCTGAAGAAAGTTGGCCTGGCGATGCTGTCACTATCAGTTCCCGTATACGATAAGAAAGTCAGTATGCTTGAGCATGGTCTTACTAGTTTGTAGTGTATTGACGAGTTGCGGTGATAATCATCTTAAAATGAGGGTTGATATGTTCCTTAAGGCAAGCAAAGTTTAAACGCTCTTTTAAGTTAGGTTAAAGGAATCGAGTGAGTTGAGATACATTGCTGGCGATGATATATCACTCTTGAGACCAGAATTCTTCGCCTCCGTATTGGGTCCATTTTTGCATGATAAAAATCGCTTTACAGTTGCGGAAGAGAGAGGATGATCTATTATGTGCCGTCTTGCTTCCACAACTTAAACAGTTCTGCTTTGAGAGATAATAGGCTCTCGAAACTCAGAATTTAGCCGCTGCCATCTGTGGACCCAATTTTGACACCCATAATGTAATTTTGCATGTGTGTACAGAAAAAATAATAATAAAGAAGTTTGCTGAATTTTTTGGTACTTTTTTATTTGTTTTGTTTTTTTTCTTTTGAGTTTTGAGTTCTTATTTTTAAGAATGTTGAATTTGTTCCGAAGTTCGTTAATTTCACCTTCAGAAAAACCTTTATTTTAACAACCTTGTTTATTATTTTTAAATTAAATTTACAATCAAATATTCTGTTTTAATAACATTTTACGAGAAGCGTAAATACTAACTTTTCTCATACAAATCTTTCCTGGAAAAGGAACTCATTACTTTCCATGTTGTTTTCATTAAATTATTGAAAACATTTCTAACGTAATCGAGAGAGATATCAGCTTATAACTACACACCACTGGATGCCGGATATAGGCAGATCCATTGGCTGATGCCCCATGTTCAGCCAAAACATGATGCACAATTACGGTGATCTCTCACTGGACACAGCTGAACTGACTTTAACTTACTTTAAGACGAGGTTTTGAGATGACAAGACCTGCTTCTTCGAGGGGTACCTCTCTAATAAGTTATGGAAGTCTGGGAATTAGCTTTTCTAAGCTATTCATCCACGCCAGACCATTCCCTAATGTTCCTTAACAAAGACTTGAATTGCGGCAACTTCTTGCCAAAATGACAAAATACAGACAGAAAATGGATTTTATAAGTGTGCATGTGTACCTTCAGCGCTCTTGTACCAGTCAGCAAAATCCGCTTGCATTTTGCTGACTGGCGAAAATAACCAAAGATGCTGCAAATCTATTCCTATCCAAAATCGCTGTTACAGCTAGGTAAATTGTAAATTTTGGACACAATTTTGGAAAATTGTAATAGTTTATTTTATGGAGGTATCGCTCACTTTGCGGCTAAAATGCTGCTTACATCTTTTGTCTAAACATTCGGAAATGCTACTGGACCTCGTATTGCGATCCAATTGAAATCCTTAACTGAAGGGAATAGTTTCCATTACAACAAGTTGTTAAAGACAGATAACGTAAGAGAATTATTTTTTTAGTAAGGCCGGCGAATCCTTATGAACATGCACCTCTTCGTCGAAAATGGGTAGTATCAGATTTACGTGAACCGCCGTGCAAAGTCTTCCGTGATTTGGACGGCGCGTGGCTATCCGTCGCAATTCAACACTCACCAACATTACCTATACGTAACACAGACATCCCGTAATAATAGAACTGTTTACATCACTACGAACTATTTTCAGATATAATTGCAGAGGGAAAACAAACATATGTGAACAGCGAATAATTGCCGGTGTATGACATTCACGCGATATTGATCTCTGTAAAAACCCACGCTGTATGAGGAATCACCAGTTGGCTACGGAGCAAAAAATGGCCAGATTCCAAGATAGATGATAAAACTGATTATTAATGTTAGGTAATATTTGAGGTATTTACAAGTTCACACTGTTTACGTCCATATAGGAACACTAGTTTAGTCTTGCAATTTCATCTGCTGTTCTGCTTCTTTCAAAGGTTATAACGTGATATTTACAAGTAAGTTTTCTTGAAAAAAATCTAATTCTGGTGTTAATAAGTTTCTCATTAGCACTAACGGCATTGACTATGAAAATGTTTTTATTTCATTACATAATTAAACTTAATTCCTTAATATAAGTTAAAAAGAAACAACCTTGATAATCGGCTTCAGAAATGTTTTGTAGATTTGTGATTGATCTGTACCAAGAATCTAAAATAAAACAATTAAGTTTGAGAACGGTTACTCACAGTTTATTTGTCATTAAACCGATTTCATTACCCACCTAACCTGTGGAAGAAACCCTCAATGCCGCTCAATGCAGTCAGAATCACTCTTTATTTACTACATAAGCATCGATATATTTACTTTTCAATAAACTTAAGCCTTATAAATTTTAACATTATGTAACGCTAAGTAGGTCACACTCCTGTTTCTATGTGTGAATTAATAATGAAATCACAGTCTACTGTTGATTGCCACCTCCAAAGTTAACATGCTAGTGATAAAATTCCGTGGAATAAATTCAATTGACACTTAGTACCCAATGTCGTCTGTCGCGGTACAATAACAATAAATCATTTCACAATTTGTAAAAAGACTCATCGGCAGAAATATTTTTGGTGCCAGTTGTCTGCGTAGTGTTAGGTACCCCTATTTTTTGATAGGCGGGGTAATCCTCATGGACACCCACTCCCTCGAGGTAGGAAATTGGTAGTGTCAGACTTTTACTGACTAAACCTGAACCGCCGTGCTAAGTCATCCGCGTTTTTGTGTCGGTATATGGCAATGTGTTGCAATCTTTCATATACAATTGTTAGGTACCCTTGACTGTTTACTTGCTAAGCTAACTTACGGGTCAAGTTAAAAGCCATGACCAAATTTGGGACCTGTATCAGCATCTAAGAATAAAGGACTCAATATTTTGTTCCATATTTACTTACTCTTAAAGTATATATGCAGTCAAGCCCTAAGTCCACGTGGCATGGCAAGTCTCCGATATCCAACGACTTTAATCTCTAACTACACGTGTCTTTGAACTGCGAACCTTCAGTTGTAAGGCGATAGTCGCTTGGAGGCTAAAACGGTAAGATATTTCATTATGTACTTACAACGTGCTCACATGTGGAGGCATCAGCTTCTTCTTGCGATAGGACACCTAGTCATAACCATTTTAAACTGCCGTGGGTTTGACCACGTCAGAGGCCTAGAAGCAGTTGAGCCAGTTGAGCCTGAGATGTTTTGAGGGTTGGGTTTCATCAAATTTACAAATTGATTGTGTTACGTATTGTAAACGGAAAGCAATTAGGAAGCGGTGAAGGGTGGGCAATTTAGGGTGTTGTCATAATCACAACCTCTCAGTTGTTCCCTCACAACGTTTTTAGCATTTAGTAATCGTTCCTAAATCTTAGCGTAATGAACACATGAATTTTAAATGACATTGGTTCAAGATTAAAATCTATGTCAGCCTAACAATCATTCCACTAGGCTATCACTACTGTGAAAGGTGTTGGAGTATATCGGTAAACGGTCTTTACGTCAAAATCAGCGTTTAATTTACTACTAAGCTTGTTTCGCACTGATGTGGATAAAATTAGGTATGGACGTAGCTGACACCTAGGATCAACATAATATTTGCGAAGCGACGAACAACAGCTAGTCTCTCTATAGAGTAAATTTTATAGATAAACTAAATAGGTTGTGATACTAAACACCTGTTACTAGTAAATTTGTTTGAGCATCACATCCACACGACAATCGGTCATCCGGGACAGCCAGTGTTTACTCAGGACCCATCTTATATTGAGTGAACGTTGAACAAACATGAGATAAGGTGCATATAAATACATAGATGGGAGAAAGGACAAAGACGAGGAGAATTTGTTGATCATGTAAATTACGGTCAAGTGAAATTTAATTAATCAAAAGGTTTTTTAGCAAAATCTTATCTAGTACCTACTACCTTTTCTAGTTTGGGAATGTACTGCTTATTTTTAAAATTTTAAATAATTGTCAGTAGTCTTTAAGCTTTTTCAACAATATTTTAACGCGAAAGTTTGTAAGTATGGATGGATATTTGCTACTCGCGAACGAAGCCGCAATGTAGTTACTAATTGGTCAGTGATGTCTGAAAATGACCAAGGAAGGGACAAATACCTGTCTTTGAAAATGTCACATTCTTAATTTCTTTTGTTCTAATCTTCAACGACTGAGCCCATAGAACATACTTGGACCTAAATTCTTCAAAATAATATTGTTTTGATTTTTTTATAATAACCCTCAACAAGAAATATAATCCTTGTGTCGCGGGAGTTTCATAAACATTTAAGTACACGATTACAAAAACACCCAGACACTAATGGGCCCTACGACCCTACGCAAGAATTGAACCCATGGCACGCCGTGCGGAGTGGATCCTATACCACTCGGCTATCCGTGCATTCAAAATTCTGTTATACTATTGGTTACTTATAACTGTTTATTGACTTACTTTAAGATAACCTGACAGCAAAGGCCAAGCTCTATAACATGTATGCAGCTGTAAATATGCAATAATTTTGCAATTAATAACAATGAGATAAGAAAGTCAAGTAACTCACGTTGTAGCGAGGTAAGTTATTCTCAAGAGAATGTCACACGCATTGACGTTGGTGGGGCCATGAAAACTGCGGGGTTTATAAATAAACTTCAGAATAGAAATGTACAAAAAATTCGTGACCTTATCGGGTAAAGCGGGATAGAGACATTTGATGATTTTCCCATCTGGAAAAAAGAAAGCTGCGTTATCACAAGAAAGTAAATCTGAAAAAAAAATCGAACAACAACTTATTAGAAAAAAAAACAAGTTGTACGCCACTAGGCTTACAACAACAGTGATTAAAAGTGAAACTAAAAAAATGAGAAGAGAAAATTATATTGTCTCGAAATCTTGTAACAACTTATAAATACAGATAATGCCTTGGATTGTTCTTGAGTAAACATATTAATAACAAACTGAAACGTCTAATAACGCCTAATCGGTCTCTTTCAAGAGCTACTGAAAGGAAAATGTCTTGTAGACAGTCTAGCAGACTCTAAAATCTCAATATAATTTTATTCTAGAATCTATAACGGCGTGATAAAATTTATTAACTTGTATAGATTTTGGCACAAACGCAAAACAAACTCTAATTTTCGGTTCAATGAAACAGAATCACAATTTGTGCTGCATTTAATTTCGTTCAGTACACTTTCTCCAGCCATTAACATCGACCACATTACCTCGACCCCTCTGAAGTTAGACACGACCCAGCGTGAGTGAGATGCCACAAGCACGTATGTTGTAGTGTGATAGGGATGATGATACGTTACAGCTAACTTCTCTTGGTTCAGGATATGTTGGTTTCTGTTCCCAACTGTTTATGTTTTGAGGAGTAGCCAAATTGCGTTCATTTAACGAAAGAGTGGGTTGTTTATACCGCACTGTCGCTTTAATGTATTGCATACATTTCTTCCAAGACTAAAGTAAATATTGTCGTGTTTTTCTACTGTAAATATATGTTAGCTAATAAACCTGTTACCTGAGTTGTTGTTTTAATTTGAATCGAGGGTTATTGTAGAAGAATTACTTGTTTCCTGTGACTTCAATTAGGTTTCTTAACTCATTTATTTAATGAGTATACTATTGAAGGACAAAACAATGAATATGTCTTAGATTTGTTTTATAAACTTACTAGCTTTTCGCCCGCGGCTGCGCCCGCGTCGAGGTCGGTTATATCGCGTTTCCAAGAGAACTCTTCAAAAGTCCGGGATAAAAACTATCCTATGTTCTTTCTCAAGGTCAACCCTATCTCTGTACCAAATTTCATTAAAATCAATTCAGTGGTTTAGGCGTGAAAGCGTAACAGACAGACAGACAGAGTTACTTTCGCATTTATAATATTAGTAGGGATTAAAATTGATGATTGCATATAAAGATTATTTCTTTTTGATCAACGACTATCATTCTCATTTGCATCAGATTCGTCACCGCAGTTTACTAGACAACGTTTAATTGATATGTATGTGTATATTTATATGCGCGTGCTTAGCTTGCACAACCATGTATTGAACTTGGTCAGTAATAAATTAGTATTCCATTCTCAAGGGTGGTTTTATTTGGTAGCTGTCAGCTCGCATATACATTGAAAGCTTTCTGTTCAAGCCCTTAGTTCAATCAATTGGAAGAATTCACTTTCAGTACTCCTAACTCTTTATAAGCTCATTAATATGACCTAGGCAATGTCGCATCAAAATAGAATAATATTATAATATTAAGAAGAATATACATGTTGGACCTGTGTCCAGGTGCAAGCCTTTAAAAAGGACCGGGTCTTTTCACATGAAGGGATCCCGTGACGGTAAAAAGAAGAATATTAAAATAAATATTACGGAAAAGACATTACTTTCCGATAAGCGATGTCACTAACTATAACGTGATTAAGGCTTAGAGAAATGCCACTTTTGCGAAGGCCCTGGTCTCTCACAAACATTATTCTTTCTTTGCGTTGCGTACGTTAATTAATGCTAATCGCCACCCCAGTTTTCGTGGCCGCACCGTTTCGGTTTCGCTTAGCAACGGCGTCGGCTTACGGCGTAGGCTCAGGTAGCTCTCCTTTGTATAAAGTTAGTGATTATTGCGTAATGTGTTCGCGTGTTCGCGAACGCGTGAAGGATGAGCTCGTGTGATACACGCACTATACACAGTTCCGGGAACGGCGTGGGTGGTGGACAGATCTGGCTTTATTGGACACCAAGTCTTGGAGTACTTACTTATATTAGGTCTTACTTATATAGTAGGGTCTTGAATTACACAAGACTTACAGTAGAAGATCGCTTTGCTTTCGTATTTTTACTGAAAAGGATATTACAGCAAAGTAATAGCACAGCAACATAGAAAAACATACTGTTAGACTTTGGTATCAGCAAAAATCTTTAAGTTTCATACAACAAACTCTGCCTATTCATGCCATAAGTAACGTTAAGGCGTTGATTTTGATTTGCGGTTGACCCGTATATTATGACATGAAGAAATATTTTACACTAAAAACGCCATCCCTTACCGTCACAACAGACCAGTCTTCAATAGGCATAAGAAGCTTGGATAATCAAAACTTTGCGACCAATCCGAGGATAGGTATAGGGAATGTTCCCTATATCCATCCTCCTTGGAGTATACAAGCTTACAGGCAAGTCTAAATGTACAGTCAGCGACAAAAGTCAGCTAACACAATCAGATTTTCGAAGCAACCACATGCAACGAAATTGAATGAGCTGCTCCTTCATCTATTAGTTATCAAAATAATTTCCTGCTAGAATAGTTAAAGAAGGATTCTTTCATGTTGCTGAACGAAATCGTTCCTTTGTAAATTTGAATTTTAAATCTTTAAACCTTACCTTAAGTTGCTGACTGTACCTGTACAGCTTATCAAACACCGTTCGAGCAAATATGCATAAAATTCATATTGAAATCAATTTCAGTTGCGTTGTTGCCTTTGAATTTCAAAATAAATCCCGAACGAGATAAAATTTGGATTTGTGTGCCAAATAAACGGATGAAAAACTCATTTTGTTGGTTTCCTCCTATAAGCCTTTAGATTTACAGCGAGCAGACGGGACGTACGATTTCATAAGATTTTAGAAGTTTTTTTTTTAGATTATTTATATGATTTACTACTCGATAAGAAGAATTTAAATTAATCGATAGTTGATTAATTGTCAACGCCATTAGAAATTTTCTTAAATTGTTTTTACTTAATATTTAAAAGTTTAACAATTAAAACGCTAATATAGAAGGCAAACAAAAAAATACACTTATTAACCTATTTAGTATTTAGAAAAGTAAGTAAATTAAACGTAACTCACAAAAATCGTCAGTTAAATCTATACAAATACAAAAAAATCAGACAAAAGAAAATTAAATCTTAATAAATTAAACTCACTCAAAGACACAAGCTATCTTAAAAACTTTGAACAAAACTCTACTCGACAATCTTTCCTCTCTCCACTATCTACCTTCAGAGACTAGCTACTGTACAGACATACATATAAACCTATATATACATACATACATATACACAGGTACACAGAATCTCTGATTAAACAAAATTGTTTGATTGTGGTACCCTTATTTACACGCGCATGATAAGTAAAGTCGTTGGACGCGCGAAGTATCCTTGTAGCGGCGTCGGGTAAAATACATTTTTTAATGTTGGGGTTTTTGTTCACCGTTCACTATGCGTTCCACTGCTGGGCACAAACCTCATACATTGGGAAGCTTTGAATAATCTTGTGTACATGCATAAAATAAAATACCCTTGTATAAAATTGAGAAAAAGAGATTCTTAATTCAGCCGTTACGTGTTCGTCGGTTGAGCATGTATAAAGATGAGCATAACAAATACATTTTATTTTATTTGAACAAATGATATATGATAGTTTATGGAATAAGGAATATACTGGGTTAGTCAAATGAATAAAAAATAATGCAGCGACCAAAATAGCATAGAAATGGTAAGTAAAAGTTGGTACATAGAAAATGGCTACATTAATTATTCCTCGGAGTGTAATTAGGTAGCTACAAATAATGCCTGTCCTGTAAAACGTTATTTACTTTATGCAGCAAGGTTTTATTCGTGCAAATATTGCAGGCACCAATTATATGCAGAAATAATATTGTCTTTCGTTTTTTTTTCGTAAACTCAAGTCGTTTGCACATTTAAATTCATTATTTTAGAGTTCCGTATTAATAGGGTATAAACCAAGGCCTATTACTGAGGCACCGCTGTATATCTGCCCATTTGTCCATCTGTCCTCCTGTCTGTCTTTCGCCAGTCTGTATCTCGCGAACCGTAAGATCTAGACAGATGTTTTTTACATATTCTGTATCCCTGTTGCCGTTATAGTATCAAAGGCATAAAAAATAGGTAAAGATTTGTTTTCATTTTTGTTTTCTGTGTCCATGTTTCTACTGAACCCACAGTGTCTGACTTAGACTTGACCGTCTCTCTTAATAGTGGCAGATTAAAACGTGCAGTCTGAATCGATTCTCGCCAATGCTCGTTCAATTAATATTTTATTGAAAAAAATCATTTAAATTTAACGAGTTCGAGTTACTTTTTATTTAAAACAGAGATTGAAAGATGGTTTATGTTTGTGCAAAATTCTCGTTTAATATAAAATTGAATTCGGATTAAGGGATGATTCAAAATATCAGTAATTGAAAACTATGAAACGAAGAAAAATTCTTTTTCTTTATGGGTATAAAGTATTAATTACACGAGGGCTTAACACTGGAAAAACGCCAGTCGGACCCGCGCCTGTGACAGTTCCGTAGAAATAGCCTTAAATAAAAAAAAACACGTACATATCTACTTATACATATGTATGTATGTGCAACAGCAAAACAAGATCTGTGAATTTTTTACCGCCGGTAAGTATGGTAACACCTAGTCTACTTTTCGTTTGAAGCAGTGAACAGGCTGCTAGTTGAATATTTCATGACCTCCAAACAGTATATTATATGTAAATTAAGTTTTAAAGTGATTTAGGATCATTCATCTTGTTCAAAGCGTCTATTCATAGCATCTTCACGTCAAGAATAGAATATTCTTTAAGTTAGATTTAGTACAGTAAATAGTGGATTCACTACTTTAGAATTCTCTAGCTTGAGACGTTATTTCTTTTTTTTCACAAAGGGCTTTTCCAAAATTTCTTCAAGTAATGTTAATGCAGTTGTGAAAGAGAGATGTGCTCTATCTTATATTTCTTAGGTAGGTAGGTAGGTAGGTAGGCCTCAGTGTTTTGTCAAAGTAAGTTAAGTATTTATTTGGATTGGATGTCTGGATATCATCTGAAACTCGAACCAAAATATGGGTTATAGAAATGATGAATCATCTTGCTCATTCAGCATTATAAATATTAATAGAATAAGATAGAGCCAGTAATTTTCTTGGGAATCTGAGCGAAATACCTCAAATACGTCCCAATTTCAGACGTTTGAGAAAACTATTTGGGGAAGGTTTTGGCTTAGTTCATTATTTCAAGAAACACAGACCGATGAGCATAGACTTTACTGAAGCGTTCCTCATTATGTTTTCTTAGATTCATAAACATGACTTGTGCTCTTGGCTACACATTCGTTCGGTATTTTAACTCAGGACAAATTGAAAGAAAGTTGAATATAAGATTTTTATTCCAGTAAATTTTATAATCGATCCAGAATTATCTGAAAAAGCAATGGCTAGTCGTTGAAAAATAACCCTGTATAGGTTCAGGAACAAGAATACAAGTACAAAGAAGGTAAAGCAAAATTGTCTGTCTGTGAAAAGTAGTAAACGCCTTGATAGAAAGAAAATGTATCGTAGTAATCTGCCCCTGATTCGTTTTCCTTCATGTAACACGAAATGTTATTGTAAGTTAACTTCGACGATACAAAAACAAACCATTTTTGTGTTTTCATGAATTAAAATAACAATAACGCTCAAGTAACCGTCTCTATTCGGGCAGAAACCCTTCGTTTCCATTCAGCCATATTACTTTTGTTAAAAAAATATTTATCCGTACTCAGTTTTTCCTTTCATCTTTGAAACAGATTTTTATAAAAAAAAAACATGTTAGATCTAAAACATTAAAGGAACATTGTATATTGTGCCTTTGGTGATGTCGCAGGGCGGGCCCACAAAGGTACGAGTATTGTATTAATCTGAGCAAATTGTTATGTAAACGCTAACTTTTGATTTGAACAGATTTTTCTAAGGCGCCTCGGGATTCTCTGAAGGATCGATTTGGGGATAGGAAAATTAAAATTTCCAGCAACCAGTCCGATTGTCTGACGGAAGAAAATTAAGGTATCTAAAAAGATAGCTTACATAGGATCCTCTCTTCAAAATTGATGCTTAGTTTGACAGGTTTTCGTTTTTAACAGCAATAAAACTATTTCTAATACATCTTAAACTTAGTGATTGAATGGACTGAAATGACATAGTACTCATGCAAATCCGTCAATTTTAAAAAAGCTTAAATTACTTTTAATTATAAACTAAGCTCATGAAAAAAACCAGGACTAGCTTTGAATTAATTAAGCTCTAAACACGCATAATGGAACATTAATTACAAGGTTTCATGGTAAACAAGAAGGTTGTAGTTAATGTTAACTCAAAATATATACCTCCATATTATTCTACATCACGATTTTCCTTAAATTAATTTTCTGGTAATTTCTAAGGATTATTTTGGTCCACTGCTTGGAGTACTTAAAGCTGTTTTGTCCTGAAGTTTCTCTTACCACTCAGACTTAACCCAGTCCTTCATTTTTTACAAAAACCAATTTACAGCAATCTGGTTCAATATTCAAGCTTATGTTTCACGCAGCTTCAAAAAGTTACAAAGATGAGTCAACAGTATTGTTGCCTGAAGTCAATTTCCATCCTATATCCCAACTTGCCCTGACCCTTCCCGCCTGCAAATCACTTTGCGCGACACTAAACGCCCCTTTTTTGGGATGTATTCTTGTTCGTTATATCTTAGGGATGATTTTACTCCGTAATCGCGGCCGTCATTTTCTTTTACGGCTAACTTGTTATATGATGTATGTGAGCTAGATATTTTTGCGCTATATTTTGGGATTGTCCTTGGTGTATCTTTTTCGGTACATTGACTTCAGTTTATTAGATAAAATAATCTTCGAGGAAGTGAAGAATATTTATAGACAGGCTTGATATTAAAGACAAAATTCTAATACTGATATTTTGAAGCACAATTTTGTTGAATATCTGTTGTGTTTATACGTGAATAAATGGATGACGGTCTTTGCTTTTTTGCTTCTTTTTTGTTCTTACGCCGTTGATATAAAAAATGCCATGTGAAAATTAATCTGAAGGTTAGAACTGTAAATGAAAAAAATGTAGGGCTATGAGAATAACAGTCTGTTATAAATGATTTGCTCGAATAGCCACCAGCATGCAACAAAGTGTGTTAACTAGTCGTGAGAAAATTCTAAACAAGTTTTGCTCCTTGGACTGAGGAATTTTATCGAGTGAGAGTATCCAATAATAGAAAATTTGCACCCTTCTGATGTTGTAGTGAAAGTTTTTGTGTTTGCTTGTTATTCATCAATGCTTCAGGGATCCTCATTTTTTGGTCATTGATGTTTTTGGGTAAAATAATTATACGCTCTGGGTTTTAAATCTTGACCCTTCAATATATCAACTGACTGTCTTTTTGTGATTCATTCAGAGACCAGGGATCTTCATATTTTGGCCACTGTGCCATCTTAAAAGAAGCATTTATATTTTTGGGAAAACATTATCTACGTATTCTTTAATGTTGATCCCTCAAATATGAACTTATATGTCTGTATGTTCTTGTGATGTCACAGCGTTGACGTTTGATCCCTGACTTTATCCGGAGTTTGTTTTGAGACTGCGACCCATTGTATCCCCTTTGCCCTTTGTTAACCTTTGAAGTGGTCTAAGTAACGACAAGATTAAAAGCTTTCGGTTTGAGACCAAGCCTTTTTGGGCCTAATAATGGGGTTTTATAGAAAGCTGAAAACTGACTGCTTATTTATACGAATTACTTAACGATTCAAAAAAATCTGTGCAATGTATGTTACCTCAATTTACTGAAATAAAACTTAAGTTTAAGAAGATCTCAAGAATATACCTAATGAAAGTACACACGTAGGCGAATCCAGAATGGCGGGACGCCATCAATAAATGAACAAGGATTCAATTCAACTCAAAATTGAGTGACGTTTAATTTGCTGTAAAGTCATGAAATACTGCCATTATTGGAACATTATGTCCAATCTCTAATATCCTGGACATTTCCCAGCTATAATTGTTATTCTGGCGATAATACTAAATCTGTTGGATCTGCATAATTGCCGATGAATGCCAATTCATAGATAGAAGATCATGCGCGTCTGTTTATTTGGGTTTTAGTTCAAAGGAGGTATGTTGTAAATATGAGATCGAATAATCTGATCGAAGACGTGGATATTGCGTTGATATGAAGCGCATGAAGCTAAAAAGGTTGCATATTAATGTATGACGTTGAATTTTTTTGGCGTTATATCAAAAAATGACGCCTCAAGTTTTGTGATGAGTGGAAAGGAGTCAGACGGGTACTGATTAAAACCAACCCATGCTCCTTCCTTTGCCTTTCGTGACATTCCTGCTAGCCCCGCAGGCAATAATACATAACTATGCATTTAACTACTAACTGAACTGTGCTTACTTTTTGGGTTAAGGATGGCACAAAAAATAACGTGGTCTTATAGTTTCTGAGATAACCCCGTATTCCGCCTAAAACTCACGAACTCTACTTGTGTATTAAGTATGATTTGTAATTATTTATTTATTCGTAGTTTTCTAATATCTTTTTAAACCCAGTTATTAATCATAGTATTATACCTAGTCGTGTAAGATTTGACCGATAAGCCAATAAATATGTCAATAGCCTGCTTAATTACAATAATCAATTAAATCATTTTATCAATGAACAGTCCTTGTAATTAAATCATTGATGGAACAATAAATCTTTATAACCCATTCATTTCAAAGCAATTAATTGTCACTATCACAATCTCACTTATCTAAAGTAAATAATTATAATGGTGTACCTCTTTACAAGGTTAGTTCGTCACGACACGAGAAGGATGCGTTTATTAAAGTGTACGTAGTTAGTATGATTCGTTGCGCCTGAGCAATCTCACTTTTTGAGTTCCATTTTTGAATATTTTGGTGTTTTTTTTTGTGTTTAAAGTGGTAAAAGTGGACAGTAAAAGTGAATAAATTTTATTTTTGAGCTGTTTGAGGTGAAATACTATTGAAACTAGACTAACACTTTGTTTGAACAATTAGTTTTAACCTTGCTTAATATTCGTTTGAAGTGGGAGCGTTAATTTGCAATTCAATATAAATTAATGTTTAGAGTAACTGGCACTAATTGCTGGGGACTATTGTAAATACTTGATACTTGTAGCGAATTGTTTTGTTTAGGACTAGATTTTGTACTTCGATTTTCACTAAGTAATGAAGTAAATTATTGTGATCAGTAAATCCATTAATACTCATTAAAAATGTATGATTCTAAATGAATATTTATTGTTTTCGATGATAAATTGTTTAGTTATCTTTTATTTTGCTATCTCAGATACATTTACACAAAAATGAATTATTATTTGTATTATATTAAAACACACTAAGAGACAAGCAGAGTAGTAGATACATTAAAGTAAATATTTTGACCTCCCGCTTCAAACATACCTTCATTATTACTCTTTCAAGTATCAAATAGTGTTACCAAAGTGTGTCATATGTGTGAGATGTGACGATGACGTCACTGGGGATCCCCACGGAGGCTCCCGTGCACACCATACTCTTCACATCTGCGTACACACAGAAACCTGTCAAAGTTGTGCCTAAGAAGGTAAGGCAACTGATTGGATCTTTGAAACGTGGGTAGTGACGTCATAGTACCTACAGTAGAAAGATTTTTGGGGCTCATTTCACCAAATATTTCGCCGGCGCCAAAAATTAGGGCTATTTTTCATAGCTGCAACTGTAACTTTAAAGGTCAACCTACAGTTTCAAGAGACTAGTAAAGACTGTTAAATGATGTTACGGTTAAATACGCGTGAGTAAACCGTTACATCATTTAATAATGAATCAGTCTCACGATAGTTATTATAAAAATCTAGTAAAGACTGTTAATCGGTATGGGTCATACCCATTTGAAGTATGCGTTTAAATCTTATTCAGATCGTTTCCTATCCGACGTTTGATATGATAGTTACATTCATCCATTGACCAAGAACTGCATTCATAATCTTAATATATATAAATCTCGTGTCACAATGTTTGTCCTCAATGGACTCCTAAACCACTTAACCGATTATAATAAAATTCGCACACCATGTGCAGTTCGATCCAACTTGAGAGATAGGATAGTTTCAATCTCAAGTTACAGTCGCAATTTCTTCTAACCACGCGCACGAAGTCGCGGGCAACCGTGAACCGGGTAACCAATAAACCTGATAATACAACAATTAAAGAGATCAAAGAAAAAAAAACAGCAGCACACTGGCCAGCAAGAAAAACATAATACATGATATTCTAAATTGGAATCGTAAAGAGTAACACCGCGTTACAAAAGTTTACGAATGCAGTGTTTAATTGAATACAATTAAGGGCCTATTAGCATTCATTACTGGCCGCTTAACGTTTTCTAAAAGGAAAACGTTTGAATAGTCTTTAAGAATGTATTAAAACCTTACCTTATTTATAGCACTTGTTAACGACTGGTTATTAGGTATGTTACAAATGTAGAGAGGTAGCTACAGCAATAGTCGTTCAACTGTTGCAATACGTATGTAATTTTGAATGCAAAAATTGCGCATTTTTGGTCATCACTGTCAAAAGTACGATACGCAATATCGCAGGCACTTTAGTTACACACGAAGTTTTTTTAGTGAAAACCGTGTCAAAGTTTGTTTCTTGATTCAAGAAAAGTTATTGAAATAACAATTGTTTTGAATTAAGAATCTCAAAACTGCTTCAAAGTTTATGCTGTCAAACGGTTTGAACACGAAACTTTAAGATTACGCCTGAAAGGGAACTTCCTTCAAGCGTAATCGTAAATTTGTATTGACTACTTAACTTATTTTAGAACTAATGCCGACCCACGCTTTCTCATGTTATCCATCCGAAATCCATTGTAAGTAAGCAAGAAAGTCGCGGATTCGATCCCCGCTTAAGACAAGTATATGTGAAATTTGATTCCCTGCTCTAAGTCGTGCATGTATGTGTCTTCAATGTTTCCGACAGAAAAGATTTGAGAAACCAATTTATTTGCGGAGGCTTAAAAAACTGTATTCCGAAAACCGTAAAACATAACGAAGGAATACACCATTAAAGTATTCATTCAAACAACTATTTTAAAAACGATTCCATATTTGAAAACCCTGTTATAATGTTTACACATCACTAATAGCAAGCAGGCTTTACATAAATAATTTCTATTTTTGACGAACGTAAAAGTTTATTGTTGTTATGACTTGGTCACCAACGCGACAAAGGTCGTAAAAAAAAATAAAAATAAAAACAACAGTGAAGTGATAATAATAGTTTTTATCAAGTCATCAGAAACCGATTTACTTCATTGAGGTTTTACGGGGTCATATTTACACAGAGGCTGAAAATCAATGATTGAAAATGTTAAAATGACTTAGCTAGCAAGTTATTTAATAGAAGAGGATTATTTAATACAAATGTTATTGGAAATATTAGAAGTAAAGTAGTTCTTTCATTTTAATAGACTTAAAAAAAAACAGGATTATGCTCTACAGCGATATACCACGTAGGTTGAGCAGCGGGTACCGATGCGATTGTCAGATCAGTTTAATGAGATTCCATAAATCGAAATAATATTCTTTTGAGCTGGCAACCCTTTTACTGCATGATGTTGACGTCAACGGCGCGTCATGGCATTAAAAAGTAATTATTACAAGTCCAGTGTGTAACGACGAATTTAATAATTAAACTTTTATTTATTTTGATAGTATTGATAACGACGTTTAATACACAGGCAAATATTGTCCGAGTGACGTAGGTATTGATTAAATGTGTTTTTGACACAGGAGATGTTAAGACAGAATACTGTATATTTGTTATTTGATGGTCTGGCTATCACACTAATATTATAAATGCGAGAGGATATGGATATGTGGTTGGCGCTCTTTGGGGGAGGCCTACGTTCAGCAGTGGGTGGCGATAGGCTGAGATGATGATGAGAGGATATGAGTTTGTTTGTTTGTTACATCGTCACGCTGAAACGGCAATTAAGGTTTATTGAATCCGTTTTTGTTGAGGAAGATATTTGTAGCTATAACCGACTTGTAATCGGGCTATAAAAAGTTGTCAATTAAAACTTACCTATAAACTTGTTATTTTGTTTTTTTTCTGTCTAAAATCTCTTGTCCGGTAGGTGTCAAAACATCGTAAAGTTACCTACTTAGGGCATTTTTAAAGAGACAAAGACTCACTTAGAGACAAACTAAAAAGTTTTTACAAATCAATTGGAAAATATTAAAACTATAAACTCTACGCTGTGTTATTTTTGAGCAGTTGAATACACACCTAATCCTAGATTGATCCCAAATAAACAAAAGCTGTGATAGATACTTGTTCCTCTGCGATAATCAAGATGGGTATTACAAAAGATCCCGACTAGATACTTAATCATTCATACGCCTTGAAGTTTCTTACTTAACACTCGTGATAAAATTATCAATGAACATAATCTATTATAAGCCGTAAGTACTTGTTGGGCACGTGGCTCAGACATGACAGTCAGGTGTTACTGCGTACCATAAATTATAGAGCTGTTTGTTACGACCATAAAGTTGTTGTAGTTTTATTATTTACGATGTCTATGTAGATCATTGATGTTTAAAAATATACAACCTTTTTTGTATTGAGTGGTGGTAGATGCCGATTTAAAAGTGTGGCAAATGGAAATTATGGGAAAGAATGATGTGTCTTGTGAAATTTGGATGTTTCCGAAATTATTAGAAAGGGGTGGAGTAAATGCGAGGAGCATAAATAAATGGAACAATATAAAACGTCGCTTTATCATTCATATAATACATAGCCTGGAATTTTCCTCAGAGAAATACAATTGCGAGCCGCTTTCGTGTTGAAACTCACTTGGCTGCAGATGCATTTCAGATTTACCCAGGGTACCTACTGGAAGTGTACGAATCTTATCATTGGTCACATCAATAAGAACTACAAACATCTATAAACCGTTAATCAGAATTCTGAATAAAATCTCTAAAGGAACGATCTCTCATCCACTCTCAAACTTATAACAATTCTAGACAGAAAATGAGGAAAAATCTTTCCGTTACCTTTTATATTTCAAACATTTATATGTGGAAGTATATAGCCGCATTTTAACAGTAAGGTCTAACGCAACAACATACAAATAAAAATATTTATTCCTCCCATCACTTGGCGGCCTGACCATGGAGGTTTATAGCGGTTTTATTGCGTCCGTCAATTGATCGAGTAAAATTTTCTGCTATTGCCAACCGTTGCTACGGGTGTGTTATGTAAAGATTTATACGTGTTGGTACGGAATAGTAAAGTGTTTTCTTCCTGTCAATATCAGAGCGTTGCTTTTTATCTAAATAATAAATAAGATCGGGGTATATCACGTCCATGAAATAAATCAGGTCATGTGCGAATCGACACCGTGAACCTGAGGCTTCCATACATTGTATATAATTTCTAAAAAACAAGAGATAAATAATTATAATTGGTCAGTATCAAAATGACTGTACTGATTGTTGCTTTACCTAGGAACTTTATCTTTTAACTCTTTCTTTATTTTAGTAACTTAACGTAGCTTTATTTTGGAGGCTGTCGAAATCTGTTACCATTTCATCCGTCTAAGGATCACGGTTTATAAGATACAGCTTTGTGACAAATTGATAGATACCAAAGCCAACAGGGTTCAGTATACCCTTTGAGTACGAAACCCAAAAAATAATCAAAATAAGTAATGAAATTATAGACAAAAAACGAATCAGTGAAAAATCATTACGGCTTGTGTAATGGACGATATATAATTAAATATGAAGACCCATTGTACAGACTACACCACAATTTAATATTACGCCAGCTACTAAATCAAGATTTAATAATTAAATAGCCTTGTTCAGTGTACAATGCTAACAATATATTTTATTTAAAGACCACATTTATCGTTTAGCTAGACAGGCTGTAGTTATTTTGTAGCTAGTGGGTACTATTCACTTTGATTAATTGAGTATACATAATATATTTTCATCTGGAATGCCTGAATGAGATGGTTCGTGTCGATGGTCTGATTTTTAGTGGTCCTTACTACACCTAAAGTGTGAAAAGTAACTAGTTATTGCACTCAAAGGGTAATAATGGAACTCTACTTAGGCCCTGCTGTCTATCCGTCTGTTACCAGGTTCAGGGCAGGTTGTATCTCATGATAAAATATTGACGGTCGAAATTTTCACGGATGAAGAATTTCTGTTGACCCTATTACAAATAATAATTAAAATCAAAATCGAGGTTCAGCAACGGTTGGTACCTTTTGACGTATTGACGGGTGACCATTTTCATGTAAAAGGTGGCTTTGAGAACCCGCAGGGTCACGAGTCTGACGCGCAATAACTCGGTTTTTACCTATAACTTAACTTAGCTATTATCTACTGGCTTTTCGCCCGCGTCGAGGTCGGTTATATCGCGTTTCCAAGAGAACTCTTCAAAAGTCCGGGATAAAAACTATCCTATGTTCTTTCTCAAGGTCAACTCTATCTCTGTACCAAATGTTATTAAAATCGGTTCAGTGGTTTAGACTTAAAAGCGTAACAGACAGACAGACAGAGTTACTTTCGCATTTTTAATATTAGTAGGGATTAACAAATACGTTCAAGATCAATTTTACTCTTACACTTGAAAATTAATCCTTCGTTTTAAACTGACATATCAGCCTTCATTAGCGTATTTAAAATTAGAACACATCTCAGTTCGATCAAATTTAAATTAAATCGTAGTTACGGGATGAAATCTGCGAATCACCTTTGATATAGCTCGTTGAAAAACAAACATTTAATAAAGACATATTGACCATGATAACACAAGTAAAACTGAACCTAAACTTTATTATGTATAAGGTCTGAAATTAACTCATTAAGGCACATTATTATTTGCGATCTGTAACATCGAAACGCCAAGCTTCGATGTTACAGATCGCAAATAATAATGTGCCTTAATGAGTTGGAATAAGGTATGCAATTTCTTGCAGTTGCTCGGTTATTACTTTATATTATTAGTAAAAGTTAATGTCAAGCAATTTGTATGTGATTGATTCGAATGAGTGAAGATTATCGATATCGCTGAATCTCATGATCGATATTGAATGAGAAATTCATTCAATCGTTTTGAATTGATTTATCAGATTCACATGCCGTCTTATTGGGACTTTGATTTTGAACAGGAAAACTAGTGTCTTCCCTATAGGAGCAAAGAATTTTTCTAGAAAATACTTATTCTTACCATAATCAGCTACTAGCCTATTACCGTGTGCAACAATTGCAATACAAATCATTTTGAAGCGGTAATTCTAGTGAAACGTCTTCACATCGATGGTACAGTTTTATAAAGTAACCGTTGCTATGGTAACCGATTACAAACAATAGCCGTATCTATGTTAAAAGCTGCCTTATTATAATGTAAATTGTAATTTATTCATAGACTCAATTTTTAGACTAATTTTTTTAGGAAAATTTTGCAAACTCCGCATTAAAACGTACTGCTAATTATTTTTTCTCTTTCTTAAACGCACTGTCACATATAGGTTCTATATCGAAATGTTAAAATTAAACATTTAAACTAAAAATGTAAAAGCAATTATATCAAGCCTTCATGAAGTTCATAAAGCATACGAAAAAGGTTCTACACATCATTAAAAACTGCATCAATAAAAATACAAACATAATTCAAATAAAGATCTCCCTCAAACTAAACTTAAACTTAAATCCTAACGAAGAGCCGAAGACTTACAATTGTGGAAGCGAGACATCGCTATACGCATGTATAGCGCTGACTCCCTCGTTCTGCATCTACTTTCAGAAACGATTTCAGGCCATCAGTAGCGTTGAAACAGCCGACAAGGGAGCACGTTCAACGTCAAGTAAATTACTAACAGTTTGACTACTTCATTGGACTAAGCAGGGAATTGGGGCGAGATCTTAGCATTGTTTTGCCTTGATAGAGGCAAGAGGGAATTTTGACGAAACTTCTTGTTTAATGGCATGTAAACTTTGAGCGGGCTTACATCGTTGTTTTCAAATATGGATGATGGTTATTTTTGGGAATGAGAGTTTGAATAATTAAATAATAAGTTCGCGAAACATTCAAAGATTGAAAAAAAAAAAATAGAGACCCACAACTTACCCTTTTAACATTTTAGTTCAAATAATCAGTCACTGCATATGAAATATACGATATTCTTCTGAAACCGGAACAAAACATTGTAGAAAATGCAGAGTATATAGAAGAACGATATTGGTGCACGATGGATAGCTATGCATTGCCATACACCGATCAAATATGAAAGACGTTGCACATCGTTTCATGCTCAGGTAAGAGTCCTTGCTTCCTTACCAGAAGAAGTCTTTATCCATCGACATAATACTAATAGACACGCCTTAGAGATGCGAGTTGTGGCACACCGATAGAAAGAGAGGAAACGAAGTTTTGGTCTATCTTTATCTCTTTAAAATTTATATGCCGTGCTTGTCATGAAAACTGAGCGCCAATCATCTAAGAGGAATGAAATAGCACTAGACCGAAAGCATAGGCCATCTTACTCACTCTTTTCAAACCTATAAAATACTGCAGATCATACGCGTACGGCATGTTCGTATATTATTGTCGATGTCTGTATCCAAGATTCTTCCGTCACCAAGACAAAAAAAAAGAAGTTATGCAGAAGAAAAAGATATGAATCTTGAAACTCTTGAATATCTATGCAGTTAACTTAAACGCTGGTTGTGTCTGGTTCAGCGAACTATGAGTTACATTCAGTCCACTCAATTACATTAAGAGCTAATCTTAGGTAATCCAAGCGCGTCGCCTGCAAATGATTTAATACATATACAATAATGAATCGGGTATTCAATTACAGTTTGACCACAAATTATGTCTATGTTAAGCTGATTAACAATATAATATTATGAGTATATTGGTAACTGATAGCTTTGATTGATCGTAATAAGTTCTGAAACGTGATAATCGAATTGAATTTCAAAAGGAATGTATTCAGACGAGAAATAAATACAGGGAAGTTTGTTCCTCACTTCTTTCCTTTTTTTGTGTGTTTGATGCACTGTTAAACCTTAAGTCATATTTTGGAAAAGCAAGAAGGCCTCTGACGATGTCTATGAGGGTTTCATTGTCATAACAAAGAAAAGACCTCTGTCATTCTCCTGAAAAAAATACGTATGACGCTTGCCTTAAGATGTTGGCGAGCACAGTTTTAAGAAATTAATGATTGCTTTGATAAGCTCATATATTCAAAAAGAACATTGGTAGATGACGGGAGTGTGGGCGAATCGAGGTGCTGTCCGAAAGTGTAACTTCCGAAAAGTTTTATTTTAATGATTTTTTATGAAGTTATTGTAGGCCGTTTTTCAAATAATACACCCTAAAACTTTTACATGATTCTTCGGATTAATGTTTATTTTAGAATAACATTTCCCCTTTCTTTTCTTATATCACCGTTTACAGACTTTAATTATTGTACCTACATCTATCACTGTTGTGTATTTCTTCCCTGTATACTAAGTTTAATCGTCATATTTCTCAAAATTACCCTAGATATCTATATCCAAAAATGTAATTCCAGGTTATCCAACGACTGACATTTTCAAAAGATATCATCTTTTGATTACAGAGTATTTCAATTGCATGGCCCAAAGTCAAACACACCATTTTCTTTAAAAATATAGCTATCTATCTGAGTATTACCACAAAATATAGAACTGCAATTGAAACATAAAAGTAATGTATAACCAAGGTTGTAAAACCATTCAATATTTAGACCAGTCAATAAAAAAATGGTCAAGAGCGAGTCGCAGTTACCCAAGAAGAGTTCCGCACCGTTATTGTTTTAAACTTTTGATGCAAAAAGTTGACGTGTCTGTCTGTGGCATCATAGCTCCCGAACGGGTTGAGCGATAATTTAGATTGATTAGTATTTGAGGGGAATTATGTGCGAGTATACGACCAAGCTATTCATGCATTCAAAAATATGTGATTACCACAATAGTACTTAGTTTTAAAATTTCTAACATATTTTAAACTTTAAACGTAAGTTCCGTATTTCAGTTTTAACTTTACAAGAACGTAGATAAAAGAGTTAAGATACTTTGTTAAAGATTAATCTTATCCTGCGGGCGTACTTTAAAAGCATTTTCAAGTAAAAGATCGATGGGAACTTTGTCTGCAAGTTTTTATGGATTAGTATGGGCTTAAGTGTAATCTTTTAATAATTTCGGTAATGCAAGCTAAAGTACTCTTTACGAAATTATTATTTTCGTTGAGTATTAAATAAATAAAGGGTTTTTAAGTTACTGGTCTTGTAAGCTTTATTATATCGCGGTTTTCTTTTTGGGTTCCGTACTCAAAGAGTATAAACAGAACAATATGTTTAAAGCTTCGTTGTTTGTCCGTTTTTCTCTCTCCAGTATTGTATTTTATGATTCTGTTTGTGTGATATTTAATTAGTGTCCAAGTGACTAGGCCTGTAATTGTTCAGTTTTTTGTTTTAATTTTTGGCGAGTCCGGCTTTTTTTGTATTTCTCGGGGATATTCCAGTTATTATTCATGGATTTCTATGTCGACTTATGATATTGTCTGGTTTACTGTTTCATTTTAACCGCAACACGGATTTTGACGTAACTTTGTACGACGAACACTTAAACTCGAGTTGTAAGTAACCTTTTGTCTTTAAATGCTTCACTTCCACTCGAGCAAAACCGGGGACGAAACACAGTAAGTTGCTTACATATGGAGTTACATAAATAGTGTTATAAAAGTGAATTTCGTGAATGAAAACTAAACTAGTATGAAACAAAAATAGCATTTTGATTTGATTGAGTGTTTTAATCAGGTCGTCTAAATATATCGAAGGCCTACTTACAGACATGTAGACATGGCTGATATTTTAAGCAAGGAATAACATAAACCCGTGCAGGTAGCGATCCAATAGCCATCTTACTCTGATAGATACATATGATCTAATTTCAGACATCGTTTTTACGTTTGAGCGATAGATATGTCAAGTTATGGGCTGAAGCGGGTAACGTTTTTGAAACATTATTTTGCTTGGGTATATGGAATTATTAAAATAACAGTTCAGCCATGTTTAGAAATATGACATGCAAAAATGTAAGCATACACACAGATATAGGTACCTACAGATGACCAAGTGTTATAAGGTCATCGAGCCAAATTTACTTTACGCGATGTGTCAATCCTTCTAATGTTTGTTTCTCTTTCACGCAAAAACCACTGAACAGATTGAAACGGAACTTGATACACAGATAGTTTAGAAATAAGCATAATTGAATTGATAAACCATTAACTTGACAGTCCAGTCCAGTCATACTACTAAGCGATCCATGCTATACGCGGGCAATTTTTCCCACATCTAGTTAACGAGATTTAATGAAGCTCTTTCGCTGGTTTCTTATGGCATCCACTCTTGCGCATGTTTGTACATACTCAAGTACAAGGTTGTCTCTATTTTGAGATCGCATCGGTACAGTCGGCGCCGCGAGTTTATTGCCATAAAAATGTACGCCAACACTAACCTCCGCTGCGTTAAATATAATGTAGAGATATTTTTTCAGTAAACTTTTATTGTGTTATGAAATATATTGGATAAACTATTTTTACGTGCACTAGTTTTTTTTTATTCTGCCTGTAGTTATGTTTAAGGCGACGAGAATATTGCATTTGGCCGATTGTAGGGTTCTCTAAGGCACCACTCTTTGTCCGCTTGTCCATCCGTCTGTCACCAGGCTGAATATCAAGAGCTATTAAAACTAGGCAGTTGATATTTCTACTGATGATGTATTTCTGTTGCCGCTATAACAGCAAATAATATCGAGTTTCAGTTACTGTTGACCCAGCCATAAATTTGATTAGTACTATCTTCATTGAAGAGGAAGGCTATAGGATAAGGAAATAATTAAATATGATACAAAAACGGGGGAAAACATGTCTGCCATCTTAAATAATCCTGTTTTAAAATCCCAACTTTAATTTCCAACAAGTACACATCGAACTTCATATTGTAACCTATTTTAAGCTCAATTAAAATGAATGTGATTTAACAAGACATGTATGTGTATCGGGTTACTTGTTAATTCATCTGATTGATCTGAACTAAATATTTAAGTGGAGATCGGTTACATGAGTGCGTGCAATTAAAACTTCAGGAGATGGGATTGGAATGTATTATTAAATATTCACACAACATTGGCGATATGTACTTAGTGTTTACGTTGGGGTTTAATTTATTTAAGGGATTGTTTACGTATTGTTGTGTGTGTTTCTTGTGTTATCTTTAATGTATAGAAATGACATTTAGTTGGATTCGTGGATTTGATCTGTCATATACCTATATGTGACGGATTTCTTTTACAATTACCTAATGGTTATAGTAGTTTCCCTTAAAATTAGGTTCGTAAGGGATCGGAGGACCAGTTTCGGACCCGAACGGAGACCTTAATCATATGCTGACGTGGCGTGTGGTTGCGGGTCGAATTGGTTTTAAATACTTTATATTAGGCATATGTTTATATTACTACCACTACTGATTCTACCAAACTTTGAAATACGATTCGACCGAAAAACCGCTTCTGTAAGTAGTAACATTTCCTGGAAATCAATCGAATCATGAAAATCAAAAAACTATTTCAATTATTTAGAAATCAGATTTCAAAAGAAATATAGTTGCGCGTTCCACCCGACATAATTAGACCTAGCTACGTAGACATTTACCTATAAACTGAACACTTTTTGAATACATTCGTGGTTCTGACATCACACATTACAACATCTCTTAAAATGTGACCCAAGAGGCAGTCAAAACAACGAACGTGCACGCAAAAGCCGCAGCTCACTGTATCACGTAAAAGTAAATATTTGGTAAGTGGACTCACCTTTTCAGTTTTACCGATACAACGGGAATTTTATACCGAATTTAAAATAGGTTAAATCCCCCAGAACAGTGGAAGTGAGCGGCGCGGGCGCAACACGCGCTTTTGTGAAAAACAATATAAAACTCCTTGGTTGAAATGTGAGATAATGTAATGAAAATAATTTTAAAGTTTCGTTTAATATTTTCGAAAATGCTTCAATATGTGTTGGACCCTATTTTGATGCAACCAGTGAATATTAGTCACGTGTATTGCAAGGTATGATTTTGACTTTGCTATTTCCATTCTGAAAATCGCGATACGGGGGTGGACCTCCGACATTAATAATTAAAATCATAACGACTACCTCAAATCAATATTAAAACACATGAGACAAGCGCTTACAAGTGTATATTGGACATAAATCTATTTCGACGGACAAAACGCGGTTACGTTTTAAAGATAAACAAACGCTTACCCATGAAAAAAAAATCCCTAATTAAGAGCGGTAATTAAAAAAAAATACAGAATAGGCTCATTTTTTTTGTTGTAAAAAGCTCCTAATTATTTGAAGTCGGAAAATTTAGCTGTTCTCAGCGAAATATATCTTTTTAATTGAATAAAAATGTTTGTTGCCAATTAGGCTGACTTTAATTGGAAGCCTTCAATTAGAGTACAAGTTACTTATTTACTGAAAATATATATTACCGCTGTACTTATCGAGAAAAATGGTCCAATTATAGTAAGGGCTTGGATTGTCCATGTTATGTAGTTAATGCTTTGGGATAAAATATATTGGGACCTAGTTTTACACCGTGTGCGTTGCCATACGCTTTTTCGTTTCTATAACAAAAATAACCGAAAAAAATTTTTGTATTTCATTATTTTCGACCAAGTATCTATGAGCATCGCAAATGTTTGTTCGAGTTTGGATGTCTTGTGCATTGTGATTAGATCGCTAAACAAGGGTTAAATTCCTTAGCGCGCTCTTAGTTTTTAATAAAAAGAAGCCCCGACGTAGAAAGAGGAGTATCATAAGTGTAACTGCTATTTGTTTGCGTGCTTGAGTCTCGTGTGAAAATATTCAAATTATCAGCTGCCTATACACCAAGATTTATCGGAACTGGTGTAGTCATTCATGAGTGCACAGGGTACAGACATATTCTCATGAACACAAATTATCACTTATACACAATTTTGGAATTTAAAGGCATTTCAAACCTTGCATCTTCTTCTCATTACACAGTTCTGAATTTTTTAGGGAATCACAAATTTTTACCTAACTGAAATTCAGATCACATTTTTTCAATCTTTAAATCAACGCTAAACCACCAGACATATAGTTCACATGTAGTTTGAACATTTACATAGATTGCTGTGTTATTTTATTCGTTGCAATACATCATTGGATTTGTTTACATTTATTTGATTTATTATACACTTCAGTTTGGTAGATGTTAACGGTAGTCAGCGTCGAATCCGTTACATACGTCAGACATTTATTTATGTTATATAAAATGATAGAATGCAATCTATACGTCTTTATGATCATAAGATTTTGTCGATGGGGTGATCGCTTTGTTTAGGTACGATAAATGGGTAACTGTTTAACAGGGCAGTGTTTTTTTTTTAAAAAGACGACACCCGCATTATTTGATTACATCCTTGTTTTGCGGAGACTTTCACAACTATTCTTATTACATGCACGAATACACCTAGAATCTGGACAGGCATTCGTGGATCACATAAATGTTTGTCCTCTACGGGGATCGAAACCGCGACACATTATGATTAGTGTGATTGGCGTGATGACCTCATCATCAGTGCATTCAAATCTAATCTTACAACAGAAGTAATGTGACAGCCGTTGTAGAAGAATCCAAAAGCACTTAACCATAGGAATACTTCTTCAAAAACATGATCATCATTATTAGCCCATATTCGTCTACTGCTGAACATAGGCCTCCCCAATTGCAATCCGAATAATAAACATATCAAAAATCTCAGTACCTCTATGATCAAAAAAGTACCTCTACAACTTTATAGACAAACAGAAATACGACGAAGACCTAAGATACATTCCCCTCTTCGACACAGGAAACGCCCAAAGTGAGCTCAGGTTTTAGCACAAAACCTACTTTATAACGTGAATGTACCACAAAGTGTAATGCAATATGACGTGAATGATATTTTCAGGTGTTTACGGTGTACGGATAAAGCGTTTATGGCTATCGAGCCTTTTTTCCAAAACCTTTACTGTTGTATTAGAAATTTCAAATCTTTTGTCCAGTTTTCTCTTAATCATTATCTCACCGTGTACATCTAAGTACCATATTTCGACATAAAACGACTTCATATCTGATTTCCTTATCCTTATTTACTGGGTAATATTGTGTCCTATAATTGTAAAATAGGTAGGTAAGTAATTTGATCAAGTCCATTAGTTTGTATTACTTCATTTAAAGTTACCTTTGCCCAAAATTCTAAAGAATTCCGTGGCTAACAAGTATTTAAAATGATTTCTAAAACCTTTAAATTACTTTTTTGCCGAAGCAAATTTTTGCACTAGAAATTGCAACGTTCCCGTGCTACGAAGTCCAACATCTATTAATTAATTATTTATTATAATATAACAAGTCTAATTACAACATCACCAACGCCATGTATGCCTAACGCTTTAGTTGTAAGTGACAATTCCGTACACAGCAAACGTGTCGTGTAAACGACTGCCGATAGTGGCGCCCTCTGCTAATATTTGCTAACGACACATCCAATCTACAGACTTGCTACCTTGATGATACGTACTGCATCTGTGTTGAAGGAAGTTAAACTAAACTATAGTAGTTATACCTGTAGTTTTGTTATGACTGTTGCTTTTCTTTCCTATAATTTTAGAAAAGTTCAAGTCATGAAAGGTTATAAAAAAAAATGGAGTATTATTATGGTTAGATTGTACACAATTTCTGTGGTTTAGACCGACAAAGTAGTCTTAATCCATCCTCTTGCTTAGGATGGCCAGGCGGATGGGCCATCCGCCTGGCTGTCTCTTATGAATAACGAAACTATAGGTAATTTTCAAAAACAAGTCAGGAAAGTCAGGAATTTCAGGAAAAGAAAGTATGTGTTTAATTCCCAATGCTGGGCACAGGCCTCTTCCCATATAGCAGCATTGATCATTACACCACCATTGATTTAAACGAAAAGTTCTTATAATTGTACCTACTTATTTAAAATTTGAAATAATCTAATAATCCAGTGCTTCCTTATTACACAGTTTTCAATGATAAGAGTTTGTTCTGCTTGTTATACGTCGTCAAACATTAGCAGAGGACTTAGAGCCAAGATTGGCAGCGTGTGGTAATATCGTCCGTGCGGTACGAGCTCCGAGCTGCATCCCGCTCATTTGATGGTAGCGATAGCATAAACATTCTTAAATAACTATGTTGTTTCGTAACTCATTTGAACTCAGATCCATGTTTGTCGATCGTATTGTATTCAAATTAGGCTTACACTTTTCGAAATCGCGATTCGATCACAAATCCGCCAACCCTTCACCGCTACTTAAGTGCTCTTGCTGAAAAGAGGAGGATAAGAAGATGTTATTTCTTTCACTGTACATAGTCCTAACTTCGAATTGTTCAGCGATTTTATTTATGCTTAAAGCTTATTTTGACATTGTGCAAGATCCTAAAAAGTTTTCTAAGTTTTTGAAATCCGAAATACACTGTTTACTTTTAAGTATGTTAATCAACAAGACAAGCATTTACACTATAAACACAAATATGTACTTGTTGTACTACTATTTACACAACATTTCTAAAAGGGATTTGTTAGTCCCGATACCGATTTTAAATGAAGTTGCAAATTCTCCATGAAAACTGTATAGTCAATAATTCTAATCATGATAAAAACCGAGTCCTGTACCGCGGCATTACATCAGATGACGGCTAAACACAATTACTTAACCAAATACAATTAATTTGAACTCAATAATCAAACGCGACTGAAATAGTACCTCTAATCTGAACTAATCCGCGTATAATCAGAATCGATAATAATCGGGTTAATATCGAGTAAGTACTCGATTCGATTCGATTCCTGAATGTTTAGTGGAGCGGACAACTACTTTTGTTTCGGTATATTGTCTCCAGAATCCTGTTCACTGATGTGTTCAAATTTGTTTCGAATTAGATAGTGAGTTTCTATATTGTTCCATAACTTTATTACTTATAGGGGAATGTGTTTCCACCCCACGTGACCTATAATATTACCCGCTTCTTTCTCTGATTAAAAAAAGACTAAGGAATTTTACTCAATTTTTTTTATTAAATAATACGAAAACATCTTCAAAAACGTGACAGTTTGTTGCAACGATAGTCTGTTCTCGATCATTTAGTATATAGACGATTAAGTACAAAAACCAATGATAGTTTATTAAATACTTCATGACTCGGGCTCATGAAAAAGACAAGTGGATGAAAATTGGGATTCCTTAGCTCAGCAGTAGGACATTTCAAGCTAATAATAATAATCATAATTCCATTATTATCGTTTTCTAAGCTTAGTTGTTCTGTTGTCTGTACATGATAGTGTGTGCCTCCTTGTGGCACCGGCGCTGCAGATTACTCACGTAATGCGACCACCGTCAGTTGTTTTTGCCGTCTGAAAGATTTCATGCTTCTATCCTTCTTTGTTCTAACTACTTAGTATTTGATCATTAAGGAACATTATGTCAATAATATGGTATATGAGCTGGTTTGTAATTTATTTAGGAAGAATAATCTAAAACAGTTTTATATAGTAAATTGTAACTGTCTTGGTGCTTAATTTTTAATGGATTGTGACAAGTAGTCTTTGTCTAATAAGGATGGTTTCTATTTTTCAAGTATCACTCATTTTGGTGCTAAGTCATTCCAATGATTTAGGCTTAAATAACATACTCATAGGCAACATTACCAACATCTTAAAACCAATTAATTCAATTAGTCTAAAACACGTTTCATCCAAACCTACCTATTGAACCTAGCAGTTCCTTTGAACTCACTATTGATTAATTTAAGCACAGTTCTAGTTTCTCGAATTGGATGAAAAGACGTCCATATACCCAGAGGATCTACCACCATCACTTGAAATACGTCGTGAGTTGAGTGTTGATGTGTGTGAGCGAGATGCCGTTCTTCATAGAGTAGCGTTGTCTCGCTTCCACACCTGCAACAGTCTAACTTTATCTGTTTGTGGTAGCTCTCTGAACACGTATTCCTTGAAATTGTATTGCTCGTATGTAACAATCGTATCGATTCATAGAAACTGTGAGTAATGGACAAACACACTAACGATTTATGATTTATTTCATCAGTAACACATGGCCTTTATGTTAGCAGTAGTAGTCCAAGATTGGACTGGGATTTTCCAATTTCATCTTCTATCGATTTTGGTTTTACTGTCCGTTTAATTAGTACTGGTTTTACAGAAAGTTAAGAATAATTTTGGGCACATGACATTGTGCACAAGTGTGGGCACCAACAAAGGTGCACTAATTGTTCCCTTATTGTCATAGCGGATGCCGATAACGGCAAGGCATATGACCCGGAAGGGATTTTGGATCCTTTACAAAGCAGATGTGGTAGTTATTTCTAAACCACATACAAAAATAGAATAGTCAGTGTGTATTGATGATCGAACTAAAGACTTGTCTTCTTCACTATGCAGTCGAGCGGTCTTCCAGCTACCACCTTTACCTTTAAAGTATGAATCCTATATTACCATCCTCTATATTACCTTTGTCAAAGAATATTCAGTTTCTTTTTATCTAATTTAATGTGATGGATACATTTTGCGCTCTAGTAGCGTTTATCCAGTTTCGCCTTTAGATTGTACTAAATTACATAATGTTGAAATCATACATTTAGAGCACAAATTAATTATCCTCTTCGCAAATTGACGCAAAATTTGATAGCCGTCCAAAATTTGCGACGTAAATTGCGTCGAAACTAAATTTGTTCCTTTACCAAATAGCCAAAATGTTTGCAAATAAAGACGGTTATCCACTTATAAACAGTAATTATAGTTTACGGCAGTTAAGACCGCTCTGTAAATAGCATTAGCACTTACTGCAAAGTAAGGAGTTTACAGCTCTGCGGGGTAATTAAAATCTTCCGCAATGAGGTTTGAAGGATTTAATCTCCGGAACTCTTGATATATGGAAGACGGAGTCGGGGTAATTATGAAGTTTAAGAAAGAAAATAAGACTGACTTTTCAAACTATTTATCTATAAAGCGATAGATTTTCTAAAATATATTATATACGGAAATATTTTCATTGACAAACTTTCTAATTTGGCATTTGTGTCTATTAATAAAACAGAGTATTTTTCTTAGTGAATAGTAATTTTAAACGAGGTCCTGTGAGGATAGTGAATCTAAGGAAATTTTAGAGCATGCCTAACTGCGGAGAAAAAAATATCGGCAGGTAGAGTTAATACCAGAACGAATTGAGGTGAATCCAGTCAAACTCTAAACCCAACTCAACATATCTTGAGAAACAGAAGAAGATTCTGAAAACGGCGATGACACGAACGATCCAAATGCATTGTGTACATTGGATGTATTTGATGGGATCTACCAAGAATTACGACATCTAGCTGCCAAAACCGACACAAATAACTTACGATACAAACATTATCATATTAAAGTGCTATAATAAACCCGATGGAGAGCAATTTAGCAGCTTTTAAGACTCCTACGTTATTTACCTGGATCAAGAAGTTCGGGGAATGGAAGCTCACGAACATGTGTTGTGTTTTATTTTTGATCTAGGTACTAGAATTTGATGGGTTATGAGGAATGTCGGCTTTTGTTTTGGTTGTTCTTTGTATATTGGGCAAGGAAACATAATGATTGCATGTTTTTTTATTAGTACAGTACGGGGGATCCAGGGGCTTAAGGACAAAATCAAATGCCTATGTAATTTTCTTAAAAAGGTTGGAGTATTTTATAGTCAAATAAACGTAAAATCTTCTAATATATAAAATTCCCGTGTCATGATGTTAGTTACCGTACCTCTCCGAAACGGTTCGACCGGCATTAAAAATACATACAACTAGAAAAAAAAAATATTCGGCAAAACAGCGTTTCCTAGGTCAGCTAGTAATTAATATAAAAAATCTGTAGTGGTTTGAGCATAGATCAAATTCAATTGTTGAATAGGTTCATAGCACAAGTTTGAATATTGGTAGGTGAATGCAGTTAACATCGTCAGATGTAGATGAGTAGTTTTTCCGAAAATTTTGTATTCAGTGATGGATGTGATAAACTTTAAATTAAAAAACAAAAGCTTAAATTTCACGTTTAATTTCACGACATTAGTCCCAGATTTCACGTTTTAGTGAGTTCCCCACCGACTTCAGCCAGTACCAGTAGTGCAGCCGGTTTTTCCTAATCGGATGAAACGCAACGCAAATGGATGCTAAAACCACAATCCTTTTGAAACAGGTTGAAAATGGTCAGCTCATGGTACAAGCCCCTGCTGCTCCAGAGAGATTTACGCCGAGTTGAAGTTGAAGAGAAAACGGTTGAATATCCTAACAAAAAATATCAATTTTTTGAACATCTTTTTCATCTACTCTGCAAGTCCTTACATTGCCAAGACTACCGCGTGAAAACAGTTGTTTATTTCTATTTTTATACTCATCTATATTATTAAGTGGTAAAGATTGTAGGAGGCTATCTCAGAATAACCTAACTGAACTGATTTACAAAATTCTATTACATTCAGAAAGCCATTGTGATTTACAGGCTACATTTTCACCCACAAGTTATCGCCTAACGAAGTAAGCTTTGATCAGCTCTCCTTTTCTTAACTGCCGAGAGCACTTGTCTTGCCGAACAAACCAAAAATTGGACAAAACATCACTTGGCAAAAAAAAAAACTTAAACAACTTATAGCTTTCGATTCATCACAGCCTTGACCAACACCTTAACGCATACAGATATAACATTGTATCTTAATACCCGTGATATAAATACAGTCACATAAAGAACATATAATTTAAAAAATATTATCTCTAATGATTTCATCTTTAACGAGTTTCAGTAACTTCCAACTGTGTACCATCACACCCTTAAGCAAGACTGTACTTATGTAGAAACGAGATGGCACTATGTAACTTAGTGCTCCATCTCGCTTCCTCAATAGATATCTAACTTTGAGATATCGTGGTACTCGCCTTACTCCAAGTGTGTCAATTGCAATACATTACCATGTGACATTAGAATAGCAAGTTGTTATTGCAGTGACAATGATAGATCATATAATAACAGGAAACCGCGGTATTGTTGTAGGCCAGTTTGTGTGACCTTTGCCAGTAGCGCAGTCTAGTGTTAACTTAACAATTAAACAACAGATTAGAAAATGTGAAGACAATGATGTGATGTTGAAATCTGTTGTAACCTGTCTCTTTTTAACTTTTGCAGTAATATTTTTCAAGAACCAAAAACATATACATATACATCGGACTTCAAATTAATCCAGTCCGAAGTTTGGAGGTAACATCAACAATCGCTTAGATAATATTACAATTCAATGCAATAAGAAAACGAAGAATTTATATGGACACTGACCTTCAATTTTCGGTTTAGTACATTTGAATGATTTGTCAGACAAGTAGCACACCTAGACCAGTAGGGTTTATATAATATTCAGAGTACTCTTCACATTATTGTTGAAAATGGTGTCTCACTCAGCATAAACTCGTTACCTAGTCTTAATATCCTATCAAAAGACAATAACTCTTAAAAGCTATTCATTATCTTTTGCCCATAAACCGCCAGAACCATTGTCGAATAAACCAAGCAATGCTCATTAAATCATATCTGTAAGGAGTTGCGTCGTTAAATACCGGGATAGTCCATTTGTGTGATAATATGAAAACGCGATCTTCAACTGTTTTCCATCCACTCTAAATATTTACGCTACGAGGAATGCAATTTATGAGAATTCTTATTTTATGGATATTAAATAAATATCTTCAGTTGACTGTAATTTTACAGTTTGTGTATTATTATAGCTAACACGCAAATGATGTAGTGTGAAAATATGTATATGTTTAACAAAGAATAGATTTTCTGCGTGAATCAGTCCATAAATTCCAGTTGGAAAATGTAGAACTGTTGCTGTGTATATACTGCCATAACCTTCATCCCTAATAAATTATGGACTCATGGAAGACTGTGGTGGTGAAAAATGATAGGATAAATTTGATGCTTAGTACCTTTGCACAACTATTTTGGGGTCGGCTTAGAATCTACCAAATGCAGCTAAGTACCAGTGTTGTATATCTGACCACCCCAACCTCGTTACTTTGGCAACACAATAACCCTTAGTTAAAGTGGTTGTTGACGCCTAATACGAAAAACAATAAAATCAATTTACTACGGCTAACATTTAAAAAAATAAGGCTAGAATGATGATAGGTCTTTACAATTCAAAAGGTTGGTTTTCAAATAAATGCAAACTTGAGATACTGAAAGAGACTTGAGACTCAGAGAATCTATATTCGCATTCATTCAGAAATGGAAAGATAGGAAGCTTTAAGACAATGATTTTGGATTCGCGTTCCATGAAACAAATGACATTCTTATATAGAATGGCTAAGGAACCCCATAAATTTAGAGAAACACGGAAAATTTATGCAACAACCTACCCTTAGTGATAAACCAGCCAAATCGATAAGCGCAGGCCGAAGTTGTAAATCAAACAAGTTGATTCACAACTCTGGCAGTTGGCCGATTCAATTTCCTGGCTCTGTATCGGGATTCATAGCTTACTATTCAACTGGTATTACCAGAACATTTTATATTTTTGGTACTGCCTTCCTTTGTTCATTTCAATATTTTGGAGTACCTATAGATCGAATTGTCAATTTTGGAACAGAAGAGAATCTTTTCGTCATTGTTGATTTTTTCTGGCTGCCTTTTGCAACGACTTACCGGTGTTTTGACAATCTTGTTTTTAGTTTCCCGTCGTCTATAATACGTATCTGTCGATTTGATAATCTTGCAAGTTGAATTTGATTCACTTCCAGATTAAGCTCAAATTTTGACAGCGTACATATGTATATTGCGAGACCGTACTTGATATTATGTGATAGATGACAATTATAGAGACAAGACATATAGCTATTCTGATGCTAAACTCAATTAGCGAACCATAAAAAACCTATGTAAAAGTTAAGTATAGAGCTAGCGACCCCTAAATCTGCAGTAAGTAGTTACTAAAATCTGACTGCTAAGGACCGGCAAAAAACTTCATAGTACCTTAAAAACAAAAAGTTTACATTGAAAAGAATTCAATTTGCATGTTATTAAACTTTCAATATTTCAATGGTGCCTCCCACTCAATTGTTCATCGGGCGCGTGACTGAACGAGTGATATTTTTGTCTAGACTTGTAATGGACTATTCCAGACCATTACCTATCACTTTGAAACATTTACATTGAAGGGTTTCTTTAAAGGGAGCAAATAGAGACAGATGTTTGGATTGAAATGCTATGTAAACGTAAAGAGTTGCACTATTATTAAATGACTGTACTCACGTGTATTTATCGGGACAGCCCAACTAGTAACTAAATAAAGACCATAAGCAGAGGCTTATTAAGTTATTTTCACCCGCGATCGTGAATAATGAAATATCCTACTAATATCATAAACGTGAACGTTAGTGAGGATGTATGGAGGTTTGTTACTCTTTCACGCAAAAACAATTGAACTAATTCTGATCAAATTTGGGACATACGTAGATCATAGGCTGGGAGGAGTAACACATAGGTTCCTTTTATTCAACTAAAAAATTATATTTTACAGCTTTACAGTGGTAGCAATAGCAAGCGAAGCCGTACGCGAATGTTAGTATAAAGCTTTGTTTTAATGTATTTTTCTTCTTCATTTTAGGTAAGTTGGCGGCATGAGTGATGGCTGTACCAGTATAGAATCATAATATATGTAAGTGGATGATAAGTTGTTATTAATCGTATTATTCGAGGTATATCAAGTGGGCTTAACTCCCTGAAAGGATATTGGAATAGAAACTGGACTGACAAGAGCTCAACAAGAGCTCTTAGCCCCCCAATTACCTCTAGATTGGAATGGACATAAATAAAACTTATACGTATTAGAAATTTGTTCTTTACCGCCTTGCTGGAGACACGATGATTTTGTTATATTATACGGCAAATATACATATTACACGTTTTCTCAGTAGTCATTAATTTGACTGCACGAATAGACGAGTGGTTGAGATTACCACTCCAAACCATATAAGCGCGATTTGTCGCGGTTTCGATCAAGGTAGGACAAGCTTTGTGTGATCTACGAATGCTTATCCTGAGTCTGGCTGCCTTTGTGCATGTTACTTGAACGTTTGTGAAAACCTACGAAATAAGGATTAACTACGAATTACCACGCATACGCAAAAACGGTTGCAATACCCACTTCGTCTTTAGAGCTGGCTGTTCATGAGATTTCTGGAGCTTAACAAAAAAAACCCTTAATTCATAGTCGACGTCATAACTGACAAACAAAAATCGAAGTCCTTCAGCGTTCGATGAAATGATTTATTCTGAACAACACTAGAACACTTCTCTATTGTTTTAATATAACATCATCCCTCGGTTTACCGTATTTTATTTAATGAACCTGCTACAGTAATCTCGACCTCAAAGAGCCCATATTAAGATTGAAAATCCCCTAGCTACGAAAGAAGGATTTTCTGAGTTCTGTTTGCGCATGTAAATTCCTTTATGCGTGTAAATCCTTTTCTTTGAGGGTGGAATGACATCTGTTGTCTTATAAACCCGGTTTTGTCTTATGTAGTGACGAATGCAATACCTACGACATACGAACGAAGAATGTTTTGAAGAAAATTCTGTGGATTTCCCGGAAAAAGTAGTTTTGTATGTTTTTATAAGTTAGGAGAAGGAATAAACATTTTTTGACTTTTGAAGAGTGAAGTGAGTGAACAATTTCGTGATTATGAGATTGGGTCTTCATGCACATAATTATATAATGAAAAATCTAAAATAGCTTCATTTTCTACAAAAAGCCTTCCTCTGACCTCCTCAACTCGGTAACCTGAGCAAAACAATACCCCTTAGTTAGACTGGTTGTCAAAATTTCAAGCTACTGACTACCTGTAACGACTGCCGAAGATATCGAAATAACAGTCGGGTCCCACAATTTAACGTGCCTTCCAAAACTGCGAAAAAAGCCCCATAAGGCATGTAAAACATATTTATGAAACAAATTCTAACGATTTCCCATACAGCAAAAATGGGTTAAGTATTTAAAAATTATGGTTTACATAAAAAATATAGGCGAATAGTGTCTAAGACCACGTCCTTAAGTAATCATGATCGTTCCACAACATTAATTATATTACGTTGAGACGTGACTTTGTGGACAGTCGCGTAAAAAGATCATGAAAAACGTGACCATAATTCAATAAATATAATTAATAGATTTAAAAACCTAAAAGCCACGTTTTTAAATGTCACTCCATTAAAATTTTATCAAAATGGATCCAGCCGTTTTTCATAGTTGTAAATTGCATTGTCATCGAGTTTGAAGCTATCCTGAAAATTTCAGCTTGCTAGCTTATCGGGAAGTGGAGTTGCAACAATCTAACCGGAACGACAAACAAACAAGAAAAGCGAGTTAAAAACGTGGGAAATAAATATTATAATCCATCTAATCTATATCTAGGGAGCAACAAACACGCATTATTATTCATAACACTAAGATTTATTGAATACATTTGGCACAATACTTATCTTATTAAATGTAATTGTAGAATAATATGTAACATTATTTGTATGTATCCTCTGTTTCTTTCTTTCATCCGTTTGTCTTAATAAATGCATCCTTTACTGGTAACGTTACATTTTAATATCATCAACCACTTTAGTCCTCCGTAGACCACTGCTGGGCATAGGCCTCTCCAAAGAAACATAAGACGATCTCTGCCTAATGCATCCAGTTCACTTGAACTGGTCACATGTGGATTAATTTGTTTACAATTTATTAAAAACAATATTATGTTGAAGTCATATTCCTAAGAATAAAAATATAAAACAAAAGGAAATTTTAGCTTATAACTTAGTTCCAAACAAAAGTTCTAAATAGCTTAAACAGTTACTTAATTATAATCAATACTTAATAACCTGTTAATTAACATCAATTCAGGTAATTATGGTAATGACATGAAGATTAGGGAAAACTTAATTTTATTGATGTATAATTAGAAGCATTTTTATTAAAATTAGATGTAATTACGTATTATGTCTTAATTGTAGTCTAGTTTAATTTAAACACAAGAAAATGAATTACTTAAGATTTGGTTTGAAATTAAAATTTGTTAATCTGGCTTCGTACGTGGTTGAATAAATAACGAAGCCAAGCAAGTAAGCCAATTTTTTGAGGTTTATGCAGCAGACTCGAAACATTTCAGGTGTTGCGTTGCTTTAAATTAAAAGTGCCTATGAGTTACATATACGTATACGTTCGATACCACGATAATTTAGCAAGTATTATTGAAAATTTAATTGAGATGGTTCAAGAGAGAGAACATAATGATTCTGGAAGACATGTTACAGGTGTAGGTCACTGGAAAAGACTGTAAAATACAATGATACTACTGAGTATTTATTTTTGTTCTCTTTACATATGTATGTCTCATCAATCACTGATAGTATGTCTTGAAATTAAATAGGTAACAGCTGTCAATTTTCTGTCAGCTCTTTGGGCTCTTTTTTAAACATAATTAATAATTATCATTTATAAAGCGTCATTACATTTGTCGCGTCATAAAATACTAGTTTTAGCCTTTAAACAAATAAAAGATTTAATATACGTTTAAATCTCTTGTTAACTATGTTCCGATTATATTACGACTATCATGCTTGGGCCTTTGTTCTTCATAATAATAAAATGCTTAGACACTTTAAAATTACTCACAGCATAGACATAACAATGATATAGACGCTAAGTTTATTTGTAAAATAAAAAACTGCTTCATTTTGAACAAAGTATACATAGTAATATTCTAGATCCCATACTGAGATTGTACGAGATGGGACTTCGATAAAAAAAAAGTCACACTGAACAGGCAAAAAAAGTTTTTATAGAAACATTAAAAAATTAAATCTAAAAGAATCTAACAACCAATTGACACAACATAACAAAGACAACACTGACAATAGCCGTACTGGAAGAGTTAAACGTAGGTGCGACGTAATATCTATCGTAGAGGCTGTTCCAGAAAGTCATACGCTGAGGGTGGAGAATGACCTTGTATTCTTCAGTGTGGATCGCGGAGTTGTTTAGCGGCTCCCCATTGCCGCCGTAGTAAAGGTAGTTGGTGACACTCGGGGTGAGAGGAGGCCATGCTGTAACGGCGCGAAGAGAATTCCTGGAAAAAGAAATGGTGAAAATATTAAGGTATTTAGGAATGTAGGAAAACAATTACTTGGAAGATGGCAACGGTATCTGCACTTGTGTTATGCGAAATGAATTTGGATAGGCCGCAACTCATGATCATATTAACGTACATTCTGTGGTAGAAGGTAAATAGCAAAACTAAAAAGATAATAATAATATTTGTTCTACAACAAATGTAGAACAAATATTCTATCTAAATGTTAAGTATACCCGTCATTCAATTTTGTAATAAGTAATCGTACGAATATTTTTTTATAAAAACTATGTCAACACTATCGCAGTTCCGTGAAATACTTGTATTACACGAATATAAAATTTTGCTATCTGAAATCGTACAGATACAATTATGATGAATAGAACTCGAAGAATTGTGAATATGATAATGATTATTCATCAATTTTTTAGATTAATGAATGAATCACTATATTTTTGAAATGATACAAACTAAACCCCATATTTATGTACTTAAAGGAGGTGAACAATCTTATAATAGAAAATCTAAATCTTCATGTGTTTTAGTTGGAATATTTTGTTTTACTGAGTTTTGAGACAAAAAGATAACTAAGAATGTTAATTTTTTTTAGAAATCTGAACGAATGCAGTAATAAAAAACAACAACTTACCAATTGTTAGCGAAACCCACAATTCGGTTGACGATCGAAGTTCTGACGGGCTGATCAACCTGCCTTAAGTCATAGTTAAACAAGTAGTTCAGGAAGTCTCCGTGTTTGGCGCCGTTAAGAGGAACCTGATTGTATCCCCAATCTGTGTTACTGGTTCCCATGTAGCCAAGCTCCATCAGCCTCACTTCGCTTGAAGTTGTCGAAGCTCTGGCTATAGCTGTTCTTATCGTCGAGACCAGGACCAGAGTGTCTCCTTGATAGTCTAAATAGTCGTCGATAGTAGCCATACTTATCGCGCTGTTGCTGAAGTAGAAATTACGGATGTTTGCCGCCTCTACAGTCGTATTTTCGTTAAATTTCAAGTCCACTTGCAAGAAATCTGTAAAGTTATTTTGCATCAACGTCAACCAGTCCCCAGAGGCAGCTTCGGTAACTCTTAGTGTACCTTCCTTGCTCGTGTATCCGTAGATAACTGGAATATGACTGTAGTTACCAGATCTCAGCACGTTAATGGGAGCATCAGTAAGAAGTGAACCATTCACATTAGGATCTTCAATGCAGGGTGCGAATATCGGTGTGTTATTTTGGAACTTGAAATCTAATCCAGAGTTTATGACGTGGATGTCAGTAATGATTAAATTTATAGCTAGGTCTTCTGAAGATTTTCCTGCATATCCAAGTCTATCGCCCAAGAGTTGGGCGTGTTGAATAGGTTCGTAAGCCACAGCCCATGGGGCTAAAGCTGACCCGCTCAAAGCAATAGCTTTATGCACCAAGTTTTGAGATTGTGGAGTAAGTGTTATCAAGTCCACCACCGCAGCACCAGCGCCGTGGCCCAATAACACTACATTATTAGGGTTTCCTCCAAAACTGGCAATATTCTCTTGAATCCATTTGAGTCCATGGATCACATCTTTCAATCCTGCATTACCTGGCGCTTCAGGTACTCCCAAACACAAAAATCCAAAGACTGACAGTCTGAAATTCATGGTGACAAAAACGATGTCTTTTTCGACCAGATCTTTATACGAGAACATGGTTTGTATGGGGCTGGTTGTGTATTCGTGTGAGTTGAGGAAGACGTAGACGGGTTTGGGTGTGGTGACGTTTTTCGTGAAGATGTTGAGTTTGAGGCAGTTCTCTACGCCCACGAGACCTCTCTCTGTCGGCTGGGCGCACATCACGTTGCTGTCCAACGCGGTTAGCGGCCCCGGGTAGGGCACCGCTGGTACGGGGGCCTGAAACACAGTTAAAGAATGTTAACTAGATGATAAGGCCGAGGTGCGACTGTACGATATCGAACGCAAACAACTTTCCTGTAACTTTGATAAGATATGGATTAGTTACGGAATATTTGTGTAAATGTTGCCGTTTATTTGAGGTGATTGGTTAGGCTTTATAATTTTAAAGACAGATTTTGTTTTGTTCTTCTTTTCGTTTCGAAGTGTTTACCTATATTGTCCAGAAGCTAGCCGCAATCCTTATTAAGTAGCTATTTTCAGAAAAACTGATACCAATCAAGTAATATTTGAATGCTAACACTTAATATTGAACTGCTTAACTAACAATGAGTTCCTAATGATTTCTGCCATTCGCTTTCATAATTATTATCATAATTCAGTTATTCGGAAGTCATAAGTAAAGAAACGGTCATAAAATCAAGTTAGTTAAATTTTCTATTCCTAATAGTCTCATTTGGAGATATTTGTTTGAGTCTTGGTCCTTGGACCCTCGAGGTCACATTCATTTCAATTTGAGAACAGACGTAATTAAATTAGTATCAATTAGGTAACCTTTTGCCATCTATAGTATGCTAAGAATTCGACCTTTGTGTTAAGAAGTGTCTGATATGCAGATATATGTAGGTATTTATTGTCTGGTTGTGAGTATGGAATGAGGATTTTGACTCCATAGTCCACAGTAACCATGGTTATAAACAAAAGTGATAAAATGAGCTCCATTTCTGCTACATCTTTAGATAAAAAGATCCGGTTTATAAGTCTAGACAATCAGTTTTTATTGTGCAATGTTGATAGTCAACAGATTATTTTTGATACACAATTTTTTTATATTGTTTTGGTTATTGGTTAGAATGCGCAATTTGATTTAGTCTCCCTTTCGCATTGACGGAAAGAAAACACATAACAACACAAAATTGTGCTAGTATATTGTGCAAAGGTTTTTGTTCTTGTTCTTTGGATGCCAAAAGTTTTCTCTCAGTAGTAGGTACATAAAGTACTGGCTGAAAGATAAACTGAGTTCAACCCTTTTGCCAGGCTTTTTTAGAAATTTAAAATTATAGAAGAAAAATACCGTTTCCAGTTCCGTTTAAATTAGCATAGATAGATGCAGATGCTGAGTGTGACGTCAAACGAATTGCTCGGTAATTACATTGACACAAATCAAAGCCACATAACGCACCTGACTGACTGACTGACTAATTTGTAGTACTTGCAAATTAACTGCCAATTTGAACTCTATTTCCTTCCCGATAAAGTTCAGGATATTACCGATTCCAATTCCGAACTGCTTGGTGTATTTTGAGCTATATGTCTAGAAGCATAAAGTGTAGTTTTGATTGTATATGTTTGTGGAATTACTATTGAGTTTAACTTAGTGTATTGGTATGTTCTAGTTACCTGTAGGTATGTGACTTGATCACGTGTGAAGGCATTAAACACCCGAGATAAATGATTTTACGATACAAATGAGAATAGGAAGGCTAATGACGCCATGTCGGTACATGTTAATCAATTACTAAAGTAATACTAATTTCAAGTACCTTTTTTAATATAATTACATCATTAATTTGTAATGTACAAAAAGGACTACAAAAACAATAGTTTTTGAGAACATCAAATTAAAATGATTTGTCATTTTTTTACTTCTGAGTTTTGTCAATCTATATTGTAAACAAAATTACTCATAACTATCACCAATTCTTGGTGTTTTGTGCTGTGGTCAGGTATCTTTTACTCACAGATTACTATGCGAATATTAATTAAGTATAGTGAATCATTCTTTCGTTTTCATATTTATATCTCGCAGGTTTAAAATTTGCAATATACTACAATAATTCAACAATACTTTTTACTTAATTAATAATAACTACATGAAAAAAGAATCCCGAAAAGGTAACAGTGTAAATTTTTATGTCAAGTAATTATTTAAATTTTGTGAACAGGTGATTATTTCATACATCGTTACTTAATTATTTAAATGTATATAAATGTAATCATAATAAAATATACAATTATCTAAGACAAGTCTTCTAAGATAATAATTAATCATCAATCATTACTCGAACTAAAAAAATAAAAATAATTAAGCTTAAATGCCGGTCTATCCCTTAACATTCCATAGCAAAAAGTAAAAATACAAGCAGCACGCAAATCGTATGCGCAAGCCCAGATTACACTACAACCTTGCTTATAAACCTCGTGACTAGCAAGACGCTAAATATACCAAAATAGAACAACTCAACCACAAAAACAATTTCAAACAATCAGTGAATTCACGATCCTACTACCTGATTAAAAAAGGAGGCTGTATACCTTAAACCTGTTATCCCTATCCGTCGGGCCGGCGTAAGGAACACCGTAGAACACATAATAGTCCCCATCTTGAGCCTTCGACCCTATAAGTTCACCTTCAGTGGTCGTCACACTCACACCATGCGCGTACGCACACAAAAACAAAAACAACGCGATTTGTAACATTTTCGCACTTAACACTATTTTTATTTTGACGCACGTGCGTACCCTCCGGTGGCCAGGGACCGAATGACAAACGATGCTTTTTATCTGACTTGGGTGACGATACTCTTGCGTACCTTTATCAATGAGGTCATCGCACAGATTATATTATTGACTCTCCATTAACAAAACATAATGTTAGGGTGTTTTTCTAATCTAACAAATGTATGGCTTACTGTGAAGTTAATAAGTGTTTTTTCAATGGACATGTAATGTGACTGCGCTGACGCAGGTCATAGAAAATTGTTGATAACAGATTAAGCTCAGCTTGCTTTTTCCATTTAGAATTTGTATATGGATATAACTCGTCACGTCAAATTTATGTTTAAGGATAGGAAGGAGAAAGAACCGCATCGCTAATACTGCCTTAAATTCTCGGGATTGCGGGTTAACCGAAAAATTAACTACGGAATGATAATTAACTAAACGATGATTACTTTTGAATAATCAGCTAAACCGGAGGCACTATTTTTTTTAAAGGCTTTATAGACTTATAATAATAATGACAAGATGTAAACTAGCTCAATTTACGAAACAAAATATAGTAACCATAACCCTCTTAGACTTGACGATAACATTCGGATTAATACCGTTAATTTTGTCTAAACATGTGAAATTAATATCCAAGACATGAAGATCCTTATAATATGAAGGTAGGCATTACAAATTAATGGATAATGAAAGCTTAACACGTTATCTGCCTTGGATTATATTATAATCTTACTTACCAAGGCAGGCCTAACACATTTGATAAATCTATACTAATATATAAAGCTGAAGAGTTTGTTTGTTTGTTTGAACGCGCTAATCTCAGGAACTACTGGTCCAAATTGAAAAATTATTTTTGTGTTGAATAGACCATTCATCGAGAAAGGCTTTAGGCTATAAACCATCACGCTGCGACTGCGCTGAGGAGCGAAGATACAATAGAAAATGTGAAAAAAACAGGGCAGGTATCTAAATCATAACATATCTTCTACCCACGGGGACGAAGTCGCGGGCAACAGCTAGTTAGGTTATATTCAACCTACTATTACATTATTTGTAATAAAAATAAGATAGCTTTGGCAAACTAGGTACAATTATTATCGTCTTAGTGTGATTCTAGTGCCAATCACGTTCACAAAACTTGTGAGTTTAACATTAAATTGACTGTATTCTTTGGGTTTGGTTTCTAAAAGGCACTGCACAGAGGCATCTTATGATTCAGGGAAACCAACAACAATTTGGCTGTCATATTATAGTCTCTTTTGATAAAGATCTTTGTTTTTAGGCTGTCTCAACATTCCAAAATAATGGTATTATATTGACAGAAACAAAGTAATTTTTTCCTTCGCATTACACAATATTTAAGGATGGCTTTCGTGGCGAGTTTGTGAGTCAGTTCATATCCTCCAGAGCTATCTTATCTTCGCTATTACTCGCCCGATATTGATAACAACTAGACTTGCTTGTTGCTGGACAAGTATTTGTAACACCGATAAACTGTTACCAATATCTTGTAGACGGTAAAAATCTTTGAGCTTTCTGGGAAATGAACAAAAATGTAATGATGGATTGGTATATTTGTTTTGCGTTACCGCGTCTGCAAGGTATCAGTTATTTGGTAATTTGAATTTTTTGGGATCGAAGTTACAGCTTGCGCATACAAAACCGTGAATAGGTCTGTAAGGGAACTACTGGTTTATATTTCTTTTCCAGTTAGTGAATGAATAAATTTAATGAAAATGTAGCGCGAGCATTCCTCTAATAATTTTTGTCTGTGTTTCTTAGAGCGAAGATGTCAATGTTCTTAATACTTAAAATTTAAAGCTTTCACCTAAATTTGTTAAGCACGTCACATGTTCCTGTATAGGTAGATCTGAAAATGTAACATTTAGTGGAACGTCTGGGGTTATAACGAGACCATTATTTATAAGATTCCGTAGACTTTTTACAGATTGTTAATTACTACTGCCACTAATAAAAATAACAAATAGGAGTAAAACAATTCTCTTTTCTTTAATTATCTTTTGTTAATTTATTTGTTCCGTACTCGCCCTTGTACGAATTTTTACTTTTCTCATATTGAAGTATTTCTAGTTTAAAACTATAAATACGAGGCAAAAAGATTTGAATAATTGAAGAACTTTTATTTAATAAGAATCTTTGCCGAATCGATTTCAAATTTCAGGAATAATTTGTCCGTACATTTTTTATATCGCGAAACGATTTTGATCTCTGGTTTAAATTTAACTTTTTTGCAGACAATAATCATTACACGATACGAGGTACAATTAACTAGAATGTCAAGGTTAGTTCTAATCGATTTGTAGTCTTTTGTTTGCTGGTTGTAAGCTACATTCATTTTCATTTTGCGGACTGCTTATTAGAAAAGGCAAAGTTCTTTACTCAATATAAGCAATATTATTTAAATTTGTTGCTAAAGCGAGAACAGAACCTCATCATCTATCTTACAAATTTGTTTAAATAACTATAACGGTTTCTGACATACGGTTTTGTAACAAACGGAAGGATAGACAACGCGGTCTTAGTAATATGATTCCATTTTACTTTTTCAGTATGAAACACTAAAAACATTTTATTGAATACATTGTTTTGTGATATTATTGTGACAAACGAGGACTTATAACTGGGCAGATAACAATTCTTACTAGAATAGATAAAAGTTTCATATGAATGTTTTCCTTGTATTCAAATTCGTGTTAATATGTTAAAATGTAATTTGATTTTATACTTTGATACAATTATTGTGGGGTCGCGCACAGTTCCTGCGCAATAGCTTGGTATTAAAGACTCCTGTTGGATTATACTATGAATAATGCAATATCCATTAAACTTAATTTGAATAGATATGTATTATGTATACTATATGACGGACATTTTAGGAAAATTCTATATTACCCTTGCCTAGAGAAATTCTGCTAAAATATGGGCACCAACTACAACTTCACTATATTTCTATTACTGACATAACCAGTAAAGAGCACAAATCATATAAAATTTGTTAGAAGCAACGATTCTTCAATCCCCTTTTACTAAGTCCGATATGGGTGTCGAAAAAACGTTTTGCGTAATAAATGAAGGGAGCGAGATAAAATGAAGTGGGGAACATGCTGAGGAAGCAGGCGCCGTTTTCTAATCTTTTTGAAGCACTTACAATCGGGACCCGAAGGGCACATGCCTTTGTTCTGCATTGAATAATTCGACGAAGAAAGAATAGTTTTTATTAAATACTCTATTTTCGATGGAATGGATTTGGACTTTTTCTACTCTGGCTGGCAGAAGAGATAAGTAGAATAAATATCTTCCTACTCCTCTTTTTTTATATTTTTCATTCCTTTCGTTATAGGTTGCTTGAAAGTCAATCAGTTTCTGTGGTATTCGTTGTTTTCGTTGCAGAGTTGCAATGATGAGACGGGTAGCATGCTAGTCCCATTTAAAATCTGGACTATCGACTATGGTTCTTAGTGAAGAAAAGGACTTGTTACGATACTATTTTTTTGCGAAATCTTCTGCATCTTCTAGGTGATCTAGGAAGTCCAAGTAGTCTAGGAAGTATAAGGATTTAAAAAGAGAAGAGAAAGAATGTATTAAAGAGAAAATAGCTAATCCTCCCCTGAACGCGTCCTCAGCTTATAATAAAGAGGCGAGTTCACTACAAATTAGAACATTGGAATGAGGTTATTTAAAACTGGCTTAGTTTTTATTAAACTCGACCTTAAGGTCATTACGATGGGGTAGTAAAAACTGTTGATTAAATTGATTAGACTGTTGAAATATACACGAAAACTACGCTAAATAGTACGTTATTCAAAATACTTCCTACTCAAAATGGACACAAATACCGGCTTCAAATGATGTGAAATAACGTGATATCTTAATTAACACGCAAACTAACTAGCCTTTCTAATTATTTATTCAAAAACCTTGCTATGCATAAAAAATATACCTACCTACTGCTGGGATTTTTGGTCTCGGCAACATTCATTGCTTGCTATAACTGCTTGGAGAGAAAGTTGACGCGTACTTAATACGCAATGTATAATGAGAAAATGTTGATTAAACCTACGTTTTGTTATTTCGGGGTAGGCGTCAGGTTAAATTGGCGTGTTACAGGGGTTGAAAGTTCAACCACTTTTGTTACACATTCCCTGTGTCAAATATTTCTTTGTTCCGTTTTCTGTGGCAGGCTTTCATTATTTTGTTTCTCGATTTGAATGATAAGTTGAATTGTTTAAATGTGTAATAAGGTTATAGGTTGATGACTTTTTACGACTTTTGGTTTCTAAGCGAGGTTATGAGTACTGAGTCCTTAGCCAGGGAATGGATTAGAATTTGGTACCGATGAATGCAAAAACTTCAAGTGCTAGTCGGACTCCCTAGTCTAAAGGACTTCATAGGGCATGAAAAGGGTTTCTGAGTAAGTACATAGATTTTTTTTTGTCCACAACAATCTTTTGATTGTTCCTACCTGCCGTTGTTTAACATCGATTTTTTTGTTTTGGATGCTGGAATACCGGATTGTCTTGCCATTACGGTTCATGAGTTAAACGGAACGACACTGGAATATCATCTACAGTGTTCCGCTTTTTGTTGGTTAGAGAAGAAAATAAATCCTTCATTTTATTCGTAGAACAATTTCTTGCCCTGAACGACTTTTCCGCTTTTAGTACCAGAAGTTATTTATTTATGCGATTAAAATAATTTATTCAAAAGCCAACCTTACTTTAACTTTAATAACACCCAACACGATAGATCACGCGCAGAAAATATAAATTAATTAAACCTCAGAACTTTTTAATTAAACCATAATCACTCACGTAATCTGATAAACCTCATTTACACCACCAACTTCTTCATCAAATACGCAAAGGAAAACAGTCCTTATTGACTACTTACAAATATTTTAACTATAAACTTAAAAAAGGTTTACCCTGAAATATATTAAATACCATAAAGTTCATTATTCCGTATATTTTGCAATGACTAACTGTCAACTATTGCTTTAACAAGTGGTTACACACTTGCAATTACATTTTCGCCCCAGTTGGCAATGTGCCAAAGTTTGCCAAGTCGTTTGCCACTTATGCCAAATTGCCAGATGCCTTCTCTGTATATTATTACGAAGGCGAGTTCACACGTTGCCCTGTATTGTTTTTGTGCCTGCTGTTAGCTAGTCCCGAACACTTGGGCCACAATCGATAGTTCTTCTTCAAACGTTTTCTGATTGCGGTGGTATAAAATAAAAGATAGTATGTCGTTCTTAGTCTGTTCTTTCTGTATTTGAATATAATGTCTTTAAAAACTGCCGCGGTATAGGGATCTTTTCACAAAACTCATAAGGATGGCTTTTCGCTTGTCTTTTAAAGAAGACAGAGCTTTACTTTGCTTCCATAGTACTACGTTGACTTGCAGCACGTGAGGCTCTTGTCTTGTATAGGACCATACCTCTTCTCTTCCAAAAGTAAGATTATTAACATTGTGGAAGTGTGACGACGCACTGCATGGCGAAAAACTGCGTCTTTCTTCCTCAATATATAAAACTTTGTGGTCAAAAAATGTTTCCCGCACTGAGGAACTTCATCCATATGTCGAGATGTTTTCACAGACATTCGTGGCTTGTCCTACGCGGGAATCTCAAACTGCGCTGAGCTCAGTTAATTGGACGTGGCGACCAATATGGTATTCGGCTATCCGCGCAGTAAATTAAGGTATAATATTCCCTGCCATGCTAACCTCCTTGAGGTATTATCCAGAGACCATGACTTGTTTATACTATTCGATTGTCAGGTCTCTATTGTTTGGTCTCTGACATCCGTTGTCACATCAGGGATTCCGGTACGGATTTCCGATATCATATCCGGAATTCCTTTGACTTATTTCAGCTCTTTGTAAACGTACGTTATTGTAATTTTGAGGTCGGTTTTTGTTAAATTATTGATTTTATGAATTGCTGTAAACTGCCTTTGCTTGGGAAATTCGTAGCACATTTATCAAATACTGCAATCATGTGTTGGGGAAATTGTATTGATTAATTATCTTATCATATTTATATTTTTTATCTAAATCTACTTAATTTCGCTATATATTATATTTACTTAGATTATTTACAATTTTACAGAGTTAAATATTTACAAGTTAAAAAACAAAAAATAATTAAAACAAAGCATCAAAAAATTCATCGGCATCGCTGCCGGCTGGGATTGTGCCCAAAAGGCTGGCAATGCTAATCCTCTGAGCGAGGTAAAAGCCAGCCTTTGGAATTATGTTAAATATCTTAAATCAAAGTTTTTTTTGTGTTTTGAAGCACCTAGGTATTTATTTTCTAAAATATGTGTACAGTTGTTTTCTTTTTGAAAAAATGTAAAAATTGCTGGACTGTGAAACACACGTCATGTCACAAGCAATATCACTAAAGACCTTTCTCACGCACATCAGGCTTTACTTCTTTACATTATTCAGGTAACAAATGTTGGTCAAACATTTACCTTTGGTGCTGCGTCAAAGATTGGATCTAGTAAAAGTGGTCATGAAACTACATCGACCCTTTTCCGTACATGTTGGCTTACACGTTAACGGTACAAGACTGTTTTTAGAGTAACTCGCTATTTGACCTCTTTACTTGGTAGAGCTATGATACTTTTCACAAAGTCCAGTAAAGTTTATGTCCAACTTCGTAATTTTCAACTTTGGAAGTTTCAGTCGTCTTCTTTTGATACTAATTCAATGGCCTGACTAATTTCGGAACCAAGCGTCCTTCGAAAAGAAGCTGACGCGGCAGCAGGGTTGTCAGTCGAATTGTCACTAATCATGCAATCCCGCTAAACACGCGTGAGTGAACTGTAGCATCGTTTAATAATTAATCATCGAGAATGGAGACCAAGAGATTTACATTTTTGCCATAACATTGGACTATACACACACACGTATTTAAGAAACTAATAATAACATTTAAGTTCAATGGCTATGCATCTACAATAATCTACATGTGTACCTTTGTACAGGTTCTTAACCTTGATTTAACCCTTAGTTACTTAACTATGTATCCCATACTATTGTTCAGCCATCGTTCACTCAAAGACGTGAAGGGCGGGCTTTAAACAAAATTTACGAGCGACCTAACATTCTGGACTGAATAGCTAAGTACGACTCAGCAAACTAAACCAATACGACTTTGTCCTAAAATTAAACAATATTGGTACAACCCTACTTTGTACCTTAAAAGGGGAACACTCCATTTGAGGAAGTGAGACGGAACTAGACGTCGACGTAGAGCGCTATCTCTCTCCCACAACGACTAAAATCGAGCTTCGTGAAATTTGAACGCTGGAACGGTACAATAATGGCCTGCCATTGGTCGAAGCGAATTAGCGATAAATTATGACTCGATGTTTCGTTTCGATATCGAATTAGAAATTGTGCTATTCATTTATAACATTTTAATGATGTGGTATGATGTGACAACGTTGCTAATGTTACAATTTATGATATTGTAAAATTAGTGTTTCCTGACGGTTTTGCATAGCATGGCATAGCTTATATTATATTCTCGAGAATTTGATAATAATAATTCTGTGCGCGTCCGTATCTCGGATTTCTACCCCGTGCGTAGAATCAGCGTTTGTGCAATCCACTGCTTGTTCCAAATCTGGATGTCTTCAATTGTTTTAAAACCCCGGCGACACCAGGAAAAAATATTGATGGCGGGAGTCGATTAAAAATATATACACATACAACAAATAAAACCCCATATCATCATCCTAGCGTTACCCTAAGTATGTTGGGGTCGGCTTCCGGTCTAACCGGATGCAGGCAAATGTTGTACAAAGAGCGACTGCGTATCAAACCTCCTCAACCCAGTTACCTGGGCAAAAAGAAAGCCCTCATCATCATTATCATCATCCACAGCCTTTATCCTCCCACTGCTGGGCATAGGCCTCCCCTTTTTCGTGCCAATTTCTTCGGTCCTGTGCTAGCCTCATCCAGACTCGACCCGAGACCTTTATAATGTCATCGACCCATCTTGCTCCCGGACGACCGACGCTTCTTTTGCCTTGTCTTGGCCACCATTCTGTCACCCCTTAGCGAGAGCCCTCAGCAAGACTTATATCTAAATACTCAAAACATATTATAAAACCGAGAATATGATCGTAAATTGTTTTCCAGTTACATTGAACGCTAGGCTAGATAACGTTATCGAGTTTACACTCTAACGCATCGATGGACCACATCATTTTACACAAATAAATTGCTCTATTTCAAAGGTAATTAAAGCTGATATAATTTCACGCCGAGTAATCGATATAAAAGGCCAGTTGTTAATTGGAACTGTAACGCAAAGCATACCTACATGTGGTGTTTCATATAAATGCTATTTATTTACATTGAAGGGATAGGAAAGTTTGTCTTTGGGGTTATTAGTTATTACTGAGACAAAGCTGTCTGTCTGACCGTCTTTCCGTCTGTCCGTCTGTCTGCCTGCCCGTCAGTTTGTCACCAGGCTGTACCTCATGAGATGTGATAGCTAGTCAGTTGAAAATTTTCCTTTTTTGTAAAAAAAAAAAAAAATGTTAAGCAGCGATTTTGCGGTCATAAAGTCGGATGAGCAATATTTTTACTTCTACAACCAACTAGGCAACTTCAAATCGGAGGAGATACTCAATTCATCTGTATTTTTTTGACTTTTTCTTTGATTTTTTGGGCTTCGGGTACAACGATTTCTTTATTTATTTTTCATTTGACATGAAATAGCTGTCAATTGTTCTCCCATTTGATCGGTTGTTCTTTCAGTTCTTACTTTTTCCGTCTTTGCAATGAATAACGGTGTACCTAGCAAATTTTTATTTATAGCATAAGCTTTTAAAACTCTACCAGTTGAAATAGAATCTGAGGCAATTTTCTCTAAGTTCAGCGAAGGACCCTTTCACCTTGCTTTTTACGTCAAGCAAACTCAATTAACTGGAGCTGTCTGCAGTAGGCCATTACTAAAGCACGGGTTAAATAAATTTATACCTTTTGAACTAGAGAATATGGTTGTAAGTGAAAGGGAGGTAATACAGGCTTTGCATAAGTTTTCCTTGTGCATGCGTGTCCAGAAATGAATTGTGTATGCATCAAGATTGGCTGAAATGTGTAGAGGTTTATTTTTAAGTTGTTGCGCTGGTTTTCTTTTGTGTGAATATTGATGTTCTTCGAATTTCTTGTATGCTTTGAAAAGGAATATTCTCAATTCGTTGAAAAGTAGTTTTTCCTTCAGGCAATCGAGATAAATGCTAAGTGACATGAAAATATTCGTGGCAAAAACTGCTAATCTCAGTGCTTCTGTGATTTAGCATTTTGATGTAAAGGTTATTGGTTTTTAGAGATCCATGCCTAAAGGGTAAAATGGAACCCTATTAAACAACCCTATTATCCGTTTGTCATCAGTATCTCATAAATCTTTATAGTAAGCTGATATAGCGTTGCTTTTTAGTCTGTATGGTTGGAAGCCTTAGTGTCGCCTGTCCGGATTTTAGAAATTCTTTGTGACAGTAACACAAGTCATCTGTCTGTTTTTGTTCTCTCTCAGGAAAAAAAGGTCATATTTTATCAGTCTTCCAACTGAAAATCAATTAATACAGCAAGCCTGCAACTTCTATTCCAAGGTTATCAATAAACCAATTAATGCAGCACGTCATGATATTAAAATTAAAAAGCAATTGAGTGTAAAAAACACGCAAACGAAGGATCGTTACAAATAACTCGTGATAAGTAAGCAGCACGGAAGGTAATTAAAAAATAATTGTTACATGAACCTAAGTGGAACTAGGATTTGTATAAGACTGAAACATGTAGGGAATATAATTTAAATAAGGCCATCGGAGTTCATTTGAATGTTATAGCTTGTAGGTTTAATACCCAGTTTGTTTTCCTAGAGATATCTTCACTGATGACCTCCAAAACTATTTAAAGTTTTATCCTACTGGCAAACCCGAAAATAATTTGTTAGGCGGTAGTTTCCAAGTTGAAGAAATTAATTATCTAGTTTTGTTGGTTAAAGAATTAGCAAAATTAGTTCTTTTTACCCTGGGAATATATCCTGCAATGACACAAACTTAACCTTTATTTAGCTTCTTTTCATTCTTCTCGGCGTTTTTCTGCGTAACAGAAAAGCTTTCGAAGTCGAAAGGTTAGCAACTTACCGACGAAATAATGTGTTAGTGAAATTTATATACTAATTAAGACTCACCAACAGGTGATGTATTATAAACTTAATTTTAGGATTATCAGACATGGCCATACACAGTCGCTACATAAGAATCACCAGCATTTACATAAATTTTCTTGCTATTTGAACAAATAAACAGTCTCTTGATGCATTCCATTGCAAGTCCTTCAGCCTTATTATTCAGTGCACGTTGTCCTTCATCCGAAGGTCAGTGCACCAGGTCAGGGGTTGCGGAAGTGAGCCAATTACAGTCTTTGATATTGAAACGCCTGCACGAACGTACTCGGGTCGCTTTTATCTCGGATTGTATGGCGGTATTTAAATAAAAGGGGAATTAAATGCGCTGTTACGTGTGGGAGGGAGGTGAAGGCAGAGCTATTATACGTTGACTTTTGTTTTTGGCGTTTTAATTCTGGGCATGAACTTTTGAAATTCAGTTTCCTAAAAAAGTTTTTTTTGGAGAATTATAGTACCCTTGCAGCCTAAAACATTTGGGACTTTAATTCATTATTATTATGACTTAAAAAAGCTTACCACGTATTGGCACCCAACGTGGGACTTGTACTATTGAACCAAAATGAAAGTTCTACTGCTTTCTGACGAGCATAAGATCTTGATTGGAACCCACTGCAGTGTCATTAAAGTTTAAATACAAGACGCGACGCAAATTCCGCATTCAGAGAGCTCGCAATCGCCGTCCAATTTCCGCGCTGTTATTGACTGAACTCTCCATCAAAGAATACTTAATACCAATCTTTAAGGAAAACTTGATTATGGTACAGTTTATTTAACATAATTACATAGTTTAATTGTTGTTGGTAGGAAATAACTTTGTAACAGAGCTGTTGGATTAAAATTTCTCTGTGGTTAAAGAGATAAAAAATATAATCAATGCTCAATCAATGAACCGGTCGCGCTGGAGAACATATTATGGAGAGGTCTATGTCCAGCAGTGGACAGCTATAGGCTGAGATGATGATGATGATGACGAATGCTGAAACCTTTCGTACATAATATGGAATGAGGAATTTACTGCGCAATGGGACATAATATATAAGCTGATGATAGCAAATTAAAAATAATCCTTAATTGACACCACTATATTAAACATAATTTAAAATCAGTATTGTTCATCCAACGGCATAAATATAACAGTCATCATACTAATTTACTACCGTATTGAATGGTCCAGTCTGTCTTTATTACCAGTGATTATTTACTGCTCATAGAACAGGAGTTTTCAAATCTTACCAAGTGCAGTCACGTCTCGTAGATGTGACCGACATACTCGTAGCGACGGCCCGCTACGAAGATACTACGAAGGCTGCACTACATAAAACACTCTGTGTGATGAAAACTCTTTGGCTAATGTTTATGTAGCTATTAGATGAAAAATTAATGAAATCAAAACTTAAGGAATAGCCGCCATCTTGTAACTCCTACTTCAAATAAGATTTCTTAAAAAAAATGTTTGTTTTAGACAAATGTGAGTTTACTTTCGTTGGATAAAGCCTGGATACTGAACAGTGACCAAACAGTTATTTGTATAAAATTACTTGACCTATTAACTAGGAAGGATATATGTTTGGTACACTCCAATACGCCTTGTTTCAAGTATGAGTTTCTTTACGTTATTTAACCGAAAACATAACTTTAGCTTGTTTTAAATATAATTATAATGGATATATATATTTATTCATGTATAATTAATATGTATATTGGATTTATTTTTTGTTGCAGGTAAGCCTCAGTAATTAACGACATAAGAACGAGCGAACATACTTTGAGAGACCTAACAGTGGTAACACTCTTCTTACTTTCGACTTCTTCAACTTCTACGTACCTAATGCTTGTCGTGGAAGAGAGATGCCGCTCTCTACCTTGTAATGCTCTGTCACGCTCCCTACAATATTGGTAGTAGTGGTGAAATTTTTGAACTGTAAAATCATCATTCCCCTGCCCTAATCCCAATTATTTTATTTGGGGTCGGCGCAACATGTCATCTTCTTCCATACCTTCCTATCGGCCGTCATCTCACAAGAAACACTCTTTACAGCCATATCGTCTTTCACAAAATCCATCCATCGTTTCTTTGGTCGTCCTCTTCCCCTATATCCATCCACATCCATGCTTAACGCCTTTCTTACCACATGATTTTCATTCCTCCGCATAACATGACCATACCATGACAGCCGGTTAACTGTAAAACTGAAAACAATTTTACCTTTACTTGCATAACGTATATCCTACATATATTATAAAGTTTGATATACGGATAGTTTATAACCACAATCAACACATGGAGCATTTTCGGTTTGTAGCGGACGAGCTCGCGGGTAACGGCTAGTATATAATAAAATAGCTTGTCTCAAACTTGTCCAAGAAAAGGTCAGGCATACGTACTTACTCTTTAAGTGCTAGAAGTCCCAAAAGGCATCCAATTAGCCTTTACCTTTGGTCAAGAACATTTTACGGTTCACGTCATCCGATCAACTGAGCTTACTTTGAACTTATAAGGGCTTGTGACATAGAAAGCGATGTACTAACTTTGATATTATGATCCGATTCTGTTATTGTGGGCATCGCGTTATTTCGCAACGAGAAACAGTCATTTTGTTCTGGTGTTTTGAGAATTTGTCATTCTGTACCCAAGAGGTTAAAGCGGAACCTCTTTTCTAAGGTTCCGCCCTCAGCCAGTCTGACACCAGGCGGTATCTTATAAATCGCTATAGCTACATAGTTAACACTTTCACAAGTATGTACGTTATTTGTACAGAACCCTCTGAGTCACGAAACCGACTCGCACTGAACCATTTTTAGGACTGTCCTATTGTGTCTCTACCTTTTTTTGTAGATTAGATGATATTTTTGTCCGTCTCTGTGATGTCTTAAATGACAAAAAATTTGAAAAGCGTTGACATCTTATCATAAATACAACGCATATGTATATCCTAACAACTTCATTTGAATGAAAATAATAACAATAATAGCTTTGCCTTTGCAATACGCTCGCTTTTAGTTTGGCATTGCCCTAAAGGATGATTAGACCTTTCACTTGATTATCCCTCCAAGTTAAGTGGGCTCTATTTTAAATGAGCCATGTAAATGGTTGGTGATTTGTCGCAAGCAATTAGATGATCTAAATGGGTGATTGTAGTACGTCGATGATTGGCTATTAAGCATTGGCAAAATGACTAAATAACTTAGTGCTAAATTATGTCTTGCAGCTTTTTTTGCAATGTGTTGTTCTTTTGTTTTTAATACTAAAATATGTACTAATGGTTAATTGTGGTTGCAGCCAACTGTAGCGAAATGCTATCTAGTTGGCAACAATTTTGCATTCATTTTTTCCTTCTGTGAGATACATTCTGAAGCTAACCTGTCATAGGTAGGCACGTTATGTGTGACCAACACTTTTAATGCAAAGATATAGCTCTTTAGGGACAAATAAATATGAAAACTCAATGTCACTGAGAAATTAAGGGTCATTAAGGAAGTCAAACACGCGTGTGTAAAAATAAAACTTAAATCTTTTTTTTAGGGTGTGCTTTAATCTGACGGTTTTGGCTAAGTTTTAAGCAGTCACATAATATTTTAAGATAAATAGGATAGACATAATCGCTTCAAGTATGATGTGTTTTTAATGATCTTTAAAAAAGAAGTATGTTTTCAATTCAACTGTATTTTATTTTTTGTCTTCTATTTCATGTCGACTTGTAAGTTGTTGGTAAAAAAATATTTTACATCGAGTCTTCTTCTCCAAAAAAACATCAAATATTTGAACGCACATAACTTTTAACTACCAACAATAGATCTATTCATTAATAGTCCCCTTAGCTTGTCATCTGCACAGAAATGTACCGACCAAAATCCTTACAATGTGTCAAAGAAAACCATCACAATAAGACCCCTTGTATTATTCGCTTACTACCAATATATCAACAGTGAGTAAGCCGAGAAGGGTCTAATAATAATTGGCAGGCGAGTGAAAGAGATGGCTGTATCATTGTGTTGTCAAGAAAGGGACAGAATATTTGTTAATCGACGTGCGTGTGCGCCGGACGTATAATTGTGTTTATAACGTAAACAAATGTAAATAATTCTGTTTTTAGAACATTCTTGTGATATGTAGTGTTTTCTTAATTGTTTATTATGTAAAAGTGTTGTGTTTTAGTGGTACTATTTGTTTTGACACTATGTGTGCGGCTGTCATTAAATATATTAAGGTCAGATGTCACTTCGTACTGTTCCTTTTAATTAATACGTCGTCTTCTTGAATTGTCTTTGCGTGTTGCTGTATATTATTTGAGTCTTTACTAGTGTTTCTTTTTTACGCTTTTATGTCTAAACCATAAAGTATCCAAAGTATGTCTTTTTAAATTTGTACATTTTGATATAACATTTTTGATTAAGTACTCTACAAAGTAATTTTTTCCTTGTCAAATTGTTGCGACAAAATTCTGTTTCTAGCGACGATATCCTAGGTTAAAATACTTTATTGCAACTTTATAAGTTCGCCTTGTACATTGGTTTATCAAGGATCCAATAGCTCATTTACATCTACCTGACCTAACGGCAAAAAGGGAAAAAAGAATGTGAATTGTTTGTTTTCTCCTTCAAGTTTTGACTTAGCATCAGAGACGGCTGAGAACTTTGCTATCTTTAATATCAAAGGCGTCGATACGTTTATGTCATGCTCTTTTGGGTTCCGTACTCAAAAATTAAAAAAGGTACCTATTACCTATGCTCCGCCGTCTGTCCGTCTATTTGTCACCAGCCTGTATCTTATAAACCCGCTAATTTCACAGATGATGTATTTCTGTTAACGTTATAACGACGAAAAATCGAGGTTATGCTACGTTTGGCACGATCATTAATATAATTGTTGACGATTAATTTTTCATATTTGTTTTTCTTAGTGTTGCCAGTCCAACTCGCACTATATAATAATCTGATTTAAATTAAATACTAAATATAAAAAAAGACATTCATGCTATAAAATGAACTAACTCCTTAATTCATAAAGAAGACCCAATGAATAGAGAGAGAAAATAGAAATAAACTCTAAAAACAAGTCTCGAAACACAATAAACGTCATGTATAAAAAGAAACTCCGACAAATGTCAAAAACATTTCGTTGGAACAAACTTCAGACTTAAAATCCAACTTTTTCTGCCATTCAGCAAAAAGTTCTAGACAAACTTCAGTCGCTGTCTTCTTAAAACTCATACAGGTACAAGTCAAGTATTTATCTTTGAAAAACTTTTAATGGGGGGAGTTACTTTGTGATCTTACTCTATTAGCTTTTAAAACAGAACTGTATGAGCGAGAGGGAGCTATATGTAGTGCATAGCGCCATCTCTCTCCCGCACGGCGAGCACTGGCTAGGGTATACATATAGTACGAGTAATGGAAAAGTGTTGGGACTCTTCTTATTGAAAGGAATGTTGAAATTTAATTATACTGTATGTATTAAAAAACCTGCCCGATCAATTAAAAGGCAGGGCTGCACTGAAAACTTATACCTAAATTATAACAAAGGGATTAAGTTATTTTTTTCGGTAATGCTGAAAAATGCTGTGCCAGATGCTATTATATATAAGGTTCTAGATTTTTTGCCCGTCTGGCAAATCACTGTATTAGCTTTGTCATGATAGTAACAAGCATTTTTAGATCCTATATTAATGGATTTTGGCTAACATATTTTCTCTACAAAGATTTTGCTTAAGTGAAAGCGGTATAACTTGAAAGATTTAGGAGACATGGTCTTTTTATGTTATGGTGTAATCTTTGTAGGACATATATTATATTTAATTAAAACTATAGTTATTATCATAAACGAGGCAGCCAAAGACCATGCGAGTTCCGCCATATTACCTCATAGTATAATTTCATATCTTATGCTATTGAATATCTGAGGTTTTAAAAAGACAAAGATTGTCCCAAACGAGAAAGTTTATACATAACCATACTTTTATACGTCCAAGTTCGGGAGCTATCGCATAATATCGGAAGACGTTAATCCGGCCGGATTTATTACCGGATCCGAAGGTTAATGGCCGGTTAATAACCGGGTCCGGTAATAATCCCGTTTATTGTTACAATGTTTAGTTTGTACGGTAAGCTAAGTGAATGATTACAGCTGTTGGGATGTGTGTTATTTGGCTAAAGAGAGATTTTTTATTTTAAATTAGTTATTGTTACATAATTAATTGTATTCAAGTCTTATATTAATTACTAAGAATCACGCCAGTTTGTAATTAAGTTTTATGAAATTTATAATGCTTGAACTATTGTTTCCATCTAAATCTATTTAGTTTAAAGCATTCAAAAACGATTGTTTTAAATAAATCACTGACCGAAAAAGAAACACGCAACTGTCAGCAGCAAAATGAGGCAGGTATACATTTATTCCGAAAAAAAACGACTGCTATTCGGCTTTCTAGTTTAATGGCCCAATAACACACACCGTATAATACAAAAAAAAAAAACTACAAGGCACGAATAAAAAAAAACATTTATATTTACATAGTTCTACATTCCAATTACACTACTGGCATGCCATAGACAACGTGCGAATAAAAACAAAATATTTTGTTTTACAATATTCTATATTCGAATTTCACTACTGGCGCTCTATACACTACATTTCTCGAACATTTGGCGAAACAAAAGGGCCAGTGCTCATTGTCCTGGTATAATAAATGAGGTTATATGACGATCACTTACAGCCTTTGGAATCCTCATTATACCTCTTTGGAGGTATTAGCTACAGGCTGCCAAACCTCTACTTTAGATAGGTATACAATAATATGGAATTGTGATATTAAAAATTCTTGATTTTTCACAGCTTATAGATAAATTAACCGATTTCCGATCCGATCGGAATTTACGATCAAAGTCCGATCTACGCTTAAAAGCGTTTGTCTGATCCATAAATGCTTCTGAGTATGTTTGTCTTCGTGAATGTAACTTGAATTGCAAAGCCTATGTTTATAAAGCACCATTTACCAACCAAAAACTAAAATAAAATAGCTACTAAACGTTCAACAAAAATATACTCGATAAATATTAATAGAAGCGGCATCACGAATATCACGATTAATCAAATCGTTTGGGAATTGTGCTAATGTTGTTTCCCCTGAACGGTAATATCCATAAGGTCAAGGCTATAGGTTCGATTCTATCGTGCTTGGCCTGCATCAGCCACTTCTACCCATGCTATGTATAAACTATAATAGCGTCGGAATTCGAGCATATTTGGCGGGAATTTTTGACATTCCAGTCGTATTAAACCTGCGTGTGTTATGGTTTTGTTGTTTAAAGAGGTTATATACGAATCGATTTTTTTTTAATTTTCGAAAATAGTAAGTAGTGCCGAGGTTTTTGAGCCTTTAAAGAGTAAACTTATGAAATCTTTCAGTTAAAAAAGGTTTTATGTTGAACAACATCATGAATAACTTGCATCAGCTATTAAGAACTTAATTGGTATTATTCTTTACGTAAGAGCTGACGTAAAAGGAGTCAAGTTATGAAATTATCTTTCTTTTATAATTTACCCCAAGTATCGTTAGGCTGAACATACTATTACGATAACGTCACTATCGCTTACATATTCTCATTTGAATCTGTCAGATAAAGCCAGCCGCTCAATACAAAATGCATGACAAATACCATTAAACGATTCCATTCGTTATCCGCGCTATGAATCAAGCAAAACTGCAGTAATATCAGTCAGGGGCAAACAACATGTCCTAACAAAGCCAATTAACCAGTTATGAATTGTAAAAACACGATCGGACGCTTTCGGCAAACTCCGGACAGGCTCGGCAATGCTCGACATTAGGGATGTCACTGATTTTTACTATTAGGGGTAAAACAAATTTAACGTGTAGGTAACGTAGGATTTTGAAGTCGTTAAAAATAGTGACAAAACGTAAAATGACTAAATTTATTGATATTTTGTTCACGAAGCAATATCATTTTTTTTCCTTGCAGTACTTAAAATAATCTTTTACCATTTATTTTATTGGAATGTAACAACCCTATTGCGGTCTATCGTGTGCTGTTAGGGAATGACGCGTACATTATTAATTTTGATGCATGACATTGCTGGATTTCACGTTGGAAAAATAAAAAAGAATGGTTTCGGCCAGCTTGCCATTTTTGAATAGGGAATGCGAGATTACAAACAAACGAAATGAGTTTAGCTAGGATTAGTTTGTTAAAATTGCAAGGTTTAATTAAGTTTGGTCCTTTTTGGAGCAGTTTACACACATTGTAATGTCTTACTTAGTCCCACTAAAAGTTCGTTAAGAAATGGAGGCCGTTTAAAGCGGGATTAAGGGGTCTTAAGTGATATTATTGTACTTGTGGAAGCATGAAAGCACTACACGGTAGAATGGTGTTTTCCTTATGTAAATGCAGTAGTATCAATTTAAGAGATGATGGTATATTTTTAGATTACTTACGCAAAATATGCACTGTCTCATTTTGGAAAATCGAATAAATATTATCTCTTAAGCCATAAATGACACGCAATTTAAACCTCATTTGTATGACCACGGCCAATTTTAAAAATACTGTTGTCATTGTCACATTACCGCCATTTTACCTTGAATAAATCTACAGTAACATTTCTAAGCTCTTATCAGGGCTCGATCTCTAACAAGCCGCAGACAGCAAAGCGTTCCGGAGTCAGGATTAGATGACTTACGATGAGAGGCAATTTGAAGTCTACGTGGTGGGTGTTTTGCCCGAATATTTTTTTTGTGTTTGTGTGACTAATTACGTATGTGTTATTCCTCTTTAATATGTAGTAGGACGGTTGACTATCTAGTTTCACTCAGAATTTAGGCGTCTATGCCAGCGAGGTGGGCGCGCTACGCGGCGTAGAGCGGCGTTCCTCGTAGGCAGTCGTAGACCCCTATTTTACCAAACATTACTAAGATCATTTGTCGAGACGAATACGCGTGAGTAAATCGTCTTTTAATAATCACTTCGGTTACTACATAAATGATCGGATTAACCGCTTAATTTAATAAAAACATTTTTCGTATTAAAAGTCTGAATAAATTCGTGCATGGTTGTTTAAAAAGGACACACAAAGACAATTATCTCATTAAAAATAAATGGCACTGGCCATTTAAAATCCGCATTCGATTCGAATTTCAATCATTTAAGTACGATAAACAACGATTACAGTTCTACAAATTTAAATTTATATTTCGAATTCGATTCACGTTTTTCCCGACGGTTAAGCAAAATTGCATTTCCGTAGCGTACGCCTTATACTGGCACAATAAATAAATACATTCTTTGAAAAAGGAACCGCGACCGGTGTTTGGAAAACGACAGTCGTATCATATAAAAAACAAAAGCGGAGCGGTAGCAAAACGTGCAAAAAATGGATTTTTTATCGACTTGGATTAAGTTTAAATTGTTACAGACTTCGACACACTTGGATATTCAATTTATCATAATTTTGTTCAGTTGATTATAACCTTTTGAAAGCTCTATAATTAGAAACCTGTACTTAGAAATTAGCAAATTTACCATTTTCAGACACTGTTTTGAACAATTTATTCAAGCATAGCTAAAAACATTGTCACCAATTCTCCTATCAATAAAAAAACAAAATCAAAATCGATTCATCCGATCGAGAGATAAGATACCACTTGTCTTAAGAAACTTATCACAGTCTGCGGCAAAAGGCGGTCGATTTTTGCACTTAAAGTTCGTTTCAATACAAGACAAGTACGAGACTAGCAATTTTTAGCTAATACCTTGCGTTCGCGAGATACGTAGTACCATCACCAGTTTAAACAGAAACCGTTTGTGTGAAATTTCTTAAGATAACAACACTAGTGCGGTTTTAGAACATTCTTACAGTACAATGTGTATGTCTTTGTTAATAGACATTTACGATGCTATTAATAATAACTAGTCCAGTTGCAATTTGTATCTTCGTCCTTAGAAGACGGCTGTATCTATGAACCGTTGGTTGATTAGAAAAGCTTGCTTGTGTTGTGTGGAAGCGAGACGCCACTATAACATAAGCGGGTAATTCTTATGTTCTCGCTTATTTAATGGCGTGACGGCCCAGTCTTTGTGATTTTTTTGTGATTCGGTGGAAATTACACCAGCTACATCAATCGGAATACTTCTCCGTGGGTCTGTATTTATATACCTACTAGCTGTTGCCCGCGACTTCTTCCCCGTGGGTAGAAGATATAAGTTATGATTTATCCCTGCCCTGTTTTTTTCACATTTTCCATTGTATCTTCGCTCCTATTAGTCGCAGCGTGATGGTTTATAGCCTAAAGCCTTCCTCGATAAATGGTCTATCCAACACAAAAAAAAATAATCAATTTGAACCAGTAGTTCCTGAGATTAGCGCGTTCAAACAAACAAACAAACTCTTCAGCTTTATATATTAGTATCGATATAAGATACGAGTAGATCGATAAAAAACTTCTACGTCAAGACTTCAGCTTTGTAGAAAATCTTTGAATCATATTTTAGATTAACGCTATTTTAACTTTCGCGTTTATAATATTAGCGGAATAGCTTTTGTTTCACTATTTTAAAATAGCATAAAATATAATTCCACGCCAGTTTTAAATATTAACGTACCATTAAATTATAACAAAGCATTGTTTACTAGTGATGTGAGTGTGTGTGTGTGTGTTTTTTACAATGTGTAATAATAATATGCAATGTTAATAACAACTAGCAGTTACACGACGTGATAAACATTTATTAAATTGTATTCTCAACATTCACCTATTTTAACAATGGAATATAATTAGTTTAACACTATGCAATAAATAGTAACTTTAGTATTTATTTTAGTTTTTAGTAAGCTTACTCACGCTGCCAGGGCCTCGATTCTGCTATTTACAATGTCCGATGAATAAATGGTAATTGGATTAAATTTGAAATTATTTCTTTTCGCTTAAGCATTTTGCCAACACAATAATTGAAAATTCTTTGCATTGATCTTGAGAGTACCGTCCCGCACATAATTTCCAATTATGCGTAGGAAAATTGCTTAAAGTGTCATTTTAAGCCAATTTTCATTCATTTGCCATTGTAAATAGCAGAATTGGGGCCCAGTTCGCAATTCGTTAGTTTGAAGACCCCAACACTAGTTGAAGAAAGTAGCAAAAGTTATCGGAACTCCGACGTTCGATATTCAAATGTGTTTCTTTTTCTTTTGAACTTCAGCTACCATCTGTCGAGTTTAAGACGTGTTTTTATAAAAGTATTGTTTTGAAGAATATTTATTTTAATACGATTTCTTGAGTTTTTAGTTAAATATAGCTTTGCGCATATTTCATAAACTTGTAGGAAGAACAAGCCTTACGTTTTCTTTCTATTCAATTTATTTATGTATACAAAAATTCACAAAACGGCGTAACATTATAACAGTCAAGTTGTTTTTCATTTTGCATTCGTATTAAATGTAATTGCTATAATATAAACAGCTTTCAAAAATTCGGTCTAATTTTTTTTTCTTGTATACGCCAAGAAACTTATGTTTCTAGGTCGAAATTCTATACGTCAGCTACTTAAATACAAAAACCTCAAGAAACTGGGTGCCTTGTCATTACAAAACTCTCACATAGCGAAAATATGTTTACTTCTACCACCGCTGCTTATTACGCAATTTTATTCTGCCTACATTCACCAAATATATGCCTCGTTACAACCTCCTTTCTCGCTAACAACGTAAGAAAAAATAACGAGTTCCTATTGGCCACTTGGTTTTTTGCCCGCCAAGTTCGCTTCCATTTTCAAAAAGATTTCTTGAAGAATCTTTTCACATTTTTGTTCTATTTTCGTACCTCTTAGCTAACTACAATATTGTTACGTTGGTAGTTTTTTTATCTTAAAAAGTTTCTCCTTTCGAATGGCAAGAAAAGAGGTTGGACTTAACGTAAGTGATTTGGTTTTAAGCGAACTTTCTAAATTGTAAGACTATTTTGTGCATAGCAAATAACCAGAAGAATATTTAGGTTTCTGATTTGCGGCTCCTTTTTAATGCCTAAATATTTTGGTCTTAGGCAACCTTTAATTACCAAAAGTGGTCTTAATGTCAATTAAGTAGGTACCATATTATAGTATAAATGACGAAATAAGTTGAAGGAATGTCCTTAAGTAAAAAGTACTTTTAAATAATTATTTGAAGGCACTATAGAGCTTTTAGAGCTTTTATCGAGGAGCTCGTGGCTAAGCTGTAACCGCAGAAGTGAAACGATCACAGGTTAAGCTATGCTTGACGCGGTTGGTCCGTAGATGGGTGACCATCTTTGTCATAAGGAGTTCCTACGTGTTTCGGAAGGTACGTTAAATTGTGGATCCCGGCTGCTATTCTTACATCTTTGACAGTCGTTACAGGTAGTCAGAAGCTTGAAAAGTCTGGCAACCAGTCTAACCAAGGGGTATCGTGTCGCCCAGGTAACTGGGTTGAGGAGGTTAGATAGGCAGTCGCTCCTTGTAAAACACTGGTACTTAGCTAAAACCGGTTAGACTGGTAGCCGACCCCAACATAGTTGGTAAAAGGCTAGGCCAATGATGATATAGAGCTTTTAGTGGTAAACTAAAAGCTACAAAACTACCTACTAAAAAGTCCAAATATCTAAAACAAGACATTTTCAAACAGATCATCTTTACTACTAATTAATATAGTGTTGTAACAGAGTGGTATCTCCAAGTTGAACAATTCATCAAACTCTTAATTATGTTTACATCTAGGTAACCGATAACATCACTCCTTACTAGTGCTGGGATTCAACGGGATTAGGTCCGGGACTAGAAAGTCCCGCGAGTAACTAGTAAAAGTTTTATCTGATTAATTTTCCTTTATTACAGACTTTTGTAGTCAGTCTAAGGCACCGACTTAAGGGACGTATAGACTGTAGTATAGATTATACATTATACATATGTAATTATTCAAATGTGGATTATTTTGCCATTTCTATAAAATATGATAAATAACAGTTTATTAGATGCAACATACTTATAGGTGAGACGTGATTTGTCCTAGATGGATGGAACCTATCCCCGGACCCATCGTATCAAGTGTAACATAACATAACATTATAATTAATAATAACAAATACAAAAAATACGTATTTTCGTTCTCAATCCACTCGACGCGACTGTCGAACAGAAAACAAGAACTGGAATTCTCAACAAAACTCAAGAACTGGGAATCATAACTTTAGAACTTGTAGTACTTCAGTCCCGCGGGACTTCAAGTCCCAAGCGGGAGCAGCACTGCTGTGTGAGTAGGTTTGCTACACTATTATAATACTAAGTGTTGTGCTACATTCCAAGTTATAATTATTGTTAAAGACTGCATATTATGAACCAGCACGCAGGTATTTTTTCAGAAGCTAAAAGTTTTGATGTTACAAATTATTAATAAAATAATATATCCTCGATCCTTTTTTTTTCATTTTTCTTTTCCTTTAGGGACGCTTGGAGTAGTATTTTAATCCGGAGGGTGTTATAAACATTCATCCATCAGACACTCAGACTCAGAACAAGGATTGTGCACCACACAAATGCTTGTCCTCCCCTCAATACGTCGCACACAGTGGGGTTTTCGTGGTGAACTATACCAATCGCTTAACCTCGCAGTCAAAGTATTTATTTCTGTATCATTTGTTTAACAAAGCAATTTAATAATAATAAGTTTCGCTTACAATAGTCTTTAAAAATAAATAAGTCCACATGTTTTTATCCTCGATGTTCGTAGACTCTTTTCAATCAGCACATAAAATACTTTTTTTCCTTTAAAAAATTCCTACAGCATTTACTCCAAATATATTGGCAGCCCTATCCCTGACGCAGATGTAAGGCGGTGTGCAGACGCGCGATTAATTTCGCTCGAGTGTCTAAGGCTGACTGCACAAGCGATTGCCTTGTCAAATCCCTTCTGCTTTCAATCTCCGGAAAGCTGGTAGGCGGAGAGAATTCCTGTTGTGTAAACAAATGATTCTTTATTTATTTAAGTTACTGTTTTTTTTGTTTTGTGATGTTCTTGTAGGTCTTATGGAACTTTCGTTTAAATTATGTATTGTGATCATTGTTTTCACTGTTGGGTGCTTGGAAAACAACTGAATATACTTAATTTGTGTTGGCTGCAATAAAAATAATTTATTTTTAACAGACTTCTTAAGTTTCCGTAACTCAAAGATTACAAAGGGAACCTTACGAAGACTCGGCTGTCTGTCAGTCCGTCCATTCACCTGTCACCAGGCTTGGACATAAGCAATCCTAGTACAGTTATAATTTTAACTCAATGTGATGTATTTCTTAAGTATGTTTACAAAAATAATTTGTCATGAATTTGGCAAGTGACAAATTTTGCTGCTCAATTTCGTGGGTCCGATTCACACTTGATCAATGCTTTTCACACGGTGTCTTTTTGCTACATTTACAATGTCAATATCTAATTTACAAAATAATACACGTAACCCTACCAAACAAGTTACGCATCTATACATACGCACGTGTATTTTAGGAAAATGCCTACAATACAAGATACATTGTATTTTCACTGAAAAAAAATAATTTTTCGTCCAATTGCCTTGAACATTCAACTTTTAATTCGAATTGTGACAAATCCTTTGTACCAGGCATTTATTTCCCAAGAGGAGGGAGAATTATTCTGTTTCCGCACAAAGGAAAGAATATTGTTTTTATTTATGTATTCTAATGATAAAAACTCAACAATGTCAGGTATTTTCACTGATGGCAAATTGCTTAGGAGAATACAAATAGTGCTAATTTCCATTCGATCATCGGCTAATGCGTATTGAGCCTCTGGTCGGTAAAAAAATGTCACATATTCGCATTTAATGCCAAATATAATTGTGCGTATTGATAATTATGCTGAATTTCGTTATGCCAATGTAAATTGTTCTAAAATGGGTAATGCTTTAAGTACGGCTTATTAGCGACAGATAAAATAGCATATTGTGACAACACAAAAACTCAAACTCAAATTATTTATTTGCATGTTAAGATTGTACAGTTGTTAAATACTTATAATTGAAGTTCAGCTTAACGGCTTTTCAGGCGTTGCAAAAATGTGATTGCTTATAATCTATTTGTTACTAAACTAGCTGTTACCCGCGACTTCGTCCCCGTGGGTAGAAGATATAAGTTAAGATTTAGGTATACCTGCCCGGTTTTTCACATTTTCCATTGTATCTTAGCTCCTATTAGTCGCAGCGTGATGGTTTATAGCCTAAAGCCTTCCTCGATGAATGGTCTATTCAACACAAAAAGAATTTTTCAATTTGGACCAGTAGTTGCTGAGATTAGCGCGTTCGAACAAACAAACAAACTTTTCTGCTTTATATATTAGTATAGATTACTTCCACAATTTTAAGAATTTACGAAATGTACCTAAAGTCCATACACACAGCACATGCACACTATTATTACACTGTCACCCGTTACTCTACACTCGACTAACATGAACATAATGTATGAGGGCAATAATTTTAGCCTATTTACCAATAAACGGGGTTAAAAGCTAAATCTTTTGGCATTCAGGCCTATTTATGTCGCGTTCGTGTTCCCGCGCTGGGGATACGCACGCAAAAAACTATTTAACCCTAAAATGCTGCGTAATGTCCGTGATGGTCGATAAATTTAAGGGTTTTTACGCAAAATGATTTTGCCTCGTGAATTTTTTGGGTGGAGGTTGTGTTGTGTATTTTTGCTGTAAGGTTCAATAGTTATTGCAATCAGTGTTGACTCAGCATCATTATATAGCATCATTTCTAAAAACATGCAAATGATGACCGCTCGCTCTTTTGTGCAAATTATATCCGGCCAAGTGCAAGTTGGACTTGCGATACTGAATGTTGCGTGATAATAAACTAAAGAAAATCAAAAGTGGTTTGTCGCCCAAAACAATTTATGTCTGTTACAGTGGCTTCCTAACCTCGATATATTTATTGTTATACCGGCAACAGAAACCCATCATTCAAAAATTGCTGTCTTGCGGTTCATGAGATACACGGACACAGCCTGGTGACACACGGACGGAAAGACAAATAACGGTGCCCTACAACTGAGTACCCTCTTAGATGTATTTAAAGGTCTGACATATACAAATGAGGAAGCTAATGAAACGTAGTGTCCCGAGGGATTGACTCAGCCTTGAAACCGCAATGAAATTCATCAGGAAACAAATTGGAGTAGAACGGTACATTCTTGTTTTCATTCCCCTTTCGAAAGCTTGTTTTGACTTTTAGATGATTCTAATTGCAAGATGTATCTTGTACGAAAAAAAAACCGGGCAGCTTTCTTTATAAGCAAACATTGACCGTTCTTCTGTCGATCTTTCAAGTGCGAGGCTTCACCATCAAGTTGGTGATGGTAAAAACTGTAGCTTAACCTTGATCTTTATTTTTAAACTATTGTGAAAAATGAAAGCGAAGTGGTTAAGGTATAAATTTTTGATAGACGAAAAAACAGCGTTATTGGAGTTCCTTCTGCCTTTAAATAGTAAAAAAACGGTTTATAACTATACGAATAAAATATTGTTTTGTTTTAATATTAAAGAGTATTGAGCAAATTATTAACTCCTTCAATACTTAAAAAATATAAAAATAAGACGTTGTCTATCTATTAACACTTGAATCTAACAACACAATCTTTCTTCTCTTAAATGTGTGAGTCAACATTCCGGGGTCAACCCTTCCACTGCGTATCGTGTAGAAACTTTTTACACAATGTAAATAAACATGTCTAAACAAAGGAGAAACAAACAATGGCTACCGTTACACAAAGACGCATTTTAGGGTTACAAGCTGAATTAAATTGTTAAACGAATAAAGGTGTGGGGAATTAAAGACAGTCCTACATTCTTAGCGAGTATTTTTCAACACAGGTGCGAAATGATTGCACATTAAAGGGTTTTATTAACTAAAGTTGTAGAAAGTTTAATTTGCAACAAAAAGAGGTTTCTTTTTTGATCAGATAAATAGTTTAAGAGATATATCGTAAATACCATTTCAAATGGCATTATTTTGCAAAGATTCGCAAGATGGCGTCCGTGGGACTAGGGTGGCAACCCCACAAACTTGGTTTTAGATTTACACTGATCCCTACACATCAGAAAAATAAAGAGGCATCCTTTAAAATCGTAACCCCAAATGTAAGATTTCAATGAACTACATCTATTCGTCACCCAACTGACCTTTTTTAACTATAGCCTATTTTTATGGAACTCTTTCTCGCGAGTCCGACTCGGACTTGATCGTTTTTATACCTACACATACTTAATATACTTATTTCTGATTTACATTTTCATGTTTCAACTTTGTGCTTTTGATATAAATGTCAACACAACATGTCGACCAGTAACTTAATTAATATAAAAGTTGCGTGTCTGGCAACTGGTTTCGAAATAAGGCGATGTTAAAGAAAAATAATGTTCAATTAAAAATGTTGTTTTAACTAAATATATATTTTACTCGTAGTATGAATATACGTTTTGTAAGTTGTAAAAATCTTGACTTGATTTTATTACATTTTTTAATTTTATAATATTCTAATTTCTGCATAAAGTACCTATGGCCAATATTTTAAGTGGGCATCATTTTGTAAAATCTCGCCATTTTATGTTGATCCGCCATTTAATTTCGTTCCTCATTTGAATGTTTTATGTGCCTACAGATATAAATGTGGCGGAAATTAGAAAAGTTCTTAAATCAAAACTTTTGAATTGTCAATGACAAGGTCTTTATTTTGCCTATTTAAACTTTGATGACTGCATAATTTGTCTACTATGCGGTAAGATCTTTTTTCAATATTTAATAGGTAAAAATATAAAAAAGAATCAAACGTATATTCGGAATGCTTCAATTAGATTGTCTTATTGTTTTCATAGAATAAACAAAGAAATTGAGACCATTTTAAAAACATTTCCTGAAAAGTTTTTCATTTGAAATCTATCCAGAACCTCTATTAGAAATAGAACAAACATGACTGTGATTTTCGGACAAACATTTACTTTGAAAAAGTTTTCACATGCACTTTTACAGCGAACGTTTTCAGAACGGCTGGCGTAAAAAAAGTCTATTGAAATATATTCCGGAACATTTTTTACGAGATTAAATACTACTAGCAACAAAGAGAGGTCAAGCTTTGGTCTATATGGGGACCTGCCACTACTCCTCACTAGCAGTACCTACTGCAAAATTTTGGAAAGAGACGGCATCCTGCGCGACGATGAGTCGCGTCTCTTTTCCGCAACTGCAAAAATACCGCTACAAGTCGAGGTGATACACCTCCATAGCTGATAACAGATGATAGCCAATAGGATTCTGTTAGGACTAATAGGAGATTGTTGTGTCGTTTCTTCTCCATAGGCACTAAGGAAGAGGTTTTAGTGAGTAAAAGAATGATACATTCTTCCGCTTCATCCAAAACGGGAGGATCCATTTGCGGATTATAGACATGCGGAAAAAAAATGAGGCGTAAAGGGTGGGCGATATGAGCTTTTGTTATTTCAGGTCTGTGTCCAATTTTGTTTTGGTGATTCTATTTCCAATATTAATTTAGACTCGATAGTTTGTCCATTCAATTAACTATTTATTTGCGATAATCACGTAAGCACTGAGTCATTCTTACTGCCGTTGCCCAGAACCTACCTAATTACTATAATGGAAATCACATGTTACTTCAAAACTAAGCGAAAACACGCGATTTTACGTGAAAACTTGAACTTTATATAAATTTTGGGCGCGTATTATTTTGTTTATTTAATTATTTGAGTCAGGAAATGGGGTGAAGCGATAACGTTGTCCCAGTTTGTCACATTTTATGACTAGTCGTAAATCATGTGAGAAATATATGTAAGTCATGTAGTAAAACAAAATCTGGTATAGAAGTTACAAGTTGGAAGCCGACCCCAACATAGTTGGGAAAAGGCTAGGAGGATGACGTCTTGTAGCAAGTTGGTTGGATAGTGGATAAATCAAAGCCTTATTAACGCAAAGGTTTTGATGTCATCATTTATATGGAGAACAGTTTTTATATCCAACATTTCCATAATAATTTTAGGACGCAGACGGCGCATTTAAGTTTCATGAGACTACGGGCAACAGTCAGGTATCGCGTGCTTTAAAAAAAAACGACTCCCGCAGAAAGTGATTGAATAATTGTGTCTCGGGGATTTCACAAATACATAATTCACGTGCCCAAAGCCACCCAGACCTAGGACCAGCAATGCTTGACCTACGCGAGGATCGAATCCCGACACGTCCCGTTCTCTGGGTTTGGCATGGTGCCGTAACCACTCGGATATCCGCGCATGTTTTTTCATGGTGGTGCATATACTTGCAACTTAGTGCCAAAATATGCCGTTTAATATTACTTTAATAAAACATAAAGTCTTAAAGGATTTCCTAACGCAATATTTGACTACCAGAGGGCGGTGTGTCGAAAATCGATTTATTGGTTTACAAGGGCACTCGTGTACATAATGACGTTAGTGTGCGGTGGTTTAACAACTAACTCGATATCCTTTATTAAACAAGCTTCCGTCTGTTGGGTCCACGTGGACGCAGCTAGTATTATGTATCCAGCAAAAGCGAAGCAAGAGCAAAATGTTCAATTATTGTTAAAATGAAAATCGTAAAGTCATTTATGTACAACTTTTGCTTCAATTGTTGATATTTATCTATATAAGTAAGTTTGTCAGTTGTCTGGTTACCATAACACAAGCTCTGCTTAGCTTGGGATCAGATAACCGTGTGTGAGTTGTCCCAGGATATGATTGTATTATTATTACACACGCAACAATGTTTCCTATAAAGAAGAAGTAAAAAACGCCGACGTTGAAAGAAGAAAAAATATATTCGCTCAACTCTGTTTTTCAATTATACACTTTATTTAAAACCACTTTCGTTGTAATTTACTTTGTATCAGAATAAGAATGTTTTCGGTTTTTGAATTAGAGCTGTCAAAAGTTGACTTTCGTAAGTAGAACAAACTTTTTGGTAATTAACGGTCATTAAAAATAAAACGAAGTACTAAATGTTACCTTATTTTTCCGGGAATTTGATATTTGAAAGTTTTTGAGTGGGCTGTTATTTGTAAATTATCTAATAAATAAACAAAAAAATGTAAAGAATCAAATTTAATGTTACTGTGCCCTTAATAAATGTTAATATCATTGACCTTCAATTTTATAAAGTTTTTTTATAATAGTAATGTATAAGATCTTTGATTTTTACAAATAATCTAATCATGATTGAAGTTGTGATTGACGTTATTTGCGTAACGTAACGAATATTGTTATCTAATTATTTAAAAATCCGTACCCAAGAATAAAAAAGAAACTCTATTACTAAGCTACTGATAAACTGTTAATACTATAAAATACTAATAAACTGTTTACCCGTCATCAGACTGTATCTCATGAAACGTGATAGCTAAAAAGTTGACATTTACACATTCAAATACTTGAAAATAAATAAATAAATGCGGACAACTTCACATGCATTTTTCTGAACCCAAAGTAAGTTGCTTAAGCACTTATGGAACACAATTATGGAATTCCGATACAACGAAGGTACCACAAACACCAAGACCCGAGACAATGTAGAAATGTGAATTTTTACATTGACCCGACCGGGGATCGAACCCGGGACCTCAGAGCTAGCGACACCTTGAAACCGGTGTGTACGCCACTCGACCACGGAGGTCGTCATATATAAAGATCGGGTTTTAGCATCGGATGTTAAGGCCACAGTTTTTAAGGATATTTATAAATTTGTGGGTTCACGCAAATTCATTAATCTCTTTGATTTCTACATTAAATAGAAATTCCTGACTTTTTATTATTCTTACTCCTCAAGTAACATTAATTGGGTTTGAAAGAAAACAAAAATGAACATTCAAAGTATTTAATGAGGTCCTACATAACAAGTAATAAATATCATGTTAGTGATATATAAAACAAGAAATAAATATTAGGATGTTTTAATTTAAGTATATCACAATCATATTGAAACACTAGCTGTTGCCCGCGACTTCGTTCCCGTGGGTAGAAGTTATAAGTTATGATTTATACCTGCCCTGTTTTTTCACATTTTTCATTGTACCTATCTTCGCTCCTATTAGTCGCAGCGTGATGGTTTATAACCTAAAGCCTTCCTCGATAAATGGTCTATTCAACACAAAAATAATTTTTCAATTTGGACCAGTAGTTCCTGAGATTAGCGCGTTCAAACAAACAAACAAACAAACTCTTCAGCTTTATATATTAGTAAGTAAGTAAGTATAAGTATAGAGTATAGATTAATATGACATTAGTAATAGTAAAAAGAGTAGACGCAAGAAGATTTTACAATAGTAGTTATCCAACATAAACTAATACAATAAATTAAACACAAATAACATTAACGAGAAGTAAAAAAAGAAGCTCTCAAGAGGAGAAATATAATAATAAAGTTAGTTAAAATAAAATAACGATAAATCTCTTCATTACATAAGATGTAAGCTAAGTTTAATTAAATAAAATGAATGTTTGAAACAATATATTAACAGCGACTTCAAGATTGAGTTAGAACAAGTGATAACAATGGAATTTATAACTATTAATTAGGGACAAGCAATTGTCACACCTCTTAAAGTAAGACTACTGCAGGTGTGGGAGCGAGACAACGATACTATGGTGTAGAGCGCCATCTCTCTTCAACAACTGTAAAGATATTTCTAGTAGAGGTGGTATTAGACTCCCTGCTAGTTCATAATTATCCTATATGCCAGGAAAATCGTAAGTTACAACTAATTGAGATAGTCGTTTTAAAATTGCAGCAGTTTGTAATGTAGTTAGAAGTATTTTGAGCTGAAAAACATAACGGCAGCGTAGAATTGGTTACGAATACTGTTATTAAGTTTGTAAATTTGAGATATACATAAAGAGAGAAAAAAGGCCTTCAAGTCCCAAATAATCAGAGAAAAATGGGCTATAATTAGATTTTTGAAACTCATATACCTACTGGTTTTGTAAACTGAAATTCACAGCAAACTGGAACCTAAACTTTAGCAATATAGACACAAACAAAAAAAAACATTTTTAGTCAGTATTATTACATTAGAAAACAGAAAAAGAAACTCAAAACATAATCAACTTTAAAAACACACAAACGCAATTTTTCCAAGTCATGTACTTCCAGTCTTAGAGTCACCAATTGCTGACTTCCTTCTCATACATCTTGGTGTACTGCCTCTGAGGGTCGTACTTGTCGACAGCCTGTTGCCAGAAGCGAGGCTCGTGCTTGATGAGATGGTTCATCACCTTCTTGATGCCTTTCCGCTGTGGGTCTGAACATTTCGCGCAGCCTGTCTTCAAACCGTCTGAGATGTAATCTGTAAGAGATGGTTTTTTAGATATAGTTGGTGTCGGGAATGGTCTTTGTATCATGGCAATTTGTTTAGGCGTTCTTGCTTGGACAGTACTGATTGAATCGCTGAAATTTATGGAAATTGAAATTCTTTTTGAATGGTCACTTCAATACAATTGAGCGTTTGGGTCAGCTTTCTTCTGTAAGAAATGTTGCTGGCTTGGCAAACAGGCCTCCAGTTAGGTAGGCCAGTGGGTTTATAAGGTAAGGTTTGTAAGGTTTATAAGGTAGGCCAGTGGGTTAACCGCTATCCCCTAAAGTCCTGGACAGAATCTCATTCTACACTGTGTTTTACACCGTCAAGTGTCACAATTTCAATCGCCTTACTTGAAGGGATGCCATTGCCTTCAGAACTCGATTCGAGAACGCTTGAATCATTGCTGATCATCAAATTCTCTCGCTTAGACCCATTATTAGTTCCACTTACATTTAAGTTCTTTCCCCTCAGCGGTGCAAGGTCCCTGGTCCAGGGTGCACTTCATGTAGCCATTCAGCAGCCGCCTGTTCCTCAGCACCTCATCTAGATTGATGTTGTCATATTTAGTGCTGTACAGCTGAGCTTGTACGCAGCATAGCGAGATGGCGACGGCGATTAGGACCAGCTTCATACTGAAATTATTTTTTGGATATTAAAAAGAAATATACGATTTTAAAGTGATTTAATTGGTATTTTTCACAGACTGCTAGTGACCATGAAATGTTCAAGAGCATCGGAATGTCGAGCATAACTTCATTAAGTAATAAACTATTGTAATAAAAATATTCAATTTATTGGCGGCAAACAACTCTCTCGATTTGAGGAATAGAGCTTGTGTGTTATTATTCCTAGACATACCCTAACAGATTTTTATAATAATCAATTAATCAAATGCTTTTTTTGTTCACAGGTAAGATTCCACAGGAAAAAAATATTAAAACGACACACCTTCGTGAGTATGAAAATAGCCAGATAGAAAAATAGACAAAACTTCTAGCTAATACTCTTCTATCAAAATCCTACCTGTCCTCACTATCATCAGTATATCACTACACATTTGTTTTCGACACATTTGCTCCTATGACAGCTAAATTCACAACCAAATCCCAATCTTGGATTGGAAATAAAATCGATGAAAACTGATCATTCATGAAATTCAGTGCCATTGTTTTTTAAGTCGGGCAATCCCGATAAATACGTGTGAGTAAAGCGTTGCATCATTTAATAAAGTTGCCTTAATTTTATAATTGTGAAATAACAATATCCTCCTTCAGTTTATTAAAAATAACTTCATATCACACTGACACAGCTGCGGTATCCCTTTGTTTCAAAATGGTTGTTATTTTAAGCTTCCACTCGTGCGTTGAGGTAAGTTTCATTCACAATTATGTTAAATTCACAAAGCTGACATTATTTTTAATGATAGTTTGTTATTGAGACGAGGTTTTCGTTAAAATACAATCAATTTATCTTGCTTCGTTAACGGATAAATGGGGAAGTGATTAAGTATTTAACGAAAGAAAGTATTCAATTTTGAGGAATTAAACCTCTCAAGGGGATAATGAAAAATTAAAGCTTTTCTTTGAAATGGAAAGAAAAAATTCTCTGAATTTTGAAGTTGGCTAATCAACTGATATTCCAAGCCATATAGAAATCTTTAAACTAAGCAATGCTTGTGCTAGACAACTAGACAACACAACTTTTGTCCTGGGATGTAATCGAATCCACGGCCTTGGGTATAGCAGTCAGGGCCACTACTTCACCACCAGATCACTCATCGACTAAAATAAAATAAACATCATCTGCCATGTATGCAAAACCACTTTTGACACCCGTTTCACATTTTCACACGAGATTAATTAACGAAAAATACGATTTTTACTCACTTTAATTTTAAAATTACAATTTTATTTCACTGGATATCACTCAGTCACGACAACGATCTGAACTGTGCCAATCGTAGTTATCTCATCAGTTTTTATACTTATTAATTATCCTTATACCACCTCGTTCAGGGCTGAGTCAGAGTAATTGTTTGCAAATTTTAGATAACTAGGAATCTAGATCAATGTTACATGCCCTTGACTGGGAAATAGGTTAGGTTGTAGGATCGCCTTCATGACCATCGTCAATCGGGTCTCGTGATAGTCTTTTCTAGAAGTTTCACAAGGATTTCACCATGTCTCGAAAATCGACTCTTTGTTATAGCATCGCGAATTCGTTTGTCGTTTTCCATGAGATAACTTTTTAGATGGTTTCATGTCACAAGCCGAAAACAGATTAACAGATTTTCAGTTATGAACAACTACTCAATACTCAATTCTTTATTGCATTCCACAATGTAGGCTAAGGTGGTAAACATTTATTGATAGGTAACAATCGTGGACCCTGTCGGACTCAACATTTATTAAAGGTACATGCTAGCTTGCATACTCATATCCACATGCTGCATATATATTCCAAATACATAAAAAATATACGAAAAGAGGCATAAGCCCAGCGACAGGACGTATACACGTATAGTAGGCTGGTAAAATTACAACTGCAAAACTATCCTCCGTGATAATAGACGTCACAGGCGAATCAACATACGACATAGTTTCTAAATAAAGTTAACATCAAACTTATAACCTTGGTAAGGTCATAGGTGACTTGTCAAAGGACCAGGGTCTTGGGAACTGACTGTGTAGGTACTAAGTCCCTCTGCTAAGATATTCTCTCAGTACATGAAGTTAGGGAAACTGTCAAGAGGCAGTAAGTTTGCTTCGTATGATGAACTTATGAGCTTTATGAAGTTTAAGCAAGATTCAGTTCTGTAGGTAATACAAGCAAAAAGGTTGATTAAAATATTTGTAAACTGATTTGTGACTTGAACCACCCAAACGTATAAAAATCATACGAATCGGTCCAGCACTTGTAAAGTTATATGTAAAAGATATAATGTTATTTCGTTTTAAATTTCATTCTTAATTTATATTACATCAAGTTGTGCGTTGTTCTCCTTTTCCAAGATACATTTTTACGATCGGCTGCAGCCTTCATAAAATCTCAGACCACAGAAACATTTTATTAATTTGTCCAATCTCATGTTAAGCCGTAATTGGTTGTAACTAAAGAAAATTTCTCCAACGTTATTAGTTGATTCGAAAACATTATATTGATCAGAAAACTGGGAGCTTAACTTTTGTACTTTTGGACATCGTAAAAAATAAGATATTATTATTTAGTATTAAATTATCATCTAGCACTTATATTAGGTGTTATAATATTAAAGAGACAGCGCTCAGTTAGGTGGTAATGCGTTTTTCTTCGAGATTATCCTCATTATCAGTTTAAATCGCGACACCGACACAGCCGAACGAATCATAGTTAAATACTCTTAATAACCTTGAAACTAGGCCTCAATTCCTGCAAAAATGCACGTGAGTAAACCATATGATATTACATAACACGTTAACGTTAGAATAAGTTACGAAAAAGAAACATGGATTGCAGTAATTAAAAAAAAACTACATCTTCGCCATCATCATCACAACCGTTGTGCTAGGGTTGAGCATACATCCATATATCTTCATATCAATCTCTCCGTTCATGAGCAAAACTATCCACCTTTGGGTTGAGTAGTTTGTTTTGCATACGATTTACAGATTTGCAGTTTTTTTTTAAGAAATCCCTTCATGCATTTTGTTAAAAGCATTGTAAAATCATACTTCTATCACCCTGAACAGTTTTAACAGGGATGCTCTCAAATCAGTCGTTATTACATCATCAAAGTGACGTCAAAACGATCCATTAATTGGTGTAATCAACTCGCCCATTCGACCTTTAGTGGATTACTGCAAAAACACCATTACAATCAATAGACAATTAACTTTTACCGTCATAAAGTTTATGATTTGTGCGAGAATATGACTCAAACTATACTGACTGCAAAATTGTTGGAATTATTATTGCAGTGATTCACTGAAAGATGCATCTGCAGATATTACTCAATAGTACTGTATTTCCGGAGTATAAAACAATAGCCACGATAAAAATAAGTTTTGCAATCTTTGAAGTTTTATGTTCTTGGCTTTTTTATGCTTTTCAAGGACTGTTTTGTCATATGCCTCTTCTGTGATCACAAGAACAAACATTATTACTAATGATATTGTGCAAGCAAGAAATTGCAAGATGCAGAGATCGCAGTTTTATGCTTCTTTTGCAAAAACACAATCCATATTTTGCTAATAACTTAAAAGGCTAAATGATATTGATGAAAGATCATCATAAATATTATCAGAATGCGATTTCCTTATCAATAAACTGTCAAGATTTTTCCTGTCAAGAGTTTCCTTTGTTTCAATTCTAAGTGTTATAACACTGCTATTGAAAAAGGGAAAATTTACTCGTATTCCGTAACCCGATCCATCATGTAAAAATAACAGCTCATTCCGACTGAAGTTTTCACACAAAGCGGCATCTTATTTATTCCCTGTATTCCCTGTACGCGGGTGTAAAGGTCTACTGTAAATACAGGGTAACGCTTCACCCCAGGGGATGGGGGGAACTCCTCCGAATAAATTCCAAACTATGTTTTAATAATGTATACGTTGCGCGTTTCAGCTGCCTTGAAATTTCGTTTTAATTTTAACGGTTTCATTTTTGCTTCCTTAGTAAAATTTAATTCTTTAAAGAAACATTGTTATTTGTTTTAGATTTCTTCATCTTTCAATGTATTCACTAAGAAATTCCAAGTAGAAATATGTATAAACATGTCTTTAACATCTTGACTAATTCTTTCTATCCTCTCGTTTTCTTCAGAGGTGTTTATGACGATGGTGACTTTAGTGACTAACCTACATAATATGTAAAGACAGTGGCATGATAAAACATGTTACTTGAAAAAGTGCAATAAACGATGAAATGTAAAGGTCATGAAATTGAACCTTTTTTATGCTATAGCGTGTCTCTAATTATTTAATACTGGATACAATACTCCAATTTTCAATGTTAAAGTCACAAAAACTTAAATTTTTCAATTCCAGTAAAAAAGATTCACGATCAACTCGGTATTCATAAACTGTTGGTAAACTCATTACACTGGTTTGAAAACGCCTTGCCATTGTCTGCCAGTGTCACTTTTTATGTAAATAACTAGAATCTTGCACGGAATAGTTTTGCGTGATCAAAGATATTCAAATGCCATTTAGGCTAGATCGAATGGAGGTCGTTAACGGGAGGCCGATTGGCAAATCACTCAAGGGAGTTACTGTGACTTGTTATTGGAGACATGATTACTAATGGCAAAATTATATTTAAGCATTTTTTTAAAAGGAAGACAGTAGAAGAGCTTAAGGAAATGAGACGGTTTTTTTCCACCTTGTGCGTCATGAAAAGAAAACATAATGTTCCTGCGATTTTCGCTTTTTGAAGTTAGTGCCAGTTCATGTATATTTTTGTTTTCATACGACTCTTGTATCAAATAATTTAATCCTTGTGTCGCCACGGGTTTCAGAAACATTTAAGACACCCTGATTCAGAACCAGGATTTCTGGATCACGGAAACGCTTTTACGGAGATCGAACCCCTGAAACGTGGAGGGAAGTGGGTTTGATGTGGTGACCTTAACCACTCGGCTATCCGCGCAGTTGTTCTATTGTGCAATATACCTATATACATAGTTCATTCATCTCGCAGAAGAAATGTATGAACGTGAAACTGAAAATGCTATATAAATTTGAACAACAATTTGAACTTTTAACAAAATGCTCCCATAATCATCAAACTTTCTCGAGCAGAAAACTTTAAGAAAACATAAAACCGTTTAAAACTATTGGTATTTTCGAATTTCAAAATCCTTTAAACCCGTACATTTTTCGCCTTGGATCGCTTCGTCCAGCACTTGGTGTAAATGGTGCCAATAAAAGCTTATCACAAATAGTTGTGAAACTGGCGCTGGCGACAGATGTTCGGGATCTTTTTCCAGACAATCTGTACTAAGTTATTCACCAGATGGTCTACGAGCCTAGCCGTGGTTGTTTATATTATATGAATATGGATTGGATTCCGTACCTAAAGGGTGAGAACGGAACCCTAAGGGTCCGTGGTCTGTCTGTGTGTCACCAGGCTGATCTCATGGCCCATGGTAGCTAGACAGTTCTAATTTCCACAGCGTATGTATATGTTTGTCTGTTCTTGTTATTACAACATATAATAAAACATGCAGATCAAAGTTAGGCAATGTTTATATGATGGTTTTATAAATTTTAATATAACGGGTCTCATTTTCTTGCTTTGTTAAATATCTTAACAGACTTGGAAAGAGGAGTTTTAATAGAAAAATACTCTTCTTTACTTTAATTTTATCTGGAAAAAAATATATAACTACCCATCTTTTTTATTGGTTTTTGTTATAGACATTATTCTATATAATTTATTATTTGAAGATTGTCTTACTAATACTCGTAAGTACCAAAAACAGCGATAAATATCAATACAAACTAATCAAAGCCGATTAAGTATATAAATACCAACAGAATACGTGGAATTAATTAACGAAGTTATTATGACTTGGATACCGTACTTATTGATATTAGATATTAATTAGTAAATATAATTATGTAATCAATCTACTTTGAATCAATCAGAAGCCTCAAGAACTCATTCAGTATCTGAAAAGTTAATTAAAATTTCATTTAAGAACACTTAACATCTTTAGTAAGTAAAGTAGTGTGGGAAAGAGATATCGCTATATGCTTTGTAGAGTGCTGTCTCGCTTACTCTAGTACAGCAGTCATGTTTGCAGAGTTTGTAGTACAGGTACAGATGGTTTTTAGACTTTGATCTTTCTTTTAGACTTATCTAGGAGTTATTTATATGTAAGGTTATTTAATTTAACCTTTTAAGTTACTTAATTAATTCAATTTAATAGTAATTTTATTTGAACGGTCACTGAACTAGGATCGTAATACAATTGGTGGTGTCCCAAGTGTTCATGTTTTGTCCATAAATACAAGCTTGTTGTGGATGCTATCGTCATTCGATTGCGGTGAGACGTTCCATGTTAGTTCTGTACTGAATCAATAGTTTATGTAGGTACGTTGGAAGGGTTTTCGTCTAGTGAAAGACAAGAAAAGACTAGCTGTTGCCCGCGACTTCGTTCCCGTGGGTAGAAGTTATAACTTATGATTTATACCTGCCCTGTTTTTTCACAATTTCTATTGTACCTATCTTCGCTCCTATTAGTTGCAGCGTGATGGTTTATAGCCTAAAGCCTTCCGCGATGAATGGTCTATTCAACACAAAAATAATTTTTCAATTTGGACCAGTAGTTCCTGAGAATAGCGCGTTCAAACAAACAAACAAACTCTTCAGCTCTATATATTAGTATAGATTATAAACGGACTATTGATGATAGGAATCTATTTGTTGAAGCTATGTATTGTAGCACTTTTTGAACGTCAAATAATCAAATTAAAAATATAAACAGCAGCCCATGACGCCCCTTTTTAGATTTTACATTTTTGGAAAACAAACGAAGAAGGCAGAATAACGAAAGTGCTTACTATTGCCTCCGTATTTTTTCGCAGTTTATTTTATTTCACGATACCGACGTTTTGCTTATTTCGGTGTCAGGGTCGCAAAAAAGACTAGCGACACAATTTATATTAGCATTCGCATAAATCTTAGAGAACATTAGAGATAGAAAAAGTAAAAGTCGTAAAAAGGTTGAATTATTTTACTTTCAACATAAAAATATCATTGGCTGTTTCAAAACTTAAAATTAAATCTTATTTTTCTTTGAAATGACTTAAAAACTTTTTATTTACACAAACTGTTAATATTACTTGGAGCTCCAACAGTAAATTAAAGAAATAACTTAAAACAGAATCAAACTAATAAAAGTTTAAAAAATAAAGTTTATTTTTAATTAAGAAGTTATCTTTTTCTCAAATTGCTTTAGAGCCAATAGCATTGTCTGGAAATCTCGATAAAGTATGAAAAACAATCTAAACTAGAAAGATTGGACTATATTATGCAAATTTCTAACCCTATTCAAACATTACAGAGATATAAAAGAAAAGTTGTTTAAACTTTTCGACAGGTTAATGCACTCATTAGCATCTAAAGAAAACCAATCCAGTGTGACAAAGAGAGAGAGAGAAAGAGAGGGAGAGAAAGAGAGAGAGAGAGAGAAGGAGAAAGAGAGAGAAAGAGAGAGAGAGAGTAATGTATGAATATTAAACAGTACTTTTCAATATCGTATCTTATTTAAGAATATCAACTTTTATTACGACTTTAATGAAATCCGAAAGCTTCATAACTAATTTCAAAGTTACACCGATATTAACAGGAAAATCTACGGAATAAAAATAATCTTGACCTTTGACATCTATCTTACTTTGACCTTTCCAACTTTAATATCCTTAATGAGTCCCGCAAAATGACGAGGTCTCAAATAAATTAATGAATAATTTCACAATTACCATGTGAAAGAGACCTCAACACTATTTGGACCTTTGCGGACCTTCTCTTTAAACAGAACTCTGGAGTTAAATTATTTTGAAAGGTCAAGTGATGAATATTTGTTTATTTGTACGGCACTTGCTCAATTTAATCTATATTATTGAATCTACAAAGTTACACTTGTGTCATTGTATTTGTCCCTTATTCTTGACTAGTAAAGATGAGCAGTACTCAGTTCCTTAGAGAACTGTAGTCATTACCAAACTTGTAAGTGTTTAACTTTCGATTCTCATTGTTTTCTAATTCATAGCAAAGCATTGCTTAGCGAAGCTTATTCAATGGAAGAACGGAAATTTAATCCTGGTGTCGCGAGGACTTTCACAAACAGTCAAGTCATATACACAAGAGACTAGACTCAGTAGAAGCATCCATGGAAAAGAACAACAAATCACTTGTCTTACGCGGACATCGATTGAGGACACGTCGCGCATAGTGGCTTTGGCGTGGTAACCTCAATCATTCGGCTATCCAAGCAGTCGGATAGTATCAGGAGGTTAGTAGTAGATATTTCTATGACTTTTTAAATTGATTTCGATCTGGTTATAACTTATAAGGTCAACTTTTATGTTCAATTTAAGCCAGCTTAATTTATTTATTGCCTTTACATGTAATGTGGGTGTGCTAGTATCTACTGCTAAAGTTTAAAAGTTAAAGACAGACAGTCTCGCAATATAAATAAAACGACCTACGCCTACATAAAAATGCGTCTTAATAAGAAACTTAATGAAAAACCTTCCACATTTTTTAAATAACATCTCCTTAGGGTCAATAAAAATAACACCGTTGCGTACAGGGCCTCAAACGGTAGCACCGCATAAACAAGCTAAGGGATCTAATTTTGGACCTCATCAAAGAATAACGTGAGCTTGGCCACACCTCGATTAATATTTCAACCCTTGGGAGCAACCCTTATAAACGATACAAAATTCACATTTACCTTATCTCACTACCTCATCCATTACCCCGCTAACAAACAAGTTAGAAGCTGTATGTTAACAAAACGCGCAATGGTTGTGCCTGTTGCGATAACGTCGTTGTCCTGTTAGTATGGGTGTCACATTAACAAGACATGTACGCACATGGGTGCTCGCTTAATTTAATATACAGTGATGTAATTAAACAAAATTGAGTATGCGAAGCTCGTCGAAAAAGTGGTTGTGTTAGTTAAGTAAACGTTTTTAACTGCGACTTTTTAATGTAGTTGACCTTTTAGTTTTTATTCTGAATTATTTTTGTTGTTTCGAACGTTTTTGATGGTTGTATGAATGATACAAAATATTGAATTGAAATATCGTATGCCGTTAAGTGCGATCTCAAATGTAGTGGTTTATGACGTAGCGAGCCTATAGTCCCTCACATTATAGTCCCTATAAATGATTTTTTATTTGAAACCATAAAAAAATTACAGCTTCTATACCTTCTATTTTTTAAATCTCAATCATTTCTTCGTTTCATACGTTAATTTTTTCAAGTGATGCGTTTTCTCAGCACTTTTACAAACTATTATTATTTGGTATATTCAGTTACGTTATTTCGTCTGTACCTGTTTATTCTTCAGGGACTGGCGTGTTAATACATTATGTAGCTTCTGATGCCAGTACTCACTAGTAAGGGTTGGCGAATAGATATCCTTTACTTTCCTGCCCATTGGATGTATGAATATCCCGATTTTGTGCTATAAGCGAGGTAGAAGATAATATTAGAGGTAGTAAAGTGATACTCATTTTAGTTGTTTTTGTTCAGCCCGCAGCGCTTGTTTATTTTTTAGAAAAACTTCTGAAATAGCGGATTATGAAGAAGAATGGAAATTGTAAAAACAAAATGATGGTATCGAACTTGATTTTTTATCGTTTTACTTGCTAACTTGATTTTTCATATTTTTAGCAAAAAAAACGTTTTTGACAAGAATATCACAATCGCGTGCCCTTTTACTAGTTACCTAATAATGGGTAAGTAAAGAAAATAAAGAAATAATAGAAAAATATCATGAACTACAACGATAGGAAAATGAACAAAACATACAAAACAAGAAATTCAAGAAATGTATTTATTACAAGTTTATTCAGAGAATCGGAATAACTTATTCCGAACTAAGTTATAGCTTTTTTTAGTATTGCTATAAACCCAGAATATATGAATACGAGGTCGGGAAATACATCAATCGTACTTTTCCCCCTACATTTACTCGAACCAATCGCCCTCCTACCATCACCACTTAAAACAAGACTGTTTTGTTAGTGAGAGAGAGACAGCGCTCTACACATTATAGCGCGTTATCTCGCTCCCACACCTACGATAGTACTGTTCTCGTGGTACGGGGGCCTAAAAGAGATTGTTTCGTTGATTAAACTGTCTGCCGTGTTTTTGCCTGTTGCTTCCGTATCGATGTAGCATTATCGATAAATTTATTACCTAGGATTGACTGCTTGCGGAAACAAAGTTATAAATCTGTTGCACGGTAGCGATGATATGGTGACAATAAATTGTAGTTAAAGTACAGGAAGCAACAAAAGTAGAGAATATTGTCATAATAATATGACACTTGTTTATTTTAACTAATTAGGTGGTTGATTATAAAATCCAATTAGTCTGATAGATTTCTAAGAAGTATCGGATATGTAGTTTTTTTTTTAAGATATACAGTAAGTTGCAATCTTGTGTGACGTCACTTGTCAGTACTTTTTCATTAGCCAAAAGCCTCCATAAGGTTCACCATTTCATTGCGTCTTATTTTGTTTTTTTTTTATTGTTTTTAATAAATTATAAAAGTACGTATTCAATATTTTTGGGGGACCACCTGCAATATTTAAAAAAAATAAGTCTAATGCTTACCCCGCAGGCTGGTTCCATGCGGCCCAGAATAGAGAGTCGTGGAAGGATTTGGGGGAGGCCTTTGCCCAGCAGTGGGACACAGTGGGCTAGAGAAAAAAAAAAGAAAAGTCTAATGCTCTATTACGATAAATTAGTGTGCAATAAAATAAACAACCTTAGTCATCTCTTTTTGAAATCTAAAATGTACTGAAACTTGCTGAAACCAATATTCTATAACAAAAATATATGATCACTGACTATTCAAGACTTTTAATGCGGACCGTACGTGTCCGCCTCTCCGTATCTGAATGAGGGACGCACATCATCGATTTAAAATCGAACTGCCGCTAATCGAAAGTAAATTTTAGGAAATCGACTAGGCAAGATATAATGATAATATATTAAAATGTTCAAGTGGGCAAGAGTCAGACGGGGCTCTTAAAAAATTGACATCTATCTAATCTATGACCGTACTTTGCTTAACTTCGATATTGTTTTTTGACATGGCGGCAACAGGTATATTTGTCACGGTTCATGAGGCACCACCCGGTGACAGACGGATGGAAAGACAACGAAGCATTAGTAATGGTGTTCCGTATATTCTTAAACCCAACTTTAGTTATTCTCTCTTTATATTTTTACTGTTACCTAACACTGCCTTTTCTTTTCCTTCTAATATATTTATATTATATTAATGCTGGAGTATACAGAGTTCTCATCATTAAGGAAGTTACCAACGAACAAAGTTTTAATTAATACCAAATGTATGTGTATGTATGTATGTATGTACCTCTGTGAATTAACTGCAGCATGTCTTTGAGACACCTATTGTTGTTAGCGCTGAATAGAACTGGGAAATTGTTTAAAACATTTGATTAAATTTAATTAATTTATCATTTCTCGTGTCCTATTACTAAATACATTGGCAACCTATAGTTATTTTCAGACTCACAGCGTAACTTTTTTCTTTCTTTTTGTTCTCTTTTTTTAACGACACCCGTCGTAAGGCATCTAATCCTTGTGTCGCGGGTGATTTCACAAACATACAAATCACGTGCACAAAGACACCCAGACTCAGAACAAACATTCGTGGTTACACAAATGCTTGTCCTACGCGGGGATCGAATCCGCGACACGACGCGCTCAGTAGGTTTGGCGTAGTGACCTCAATCACTCGGCTATCCGGCCCCTTGTTCAAAAATCTGTTACACTTTTAACATTTTCCTCTTAATATTTAATATTTTTTTATGTTAGAATAGATCCCAAAATGACAATACAAAACGCGTTTTACTGAAATAATGTAATCAAAGCATAAATGCGTAAAAGAGGCTGTCTTTGTGTAAACGAACAAAACACTTTTAAACAGTTTCTAATTGAAAATCCGATTAGCAAAAACACCAGGGGGCGTACCACCTCCTCCCAAGTTACTAGGTAGAAGCGAGACAACGCACTACACGGAATCGAGCGCTGTCTCTTTCATACAACTGCAAGATACTTTTAAGAGATCGCGTTAAACCCCAAGGCTCCTTTGTGAATCAGATCAATACAACCTTTAAGAGAACAATGAACTCTCATTAAGTAAAACAATAGAAGTAAATTTCAAACAGAATTATAACACGAAGAAAACACTTTGAGACACGGGATGCTGTATTGTACAGTTACGGAGAAGAGAAACTGATGGAAGTGCTACGTGCACTCTCGCATACTGCTATAGTACGAGGACCCCGGGACTCGGATAAGTCCAAGCGAGAAATATGGTGTGTGTTGGTATACATTGAACGCGATCATATATCTGTTGATATCAAAAATGTTCGGCCGCACGCAATGTATTGAACTTCATCCTTAATTTAATTATGATTGAGGGATTCTGCTCGTTCTTTATCGTCTGTTAAAAACCTATAATTAAAAATCTGTGCCTAATAAAGTTTTTATTTACTAAACGCATGTTGCAATAACGTAAAAGAAAAATATATCTCGGAGTTTGCTGTAAAATGCAACAATCTTATATTTTTTAATTTTATTTTGTTTAAATTATTGTCCGAGAGCCACTTCCTTCACTTCTTTATCCTCCATGCCAACATTGCTAACCTTACAAAATCGGTCTGTTTCTCTCTCTTTCACTCTTATGAAGTTGAAATATGGCTCCAGGTGTCAGTGTAAATAAAACAAATAAATATATTGGTACGTGCTCCAAGCGGGAGTGTTGGAGATTATTAAATAGTGCCAGGAAAATTGTGTTTGTTTGTCTATGCCATTTATATCATTTTATTGTATCCGCGTAGGATCAAAATTATCTTGGAGATGAGCCCTTTCTAAACTTTTTTAACCGAGAAATGGTTGTACACAGTATTTTAGGGTATATAAAAGGGGAAAACTGAGCTCTATTAATACTCAGCTGCATGTCTGTTTGTCACCTAGCTGTATATCAAAAACCATTATAGCTTTTCAGTTGAAGTTCCCACAGTAATTAATGTATTACTGTAAGTTGCCGCCATAATAAAGATGTTAAGCAAGGAAACCCTTAGAATCGCGAGTCTGAATAGCAATTCGCCATTGTTTAATCATTAAAAAAAACACTAAAACGAGCGGTATTTTCTAGCTTATATTCAAGACTCTAATTACCGCTAGAAACTAATTAAGTAACCGAAAGGGACCATAAATGTGGCATAAAGTAGAAACCAGTAATGAGGTGGAGCGTAGCCTGCATGTTCCAGCACTGTTTTAGCTCGTAAAGCTTGCGATATCGCACCTGCATACTTATACAGAGTGGAGAGTTACTGGATGGGATATTGAGCGTAGAGGATTTGAAGGACGAAAGCGTACGAGGTTTACTTACCAATGTAAGGAATAGAGTAGAGTAGATATTTTTTTCGAAATACGATTTTTGTGACAATAAATCAACCTTTATTTTGTTTATGTAGGAAATAATTTTCCGAAACTTTCAAACAACGTCATCTAGTCTAAAAACTAAGCTAAGCTTGTGTAATGAGTCCTAGACAGCTAATAAAATTACTTAGATATCTCTAAAAAAATTACAAACACAATATAAATAAATTACACCGAAACACTGATGGATATGGTCGTGCTTATCACACATTTTCCCTGGGTGGGAATCGAACCCACGACCTCCGATATAGCAGTCAGAGCCACTAACCAACAGACCAACTGAAGCACGTGCAGGAGCAAAGTTGGTCAAAGATGAAAGAAAATTATCAGATCGAATTAGGTTAAGTTTGTATTTAGACAAAAAAAACAGGATGTAAAATTGTTGCCTACACTGAGAGAAAGGAAAAGCATGAAAATTATGAATGGTTTTCTTCTTTGTGTATCGTTTCCAGTAAATGTTTATATCTGTGCTAGCGTGACCCAGTTCACGCGGCTACGCTGGCCCATTTGTCATGCTAATGTAAATGGTTATACCGGGATGAACCGACTTAATAAAATATTAATGGTTTGCTACGCATTGGCCGCAGTCGGTTTCATGCCCTCCTGACCTGTAGGGATACGTAGATGTCTACAAATCAGAAAAACTGATAAACTGTTATCCTGCGATTTGGGCAAAAATAATACTTGATGATCAAGGGGAGGGTAGCTTTATTGCAAAATGCAATTCGAAATACCTAGGATCCTCTCGATTTTCCTCCATCGTTTGTTAAAGCTGCTAAAGCTCTTCAAATAATTAAGAAAAATCACCTAACTTTCAAAAAAACACGGTACTTGATCACATCCCGTGAAAACAAATCCTTTTATAAAACCGCAAGGCTACCATGTGTCTGCTTCAGTATTTCAATACAGCAACAATTTTCATAAAATCAAATAAAATCATATCAACCTTTTCAATAACATCAAAAGCGATAACAGAAACTCTACAAATTCCTCTCACTTGCCTCAAATCGCTCTGGAAGTTACACTTCACTGCAACTACTAACAGCTGCAGTATCCCATATTAAAAATAGTTCAGTTCTAGAGCCAAGTTCATGTGCGGAGTCATTTGAGCGAAACGAGAGCTAGCCACTGAATACCAAACGGTTATTCTGTACTCTACAAGGCACATGGAGGGGTCCTACTACCACATCATAAAGCATGAAGGTTGCAGTTGTGCGAGAGAGATGCCGCTCTATAACATGTAGCGCCGTCTCATTTCCTCTTCGAAAAATGTGTGCTTGATGCTGTGGTAGACCCCAACAGCCATTTTGCTTTTCAATCTAAAAGCTGGTTTATATTTTCAGCGAATGCTCCCTCGTAGTTTTGGATTTTATTTCCGAATGTTTGAGATTGTGATTCGAATTATGATTTTTGAGGTTATGCAGCTATGCTGCTATTTTTTCCGGCGTTATTTTTCTGGAGCCAAAATTTAAATGATATTGAAGCAGCTGGGTCTATTTACCTATCAAAGGAATGGTCTGTATTAGGGCTAAAACATAATACATGATACGTTATACAAAGTTCAATTTAGTAAATACTTCCAGTTCAATACCAGATTACTTATATGTAACGTTCCCATAATCTGATTCGGATAGTAAGCACAAAATTGCCAATAAATAACCACTATTCCGTTTAAAGAACTCCAAAAATCTTTACTTTTTACCACAATATTCACGGAAATAGCCCCGGGAAAAACCTAGATAATCTATATCTCGCTTTTTGTTTTGCAGTAAAGAATGAAATATATTCTCTCTAACGATTCTTGGTAGCGGTGGCGGACCCGTCGCTTGGCGAAATTAATGATCCTGCATTGTGAACAAATCTTTATTACACAACCTGTTGAGTTTTATGTTCTTTTTTGTGAAGAATTTTAGGGGAAAAAGACAAAGGAAGGCGTGGATTATTATAGCCTTGAGTTATGTGGTTATGGAGAGCCGAGTGGAGTTTTGGAACGACTTTAAAAATGAGGTTCTTAATTCGTCTCTATATATTTTTGGTAATTACCTCAGAACATCGGAGTGGATGAATCGATTTTTCATTTAACGAGAAATAGCTGTCATATTGACCCAAAATTAAAATTACATAAAGTATGGCTGCGTATTTATTATATAAAATCGGCTGAACGTTTATATTGTTAAACAATATTATTAATAAACGTTTTTCGAACACAAAGCAAACATCAGGTTTTTGCCAACATATCCCAAAAACTGAACTGAACAGTTGTGGAAGCGAAACAAACCTCTACAAGACTAGCAGTATCTCTCTTCCTCAACTGCAATAATAATACATTGGGAGGCGGCGGCCCCTTACATAATGAAGTAACCTTATATGATTCAAGTTCTGGACGTCAAAATTGTTGCAATCTATTTTGATCTCTATCTACGACTACTTCGAATTCAAAATTCAGTACACAATTCAGTCGTAGACCTATTACCGAAGTAAACTTTTGTACCACGTGACTAGTATAACCGTTTGTACGCGTACAAGCATTTTGTACAGGCCTGAATATTTGATGGCGACACCAAGAGCCGTGCTTTCCTCCGTCACTCATTGTTAATTCAAACGTCTAGTTATTAGGGCACTTGTATACTATGGTGTAACATATATTGTGTGACGGTTTAGACGACTATATCAGTAGTAAGGTATTTTTTCGAACTTAAATGTTAGAAGCGTAAATCAAGTTCGAAAATACCCTGTATTTCTATTTTTCTAAGAAGTTTCGAACTCTACATTTGAAACAGTTACACCGTTCTTGATAAATTATGGTGTTGTTCAATTTAATGATACTACTGTATTACATAAAACTTAATACTAGACAAGCAACTACCTACTTTTCGTTGAAGTAACTGACAACCGAGCATCAGCAAGCCTACTAGGGTATCTACTACGCTACTAGACCCAACCAGTTTATGTACAACTAAAGTCTTAAAAAACCCTCAAAGAACAAAGGAAAATCTCGCATGGCATCTTTTAGCAAACAAAAACAGTGTTCTAAAAAATATGACAGCGTAATTTCCATATCCACGCCGAGCGAGTATAATATACTTTTATGTTAGCTTCCCCTTATTTACTTCGGTATTTAAACTTTGTTGATATTACTGAATAAAAATATTAACAAACGACCCTTAATAACACAAAATACAGCTCTCAAAGGCTAATATCACAAATTGTGCAGATATGCAAACATGCGATTGTTCTAAAAAGGTACACAAAAAAGTTTGGATTTATTTAAACAATGAATGAAAAAACAAAGGAGTTTTTTGTTTATATAAAAAACTCCTTTGGTGAAGGTGAAATGGAAGGCTTATCGGCATTCAGTAGCTCAGTTAATTGTTAAGTAGGGTTGCTTAGGATTTGTAAAGGTTACATTGTACCGAAACATAACGATAATGTTTGTCAATTTGTTGAATTTAAATATTTAAGTTAATTATGGAATCCGTCAAATATAAGACATTTAAAATGGAAAATCAAACTGCAAAATATATCTCTACTTTCTGCAGCTTAACAATACAAGTATTTAAAATAAATAAAGTGCAGGCTATCAATTCTATTTACATAAACCCGTTACATTTCAATACTTTACACGCAGTGAGAGAACATAATTTCAAAATTTGTAATAAAAGTCCGACGAACGAAGTCGACGGTACAATTGACTCAGTGCCCGCACACCCTAACCTTGGGCCGAATTAATAAATGATTCAATCCACTCCTGTTGATACATCCTACATGTTGCTTCTTTCATAACCTGTAGATTGTACTCCAGTCAAATTATTGCGGCTTTTCCCTGCAAGAATAAAAAAGCTATAATTTAAATTCATAGAAATGTAGATATGAATACCAAAACCAAATGTAGATAAGAATTGTAGAAATACTTTACCTATATTATTATTAATTTGTAAAACTAAAAATGTTATTAATAGCCCTCCTCCAAATTCTTATTTTGTTATGCCCTACAGGGCCCACAATGCTCCAAAACTAATGTATCTTGTGTACCTACCACCTAAGTTCACATTGTGGAATGCAATAAACGTATTGATTATTGAGTATTGAGCTGTAATTGTTAAGGTAAATAATTTGTTAGGTTATTTGACAACGAATTACTTACTTGTATTGGGATAGCTTGACTAAGTTCGAACACAACCGGAGTCCGCCTCGCGAAAGAACATCATTGTTCAACATCACGGTGTTTTTTCAAGTTTTTGGTAAAACATATTTTATCAACAAACTCTCTCTCTCACTTCTTCCTCATTTGACTTAAGGCTGCTGTATTCTAGAAATTTCACACAAATATTATGAAGAGCTTTATACAAATTATGATAAACAAAACAAACTGGATTACTTAGAAAATAATTAATAATAACGTTTTATGAGATAAAAAACAATGATATAATTTACTGGTCGATGGCATCGGTCAGTGGTATTGCATCTTTAAACGTCAGTAGCCTAGAAACTTTCTGTTCCTGTATTCTCTTGTAGTGTAAGGCATTTTTTTTGCTTCCTTTAGCACTTTTTTATCACACCCTATCAGCCTTCTCGTCTGTATATTTCATTATCAAATCTAACCAGTATCTGCGCAAAAAAATATTCTTTATAACTCTCTGACCCCAATAAACATAAAAAGTCTAATTTAGACTTTTAGAACACCTTGGAACATTAAATACATTGTATTTAAATAAGTTAATCAAGTAACTGAACTTTGTCAGCGGTTCTCAAACTTTCTTAGGCAGATAAAATAACAAGTCTAGAAGTCTAGACAAAGAGTCTGGTAAGATCTTTTGCTGAAATCAAAAAGTTTTTATTTTGAGTATGTACTTACCTTATCAAGGTTTTTTTTAGCATCTTTTGAAAAAAAATTAAGGTCCTAAAATAATAGTAGTTGAAATAGTTGTAGAAAAGTTTATGAACAAATGTTGGTAACCCTATAAATATAACTCTACTAAGATTTAACACTTACAATAGGATATTCTATTAAAAATGTAATTAGTCCGTCTGGTAAATTTCCAAAAAATATTGAAACGTATTTTTATTTTATAAGTTAATAAAAAACAGTATTGAACGCAATTAAAGATGGAGAAGCAAGATGGTAATGGGAACCTATAACGTCAACATTTCAACTCACTTTATCATCTACATTTTTTATTTTCGCGTAAAAACAATTGGAAAACCTTTTCTTTTTATTAAAAACTCAATACAGACCGCCAATATCCATACAGTGTCCTCCACCAAAATCATTCGTGGGTTATGGAGTACAGAAAACCAGTTGCCCCATAAATACCGCTTTCAAATGAAGACATAAAATATTCTATATTCATTTCATTGTCATACCCTCCTTGAATAAGTTTTTCACTACGTAGGAGATGCTGAATCCAAATTCCACGTTATGAGTTGACCTCTCCCCGCCATATGTTCTTGACCTCAATAACTAGAACCCACTACTCATCTTGATTTATATTATATTATATTTTTAATATTAGAGGTCTCATCGTACTGTTGAAATATCTGTTCATGTGGACTGAGGGTACAGTGAAAAGTTTTTGATTTCTGTTCATAAAGATTGAATTAAACCGGCCTATATGCATCCCACCACTGCCGCTGAGCACATGCGTCTTCCTGTATAGAGAAGGGTTTTCCTTACGATGTTTTCCTTCAGCATTTGTCAGTGGTGTCTTAGATTAAGAAAGTACTTATTGGTAACTTATTAAACTAAAAACTTTGATAAAGTTACATTTTCTATACTAATCCACTATGGAAATGTAGCCAAATTCCTAGATCAGTACTAGTATAGTCGAGTTTCAGCTCCTGTAAAACGACATTTCGGAAAGCGTCGACAATGTTAAAATCACTGAAATTATGACAGCGTTGTAAGTCACGTGACCTAAAGTTTTCACTTATATTCCCACAGTCCAATCTGAAACCCATTAGCGTCGACGCTTACAGAGATTTCAGTAGTCTAGAAGACGGGTTAAAAAGACTATCATAATAAGAAATCACTTTAAACGAAATAAATATTTTATGTACACATTGTATATTTCCTGAATGCTTTTCACTACTTGAACTGAAGTTAGTATTGTGGCGACGCGTGAGTAGAGCAAGCGAGCTGAACGTACCCGGCCACCGACAATGCGAAAACGAAGTAATTCATTTCGTTTTCCTACAAATACATTGTTATATTCTGTTTGCTGGCTGGAATTGTTGCTAAAATATTTATTTTTAAATGCTAGAGAAATAAACGTCCGTTGCAACTTGTGTTTTTTTAATTCTTATTAAGTCAGATGCGAGGTTCATCTTTCTAAACTGCAACGACACAAGTTGATCAATAAAATGGTGAAAATTATTCGTATATTGTTAGTAAAACAATTAAGCAATGTCTAAGACTAGAACGATTAATTAGAAACTACTACTTATATACTTCCCAAGTCTCAAAAAAAACTATTTTTCTATTCGTCACCCTCACAACAACTTTTATTTTAAACTTAGAAAAATTTTCGCTAACGCCTACTAAAATAAAAATAGCTTAAGTTGTCAATGTCAAGCGCACGCGGGATGTGACGTCACGCCGTCAGTGCGCTTGATCGATGAGATTCTGACGACTGACGGATATTTCACTTGCTTTTATTGTAGGCGGGAGAAATTGTTATTTATTGGGTGAATCTAGATTAAGGGTAATCGATAAATACTTTATTAACTTGTTCAATTCCAAATTATTTAAAATTGGTTATATTATAATCACAATTACATGTTCTGTTTATATTCAGAGATATTTTTCCTGTGACCTATTTTTTAGATAATTCTGAATCAGATAAAATCATTATGATCGTATCATTCTTAAGATTATAACAAAAAACCCTTTTTTTTATTTAAAAATTCTTTTCAAAAACTATGAATCACCTACATAGAACACAAACCAAATCCTACAATAAAAATAAAAAGTGCTGAAAAACCAAGACCAAAAATATTTCCGCATTTAAAAAGGTTGAGCACCACTGTTTCAGACACTGATCTAATAAACATGGTAATCTCGAGGGCATGAAATTAATTTATTAATATTTCAACAGCGTACTGGATCCTAAATACTTATGTATGCACGGAGGAAAACAATAACATCGGAAAATGTACTGTTAAAGGGATTTTGAACCGATCAAATATTTTTGACATAGAGCTAGTTTGTGCAAGGTTTGTCAAACATTCAGGTGTGTTTGTAGTTTCCAGTAAGTGTTACAGTTAGCCTAAGGCCAGGCCAATGCTGGACTTAATATATTTGATACTTAGGTGAGAGAAATTGGTTTGAAGAAAGAAGCCTCAAGCGTTAAAATAGTTCTCATAAAATCGGTAAAGTGTGATACGGACTAATGAAATGGGATAAATGAAAACAATTTTTCAAAAATAGATAGGTATATACGTGGAATCGTTACTCAACCTCGTTTTTATGTTTCTTGTGTCGTTGTTAAAGCACCAACAAAAAATACATCATAAAATCTGTGAAATTTTCATTCGTCTAGCTATCACGGTTCATGAGATACAGCCTGGTGACAGACGGACAGATAGCGGAGAACTAGTAATAGGCTTCAGTTTTTTACCCTTTGAGTACGAAACCCTCAAAACTATCGATAAAAAGATTAACATGTATGATCGTTTCTTCCCCTTTATAGTCATCTAGTTCGGTACAGTCAGTACTTCGATATTTAATAATCTGTGGCTCTTGCTTTGTCTATTAATGTAATTGAAGGCAAGGACCGGACGAGGTTTAATTAAATATTATCTGTTTTACTAGACATCTGTTAGCTTGATTGCGATGCAAATTAAATTGTACGAGCTGGATTTTGTGGGTACTGAAACAATAGTATTTGTGTATGTAGTGTCTTACAAGATAACAAAAACAGTATATTTTAGTAGACAAGTTATTTCCAAATCAATTTCTAATTACAACGTTCTGAGGAAAGTGGTATAAAAAATATGAATTAAGAAAATGCAGTCAAATTAGAAAAGCGATTTCATCAAATGACTCCTACTTTGGGTTGAGAGGAAGTTTTAGTGTCTAGAACTGACAAATGATCCATCTTTCCTTCTTCTTCTACTTGTATTGTGCAACCTGCCTTTGACTTATAATGTGGCTTTAGTCATACTTAAAGAAATTCTCAAATGTGCTCACTGCATGACGTTATCTCTTTTATCGTATACTAGCTGTTGCCCGCGACTTCGTCCCCGTGGGTAGAAGATATAAGTTATGATTTTTACCTGCCCTATTTTTTCACATTTTCCTTTGTATTTTCGGTCCTATTAGTCGCAGCGTGATGGTTTATAGCCTAAAGCCTTCCTCGATGAATGATCTATTCAACACAAAAAGAATTTTTCAATTTGGGCCAGTAGTTCCTGAGATTAACGCGTTCAAACAAGCAAACAAACTCTTCAGCTTTATATATTAGTATATATAGATGACTGCGGAAGAGAGACGGCAAATACCACTGCCCATAACTTCATCTCGCTTCTCCTACTCGTGCTCAAATCTGTTTTCTTCTTTCTCATTCCGAACACAACAGGATGGTATAAATTATAATATTCATATGGTTTTGCATAAGTGGGAGTGCTTCGTAATTTGCATGCTTATTAATTAATCCTGTCTCCGTAGTGTGGAACAGAGGGCCCTTAACCGCTCCTATTGTTAATGGAGATTAAGATCTGCTCTTAAGATGTAGGAAGGACTAGGGTGATGTGTATTCGGAAACTATGTTGTAAGTCCAAGTCTTTAATAAAATTATTGTTTGTGGTGTAGTGTGCCTGAACTCTGAAGGTCCTAAACCGATATTCAGATTGTGCTGTAACTTCAGTTATGATTTTTAACGTGGTAACTCTCGAGATAGGTAGTTCATGTGCCTAAAAAAAACATTATGTAAATAGACTTTTTACTTAAATACCTATTCCAATCCATGCATGTACTGCTAGTAGTCTGTGCCTTTATAATAATATAAAACGAATTTCATGTTAAGTGAATAATCCTGTGAAACGGCTAAATAAAGGCAAACTATGTTCCTCAGTTAAACAAAGAAAAACATGTTAATTAGCAGCTTTTGAAATAAATCGAAATCTTAAAGATAAAAAAAAATGTTTTGTTCTAATCAAGCACTATTACAATTTAAGTAATCAGTTCCACCTTTAGATTACAAGATTATCAAGACTAAGATAAAAAAAAACCCAAAACATAAAAATATCGAAATCTTTCTAAAACCGAAAAAAACTTTTATATTGGAAAGTAAATTGAGGAGAAAATCCAGTTTGATTAAAACTCTATTACTAAGTGGATCCAATGATAGATAAATTGAAAATATCTATTATCGATAAAATCGAGATAGGCATTCAACAGATTGAGTTTTCATTATAAATGGCCTCACAGCGTAGTAATCGTGCCGATAATATTAACATTTTAATATGAATTACTATTTAAAATCGAATAATATTCATGGAAGTTTGTGTGTGTTTGTTTGTTACTTTTTCGTTATGGTCCCACTGCAGGGCAAAGACTTCAATAAGATTTTTCCACTTTGTCCAGTCTTTTGTTTTTTTTCATCCAATTGTGGTATTCATCCAATTCATCGCGCCATCTCATTCAGTTAGTAACCCGTTTATTCTAAAATCTCTTTGAAGGATTTTCTTATAGACAAGCTAATTTATACATGGTACATAAAACATATCAGAAACATAGGTCTGCATCCCGCACCATAACAGATACGGGATTTCAAGAATGAATTTTGACAAAATGTACGTCGAGTGTTTATTAATAAAGGCAACATCTGTTAGTCTTGTTCCCTGCAGCCTTTTATAATGATGGAATCGTGCAATGAAGTAAGATTATTTGTCATTTTAAGCACCAAAAAATACACACAAAATTTTATTATTTATATCTACATTTACATTGCACTGTATTAGTAACTATTTGGAAGGGTTTTGGAATCTTTGAATTCAACTGCCCAAAACGTCTATAAATTACTTTTGTGTTTATCTTATGGTTAAACCCGCCTATATACGTCTCACTGCGGGTTGGCGATACCAGATTTCAATATTTGGTTTTCAGGTTTCCTCACGATGTTTTTTTTTCACCGTTAATAAGTAGTGGCTTAGAAAAATTAAGAATGTACATATAACTTTGAAAAAGTCACATTTGTAGTTTGTCTACGTTGGGATCGAACCTGCTCGCGTGCATAAAAGTTAATTTATAGAAACGCAAGGCCACTATGATAATTTACAAATGACAAAATACATACCTTTTAAATAAACCGAAAACTTCTTTACTAAAACGAAACAATCTAAATTATAATAAACAATTAATGTAATATTAATATACATTAAATAGTTTGCAAAGTACGATAAAGTGAACCCCTCTCAAAATATGTCAACGGTACACGGAGGCCGATACGTCAGCGGAGGGTTAATACCTCCTAACTGTTGCGCTAAGTCGGTGGGCGGGTTAACCCCCGGCTGCTGCGGAATACTTCACCTCTTTACATAATATAAACCAGGTATGGGTTGAGATAGAAGCTCTGCTTTTACATTTTTATTTTCGTACGTGTTTTGAGGACTTAGCTGTTACTGCATAAGTAGATAGAAGTAGACATGGATAGGTGACCATCTATGTGAAAACGTATAATAATTGTGGGACCCGGCTGTTGTGACAGCCGTTAACAGTCGACACGCCTATGACAGTCGTTACAGAATAAGCTAGAAAGTCTGACCACCAGCCTTACTAAGGGAAAACTAATGTATCGTGTTGCCCAGAGGGTTGAGGAGGTCAGATAGACAGTCGCTCTTTGTAATAGCACTGGTACTTAGCTGAATTCGGTTGGACTGCAAGCCGTCCCCAACATAGTTTGGAGGAAGCTCGGCTGATGATGATTTTCGAACTTGTTTTGTATATGTACTGTACATATGTGTTAATGTGTTCAGTCGGCATTAAAATCGTATGGATCCTTATCAAAGTATCAGCTATAGGTATCGTGCTCTATTCCTGTGTTGGTATTGTTTTTAATACATGTAAATGCACATAGGTAGGTTAGGTACTGTCACATCTTAATTTCTTCGTGTTTGTTTATAAGAAATAAACTTTACCTTGTTTATTTTAGTTTCTCATCATAAGCACGAATATCTGTCATTTAAAAGAAAAAAAAATCATAAATAACAAACAAAGCTTCCCAAATGAAGAGGTAATTTTGGCCTCAAAACAGAGGCAGATAATTAAAGCAAAATAATTCATGCCTTGGCCTGAAGGGGGGTCTGGAAAACGCTGAGTCTGCAAGCCTGAGTGATTGCCTGATTCACGAGATAAACCCTTCTGAATAAAGGGTGCTTACGATGGAGGTTTTATTGTGATATACTGTTGTTTCATTTTTAAGACGTACATGTATCTGATAGGTTCTCGAAACATTTGGTAACAAGTGAAATATAATGCTTTGTATTCCTACTGTTTTATTTCAACGAAATCTTAAATAACTTTTTTGCTTATTGAAATTTAGTCCAAGGCTACGTTTTAGATCGTTTTTCTTAATTTTGAGCGCACAATTGGATGCTGTATTACAGTCTATTATCGTGAAACATGTTTTATTATTACTCTATTTTTAGCACGCAGCTAAAATGGATCAAAAACCAATTTGACAAAGGCATCTAAACAGAACGATTAAATCCAATTTTAATTGGATACTACAAAATAAACGAGGTATTAATTAAAATGCTATGCTATAAACGTGTATTTCTGACAATCGCTGAATAAGGGATGCCAACGTAAAGATAAAATTGAATTTCCCGCCTATTTGTCCGGTATGCCTGACAGATAATTAAGGAATATATTCCATTCAGCCAGTACAATGGTCAGCTTCAATTTATGATTGTTCGCTTCGAACCTTTTTGGATGAATACCATAGATAAATAAGAATGACGTGTAATCTCCCGTCATTGATCTAGCAAATGGTATTTTATAAACATGTTTATTTTGTGCTTTTGTTATTTGTAACATGTAAATTAAAAATACTGAATTTAGCGTATAACATTTAAATATTAGAGCATCGGAACTGTCTTACTTCGTTTACAAAATACCTTTAGTAAAATTGCATGTCGAAAAGAAATCCACTAAAGCATGTGGTCGTCTCAACCGTAAAATAAGAAGATCACGTGTAACATATTGTTCCCACATTCCGTTCAAATTGTAAATCCTCTTCTTCCCTTAAGTAATTGCGACTTCCAGACCAAATCCTGTTAGATTAAAGTTCAACCGTACGACTGCAGTATTTCTTTAAAATTTACTGCCGTACGACCGCATGTAGACTGTAGCACATCATTCATTTACACAATGTTTAAAACAACGCCATCTGTGGAATTAAAGATTAAACTTCTATGCTGCTTTCCTAATTTACTTAAGGGATCTAAGATTGTTTTATTTGTGTAAGCTGATGGATTATACCGCGAAGTTGGTTCGGTATGGTGGTATTAATATCTCTGGCATTTCCTTGTAGGTTTCCCTTTGTAAGATGATGTGCCTTTGTTGCTAATTAAAGCCGTATTAGTTTCAAGTAAGCTAGTCATTAGTACATAAGCTTCCTGTCTCCTTGCAGAGTCTACATACAAATGTATGAGAGCTTTGAGGTCTTCGTGTGATCAGTACTTTAATATTTGAGAGCGTGTGTCTTGACATTTTTCGGGGAAATATTTTTTTTAGAGGAGGAACGGCATATAAGAGCTCAAACTCTTCTAAGAACGATCGATTGCTTAAAATGGATTCTTAATTCCTGACAATCTTTCTAATAATGGGTAACAGTACCAAAATTTCATTGAAACGCTTTTGCACCTCGAAACATCTTTCAACACAAACATTATTTCTGTCCAATTTTTGCTACTATAGCAACCTTATTAACGCACGGGAAAACTAAAGCCTCTTTACTTTAATATCCTCAATTTTCCATACCATACTAAGTACGAACATTTTTGCTCGCAAACGTGTCAGGGGGTCGCGGGGGGGGCAGACTTCCCAACAGGATTCCGGTTCCGTTCCCTCATTTCCGACGCTTCCGTGACGTAGCGGTTAATTTTCAAACTTCAGAGCGAGGGTAGGCAGAAAACGATGTGTGTGTGAAATCACTTGACAAATTGTTGGAGCTGTCTATCCGTTAGTTTTTGCAACCTTTGCTGTTTGATGGTAGTTTTTAGTGACGTTTCCCTGAATTTTGGATTGTGTATGTTATTTTATAGAGACAACTAGCTTTTCGCCCGCGGCTTCAAACGCGTCGATGTCGGTAAGTCCGGGATAAAAACTATCCTATGTTCTTTTTCAAGGTCAACGAGACGTAACAGGCAGACAGACAGACAGAGTTACTTTCGCATTTATCATATTAGTAGGGATTGTTCTTTTTCGCTATTATTATTTCAACCATTAATTAGATTTATAACGACAAAAAACGAAGTTAACTGTCTTACATATAAAAATCCTCCACTCAGCTTTTAAAATGTATATTCTTGACCAAAAATCCCTTTTTTGCACCCTTTTGTTAGATTATCCTGTATCAGAGCTAATCCGGATACATAATTTATAAGTTTACTTCGGTGGGAGATAATGGAGAGGGGAGCAACAATTGAAACTTATGGTCGTCACTTTGGAGTGGTGTGACGTCAGCGTGAGGGTAGTTTGTCAAACATTACTTATTTGGCGTTGCTGAATTACATGCTTGTAGTAAATTACGTGGTAACAAATTGAAGTCTGAATAGATGATAATTCTTGGTGTCTGATTTTTTGGTAATTTACTTGCTTTTGTATATTTGGAATAAGGTAAATTAGGTTTAGTCTGTTTCATCTCTACATATAAAGTTTAATGATAACTTAATACTTGCGTTTTTTAAGCGAATAACCTGACCGTAGCCGTATCGTATTTCCAAGAATCAAAAACAAATCTAAAAACAACTAAATACTCTATAGTGACCTTAACAATAGTTGACATTCAAGAGTACAACAAAAATGAAAATATCAAAAACATTCTTGAATAAATTCTTAACCTAACTTTTTTGCACACCTTAACCTTATCCTTAATTCTAAATTCCTTACGTTTAGATCCCTAAATATCCCAAAACAGTTAAATACGAGGGTGTGATCCCAATCGGACCCTAAACTATTGGCCGGCCATTATAAATGGGGGTCAGTTGCGTCCCTCGGGGCGATAGAGCCGTTTTAAGCTATTTAGACCTTTACACGGCACGCAATAATTGCTAACTTTATGAAGTAGATAAGGTTTGACAGTTTTGATGGCCCTGACAAGTTAGGGGATTGAGATATGAAATTTGATATTAGGGTCCTGTTGTTATTGGTTGAGAAAAACAATAGAGGTTGTATATGTTATTTTTTAATACATTCTGGATGTAGTGTTTTGGTATTCGTTTGTTTTATTTTCAGCCTGAACTGTCTCGGTGCACATCGTAATCCTTTCTCTCATCTTTTGACAGTTGTCAATTAACGAATAATTTTTTTTTATTTTTTTCTAATTTTTTTTTTAGTCTTCAATTTTAACGAAATTTTCACTGACGAATAATTATGTATTTTTGATCCTGCCATAATAACAAATAACAAAGATATTCGTGATATCATATTATCCTTTATAACAAGACGGAATGAGGTCTAACATAATTATTCCATTATCTAAACGAGCGTCTAATTAAAGTGTTTTACGAAATAACACTAAATACAATCGCGTCTTGTAATAAAGTTTGTACGTGACAGAGATGTTACGACTTCTAGGTTATATAGGTCTTACAAATACTTAAATTAAGCCTTAATCCATTGTGAAAGTGAGACATTTGTATCTGCAGGGTAGAGCATTGTCTCGCTTCTATGATGATTACAGCACAGCTTTTGATGTTTATGGTATAATTATGTTCGTTGTTATAATTATATTTATTTATTTTTGACAGACTATTAATTTCTCATTTCGTCTCTTTCTTGGGAATTGAACGTGACATTTTAAACGTTTTAAAGTTACCTGGAAAACGGCCTACTTGAAATAAAAACTTTTGATTTAGATTTTTGACATCATCACAACAAAACAACATTTAACTTACAAATTTTCCACCTGCTATTTTGAAGAAAGCAAAGGCGTCAATTCAAGACATCATATTAATCAAAGATAAAAAATCTTCTGCACGCAGGTTTCAACAATTAAAAATAACAATAAAGTTACCATGAAAATTCTTTCGAAACCATTCACAAATGAAACAATTACCATTTAACTTTCTGTTACGGTATTTGTATTACATTCGTTAGAGCAGTGTTGCCAAACTTCATAAATTAATGTACGGAACAGTTCTGACTCAAGTTTGTGATGTCCTTTGTCGAGGCTTTCGTAATTCAATTGTCTGTTGTTTATTAAGATGACATGAATACCTAAATCACTCTAAGCCTGAGAAGTGTTCTTGTGGAAATTAACATATAGTCTACCGAGAATGGTGGTCTTTGTATTAATCTTGGCTTAATGGGGTATTTGACATTTTTTTTTACATAAATCTGTTTTGTCTGTGAAACTGATTTCCAAAATTGTATTAAAAATCAATGAGATCGAACGAAGTGACGTGAAAAGGTTACTTTTTTCTTTACTTTACTCCATAATAGTACGTACAATTTATGTTGTTTTTATTCTGTTTCTAGATATCGTTTCATCTTAGTCCATTTTTTGGCTTAATAATCGTAGCAAAATATTTTTCTTATACACAATCAACGCTCTTCCTTGATTCTTTATATTTTTTTATAAATTATGCATTAAAAAATTACGTCACTATTCAACGCGGAAGAACATTATCGGAGTCCTCAAATATAAAACTAATAAGAAGCATAAGCTACCGACATAAACTCAAATATAAACTGCCTATATCGTTACTAGATTCTTTAGCTCACAATCCAACACCGCTTTAAAAAGCGAGACAGCACTCTACACAGTGTATGCTCCGTCTTACTTCCACATCTTCAACAGCCTTACTTTAGGAGGTAGTATCCCCTGCTTCCCAGAGGTAATGATACTTTGAAGGAATGAAACAAGGTCTATAATATAAATTTACGAGCGCCGCCGGCCGGGGGTGCAATAGTTGTCAATTCATTGTTGAACATCGCATCACAGCCTCGTGCCAATAGCTTTTATTTGTCCCTTAGCTCAATACGAAGCGATGGTTCAGTACGTACAGGCTGTTTGATAACTCTACATTTACAGAGCAAAACTGGTTATATGCTTCTAAATAAGAAAAATGAATGCGTGGAGTGTGACGTCTATGTAGTAGTTAAATCATCATCGGCCTAGCCTGTTCCCAAATATGTTGGGGTCGGCTACCAGTCTAACCGGTTTCAGCTAAGTACCAGTGTTTTACAAGGAGCGACTGCCTATCTGACCTCCTCAACCCAGTTACCTGGGCAACACGATACCCCTTGGTTAGACTGGTTGTCAGATTTTTCAAGCTTCTGACTACCTGTAACGACTGTCAAAGATGTAGGAATAAGAGCCGGGACCCACAATTTAACGTGCCTTCCGAAACACGGAGGAACTCATTATGACAAAGATGGTCACCCATCTACGTATCACCCATCTATGAAGTAGTTAAATACCATATCGTTATTATAGGTAGGTTAGGTACTTTTACCCGTGTTAAGTTATTTTTTTTGGCAAGGAAGATTACAAGAATAATACAACACGTCAACAATTATTGAAAAGTTTCGTATATCTAACAAGTAATCACACAGCCTGAACGTATGCCTTAAGACTAAAGAGATCGTATTCAAAAAGGTACAAATTACACAGCAATGTTCGACACAACGTTCAAAGAATAAAATTTATTAGATTAATTTATATTGGCAAGCAAGAAGCGAGTCACCGAGTGACTCTTAACTTTTTCCACTTTCTGTAGGCCTTTGTTCAAAAAGCAAGGCCTCAGGCGTCTTTATTGAATTCCTGAGAACGGCCAGTAATTGCCTGGAATTGCACAATCTTATAGAATGGAACAATTCAGATACAAATCTGTGTAGAAGAGGTTATACACTTTACAAAGGCGAATGGTTTTCAGAACTCGCTTTGTGAAATGCAAAAAAGCATTGTCGAGTTATTTTATACGTTCCCAGTATTAATCTTTTTATAACGGGTATTTCATAAGCAAAAAGAATACGAACTTGGATAAAAATCAGTGGAATCATCCAAATGCTTATTCTCAGTGGTGATGACCACACATGAGACTGCACCATATTGTGGACAGTTGCAACTGGCCTGGTGACCCCATACTACTCATTTGCGTATCGGTTTATTTTACCTACACTAAATAATGAAATAGAACAACGTACTCCTCGCAGTTCGGTTAAAAGTAATTACGTATAATTGCAACGAAATACATTAACGCACCAAGGCTAATGTCTCCTTTCCGTACCAACTTATGAAATCCTAAAACTCTTAATTGAAGCTATATAAACACATACGATTCAAAGTGTTCACCTGAAAGGCTCAACCCATAATTCATGTCGAAACAACAAACAAAATCAAGCAAAACATCTCTTACAGCCACCCAATCAAAAACACAGGCTCAAAAACAATCTACCAAATTTAATCTAACTCGCTGAGTGGCCGAACAGCCCGCAGTCACAATCAGCGAGATATGAAAAAACATGTCGATATCAAAGAGGAGTGAAAGAGGATGATGATTTAAAAAAACGACTCCCGCAGTAAAGGAATATAATCCGTATGTCGCGGGGGGTTTACAAACATACAAATCACATGCACAGACACACCCAGTCTCAGAACAAAAATTGGTGGATCACACAAATGCTTGTCCCACGCGGAGATCGAACCCGCGACACGACACGCATATTGGGTTATCCGCGTAGTCTATTATATTAGGGCCTATGTGGACTAAAAGGCATTCTGCCCCATTATAAAGTTATATAATTGCAGTTGTGAAAGCGTGACAGCGCATTAGTCGGCGTTTGACTTCCACAACTGCTATAGTAAAATTTTGAGAGGTAGGACCAAGTGACGTAGTGATATGTATGCATGATGTGCAGGTTTGAACCCAACGCAGGCAAATAACCAATGTGACTATCAAAGTTGTATGTATTTTCTTGAATGGTGAAGGAAAACCATCGTGAGGAAACTTGGGCTTTGGGATTCTAAAGTGGCAAATCGGCAGTGAGCTTGCGTAGTGATTATGTTCAAAACCTACCTGTTCTATATGAGAAGAGGCCTGTGTCTAGCAGTGGGAGACATAGAATCTAGTATTATATTATATATTTATATAGGGCTTATAGATTTGCCGTTGTTGAAGCGAAATATAAGCTACTCGTAATCATCCTACTTCTATAAGTGCAATCAATATTGCTTTAGGCAATAAACATTGACAACACAGAACAACAGTATCTATATATGTAAATACATAGCTTGTATATACTCCTACACATTTAGCCTCCAGGTACTATCGATCTGTTAATTGCATTGTCAATCAATCTTCATTGTATTTGAATCAGCACAGGTTTAACTGATTTAAACGTAAGCAATATGTGGGGCAAATGACGGTAATAGCAGCAAAAGGGTCGTTAAAATAGCTTGGAGTTTAAAGCTAGCCCGAGAATGCAGTGTGCTTTGTAATGAAATGCTTTACAAAAAATTGCCTGAAAATAGTTTTTAACTTGATAAACTACCAAGACTTTTCAATTATTTCGGAAAATATTACGCTAACACAAAATACAATATTAAGACCGTGTTTTTCATGATGGTATGACGTCACATGTGCCACCGGCTCCCAGGTGTAGGAACTAGCAGCTAGAATAGCTGGCTAATCAAAAAATACAAATATTAATGTGTGATAACAAAGGATTGAGACCCTTATATTATTGTTCGGTTCATTACGGGCTGGAGAGCTCGTAGCTTTAGAAGCGGAGGATGACAATGATTGATACATATTTTCAATCTAACAACACTTCAAGAGCTCTATTTTCTGTCTGAATGGGTTAGGGAGAAGTGTATTGTGATTCAAGCCTACTTTTTATGACTTGTTGATTAATAATGAGGAAATAGATGGTTGTGATAATGGTACTGATTGGAGTGTTCCATTTTCAGGTTTTCTGACTTTAATTTATTCATCATTAGACTAGATAGGTACGAGGCAAAAGACGCTGTTTAAACTTTGCAACATTCAGAACTTTCATTTTTTAAGGCAAAAAACCTGGCTTCATGTTTTTCATCTTTTTGCGACGGTTTTCTAATATTAAGGTGTCATAAACACAGACAACATTAACGACCTTTTATGAAATAATCAGAGTGACAACCAAACAGCGTGTAAACCATCGAAATTCACTCCAGCAGAAGGCCATCCAAGATGGCTGCCATTAAACACGCTTAACGGCCATAGTTTTGAGAACTACCCGCATTTCGCCGCAGGTATAGCTTCGAGAAACTTCTATGCAAACCGTTGCGGTGCTCCTAATAGTTTCCGAACGAATATCCGTGTTCCGAAGTTTGCCGGAATTGCCCGAATGAAAACGTCCGTTGTCTTTATCTCCCAATTCTAAGTTCAACAGCGTCGTTTCGCAGATGACAATTTCCTAGCGGAGACTGAACTGTTCTTAATGTTTATTTTGTTTTTGTATTTATATTATGAATGGGATTTGGAATAACTCCTAGATCACAAATGGTATCAAAAATCATGGACAAGAAAAGAATAAGGGAAGTATCGTTACACTGCCTAAGTATAAAAACAATCACGCTATCCCAGTTTTTGATATAAGGCTTGAGAAGCGATAACATTTTTCTATTAAACAGTTATTTTGAGGCAGAAGTAGGTCTTCCCCTTACAAACATTGAAAGCTCCTTAGCTGTCCATTTTCCTCTCAACAAATTCCTTCAAAATGAAATTGTGAACTGTCAATAAAGGAATGTCGTACAATTTGAGAAGCGGACCATATTTCTATCAATAAAATATGAAGGGATTTGAAGGGGACCAAACCAAGCTTATTTTTGATACCCTTATCAACGATTTGGCAGGAATTTGTCACACTTTTGATCCCGGTGAAGTCGAAATTGAAGGAAAATTTGTTATGTTGTCCTTCTCCCGAAGATATCAAGTGATTTATTATTAAGTGTGTTTATTCGGTACAATTTGGAGTTTTAACTTTTTCTTTATGTTACTAATAAAACAATTTGCAGACATTTATTCTACTTATATAATTTTCCTGCAGACATCAATTAATTACAACTGTTTTATTTACCTGAGTCTTGTATACAAGTAAAAGTATATACTGATAAGATAATTTTGGCGATATCCCATTTGCACTCAATCCCGAAAACACAAGCAAAACAACTTCTTTCGTCCTATTGAGGTACATATGTACATACATCTGAACATTTTTCACCGTTCGCATATGGTTTTTTATTTAGTGATATTACTTCAGACGACAATTCAGTTCCTCTCGATTCCAATAAGTTTCCACTGGTCTGGATTTTCTCTGAGTGATATTACGAGTAGAATCGAAATCGTGCACCTCACTAGAGAATTCAGCGTGAATTTATATTCAAGGATTTATTAATTTTGTACCGAAAATAAAAAACGGGATATTTTTCTTTTTCTGAATCGATGTTTTTTTATTCGATTGTTGTGACATTTGTGTTCGTATGTTTTTTTCCAAAAATGCTATTTCATCTATTCAGGTTAAGCTACTAAATAGTACTTTTGAATGTCCTGAATGAGATTTGACAAAATGTCAAATTCTTTACTTATCAACTAAATAGAAAAAGCTGTGTAACCTAGTCGTAAATACATACAAGTAGAAATACAAACGCAACGCTCCTCGTAGATTTTCCCATATTTATTTAACTAAAGAACAAATTCACAAACAAACTGTAACTTAAAAGCGAGTAATCTCATACGCGCACTCATTCAAAGCAAACAACTCCTTAAAACAAGGATAAAATTAAACGTCAAGCAAATAATTAACCTGTACCCACGCGAATAAAGTTTAAATTTCATTGAAACGTTTTCACTCGACGAAACTTTGCAAATCCTTCAAATGAAACAAATGACTGTCTACATGAGGAAGGGTGTTTTATTTTGTGTTTATTTAGCTGATTGGGAAATGGGACTGAACCCTGTACTACGGGAGTTTTTGGAAATGCTTTACCACCTAATGAAGAATTTAGTTATCCCATTACGGTGGCTGAAGGAAATAATTGGTTTCCTGACAATTTGAACAGTTCGAGTTGTAAGGAGTGAAGTTTTTCCTCCATATGTGTTAACATCATAACGTGTCAATATTGTGCTTATTCACTTATTTATTCAAGATGCATCATTTATAAAATTATTCTATAGTGTTTCTGAGTCCAACAGATTTTTCAAGCCTTCACAGCGATCAGATGCGACAACGTAGAGTACCCAACGATCTAATCGTAAAAAAGCGCAAATAAAGTCTAAATTACATTTCTTATCAAATTTCCTAACCAGATACCTATGAATACGGAGAATTATCTTCTAAGCCAATACACACATTCACATAAGCTCCCTTAACTCGTTCCGAAGGTATTAAGTTAACAAAGGAAACTCCTCAAGGTCTCTTTGTACCCACTTCCCCCTGTTCTTTATTCATTTAACAAAGCGAACGTTAAACACTTGATGTAAAATGTATTTTTACCGCTGTTTCGAGAAATTTTAATGAGGAAGCTGGGTTTTTTTCTAGAAGTAGAAAATTGAACACCTTTAGCAGTATTCCGGAACGATTCTGGTGAGTATCTTTATAAAATGACGGTTTTCTACAGTTAACTTAACTTTCTGGCTTATACACAGCAGCTTGGCACTGGTTTTAGTGTACAGATAGTGTTTTATGTATACTTTAATAAACTAATTAGCTGATCCGGCAAACTTTGTTGTGTTAATCTGATTGTTGAATCTAAGAGCGCTGTCGTAAGGCATGAAAAAGAACATTTAAATCGTTTAGGCGGAGTTCTGAGACGTACACAGGTACAGTAAAATCACATACATAAAGAAGATAAAAAAATAACGAATGAGAGAAAAATATGTCAAATATCGACTTTTGGCTCAACACTACTCTACAAGTCCAAAGACTTATGTACTTAAGGAAGTTCATGAAGTTTCTTGGTCATTTCTTCTTCATAGAAAAGACAACAGTCATTAATATTGACGTTGCAAAAGCGCTAAGATGTATAAGCTTTAGATTTTGAACTCACTAATATAATTTGGTCGTAGAATCTGGCGATATACTAACGAAAGTGAAAGGGAGACAATTAAATAATAGACTTATTTTACTGAAGGTGATAATGGTAGTTACCTGAAATGTATTGCCAGCTCTTTGGAATACTTTTAAACGTTCGAGTGCAACCGAAGAGTGATCTTCAATTATTGGGTTCCATAGTCAAAAAAAAATTCTGTCAAAGACAAAAATTCTTTTCGGTCTAGTGCCGTATGATTTCACCGGCACTAGACCGAAAATACCCAGTGCGGAAAAAAGCGCTGGAATAACCTGTAGGCTATGCAGATGTTTTTTTTTTGTGTTCCTAAATTGTTCAGTCAGAAAATAGGCCAAGTCTGGCATACAATTTTGGTCTAAGCAAAGGCAATGTCAGTGTTTGTGTAAGCGTTCTAATATCACGACGACATCTCGTAAAACTTACGCAACTTTATATATGAAAAAAGTTGTCCAGAAAAATCCGGAGAAAATAATCCCTAATTACGAAAAACGTTAAAGCAAAAGTACCGGTCTATAATTAATTATCTTTTATTCGTTTAATAAAAACCAGGAAATGGGTTAAGCAAATAATAAAGAGGAAAAGAAAGTTGAAAAGAAATTGGGGTTAAATAATGGATTAAAGTTTTGACCGAGCTTAAAATCGGAATCCCATTGAACACACTTTACATAAATTGCTCGCATTCGGGTTAGACGGAAAATAAAAATTTTGAAGTAAATGGAGGAAATGAAAGCAAGGCTTATCGCTAATGTTTCAAAATTTACATATTTCCAAGTTATTCCCAAGTTTGAGATTCCGACTTCGCATGCATTTGCTTGAGTGTTGGGAGAATTCTAATAATATGTCTTATTTGAATATTGACACAAATTTTGATTAGCTCGGATTTGGGTAGGATTGTTGGTCTTAACTCGGTTCGTGGGCCTGAATGATAAAAGTTGGAGATGTTACATTTCATTCTTAAGATTCGACTTTAATTCTTGAAGATATACGTAAAATTGGATCAATTGAATGAAATTTACACCAATTGTGCAGTCTCAATGCAATTTAAAACAAAATCGACATTTTTTAAGATATCCTAGGTTACCAGATAGTTTCATACAGACTCAACATTCTCTTATCTTTCCATAGTACCTAGAGCATCGCAAAACACATTACCTCTACATTAAGTTGCGAAATATTCAAATACCGGCCATTTTCCTGCGAAGATGACGTTCACATTTCCCGGTTAGGGTCATAAATCCCCAACAGTGTCCACATCAGGGGAAAAAGGTAACGGATCTTTTTATCTTTATTTTCCGTTTTTAAACTCGACAGAGCCAGGAACATCGGGTTTTCTAGTTCCACAATGAGTGTATGTGACCGCTGTGGTCGAAGTTTAGCCGTTTGGAGAATGTCATTTGTGTTAGTGGGTTGTTACCGTTTTATTTAATAGGGGAACCACTGTTGTTTTCCAAATAAGGATTTTTAAAGCTTGCTAGAATTCTACCGAGAGTAATAGTACGTATTAAAAATGCTCCAGAGTTTTCTTGCCGTTTTTTATAATGCACCGTTATTTCTTTTAGGAATTCGTGTAATTAATGACAATTCTGAATAGTTCAATGATCGTGTAATGATTTCTTTAAAACTTAATTCTAAATACCTAGGCCATTAAATTAACGGTTTTATTATATTTTTATAAAAGTTAGTAAAGAAACATTCCTTGAAAATAATTATCTCTTGAAGCTTAATGTATTCTGAATCGTCAACATGTTTTAAACCAAAGGATCATAAGTGAATCAATCTTGGTTGGGTTTTCAATTTCACGAATGATGTCTCCGTAAATATAAAGTAAACTAAGTATTAACGCAAAATACTCTTTTAAAAGTGCTTTTTTAAAAGTACATATATAAAATCGGAGTCACTTAAGCCAGTCACTTTAGCTAAGCGACGATCTTGAGCTCAATCTTAGTTCAAAGGCCTGCAAATTGCCAGTGAAATGCCATTGTAAGAGCGATATTTAAAATTGAGACTTATGATAGCCGAAACAGCCAGATGGAAGTTTGCCAAGCTGTAATAGAATTCCATTTACGTAATAGTGCGGACATTCCTGCCAGATAAATCTAGGAAACTTTCAATCTCCTTTTTGGTCCCCAAAGAATAGGCCGTCCTACTTCATCTAATAGCGTCTTGAGATGCAAGAGCAAGATGCCAAGTATTTTCTCAGCTCGCCTATTGAACGAGGTAATGCCATAAAAGCCAGAATAATAACATTCATTAAAACAAAGACGAATCACGTTCGAAATTAATGATATGTCCAAAATGTAAACTCACTGAAGTAGCATTTTCAAGCGTCGTAAAGGTGACCGAAGTGGATAAAGTGTCAGACAAACGAGGTTATGTCTAGATATCGTGTTTATTTAATCTCTGGAGCGTCGCAACGGTTGGAGTGTTTATTATTCTTTTATGACTAATATAATAGCTAATGCTGTATACATTGCAGTCAGGTAATGCCATTTTAGGGCTGTTAAGCTGAAACTGTCAGAAGCAATATTGCTCTGCACGCCTATGATTTGTTTTGATGTCTTCATTTATTCTCTTGTGTGTAGTTCCAGTTTGCTTAGTTGAATAGTAAGAGTTAAATAATAAAGGGATGTAACTTTTGGTCTTGTATCTGATTACGTGTTTGATATTTTTGGTAATGAGCTTTCAAACTTGAGTAAGTTGAAACGAGTATATAAGTTCAGGGTAAACTTTGCATTGTATAATGTAGCGTTTTATAGATTGATGATTGCGGAGTTGTACTATAAGTCTAGCACTGAACATAAGTGATATGTTGATCTTTTTTACAAACATTGCAGTAAATAGAATCAATGAAATCTATTAAAATTACATTTCTTTTCAGCATGTGACGTGACTTTGATTTGTCACTTCACTAGGTTACAGCGATTCAATAAGCGCTAAGGATGATTTAGACGATGCAAGGGATATCGTAAAAAATCCAATACATTGCGTATTCCCTTAGGTCTGTTATCAAAAGCGATATATCGTCACCGGGAATGTATTATAACTCATGCAATATTCCTCGTATCATCTAAATAGCCTAAAGCAATTGAAGAAATGTTAAGGTTGTCACACCGTTAAATTTTAATAGCCACCTGTATTTGCATTCATCATAACACCGTATTTTACACGTCGCACCCACTTGCCGCTGAAAACTTCACGGCTGGAGGTAATTTGTCAAGGGGTGCAAATTACGAGTATGACATGATGAATCGTGCCCCAATCATTTATAGCCCGGCTCATAACGCAAATTTGGGAGGCAAGGTAGTGAGTGCCGTGAAATAGGCATGTGTGTTATCGCAGTACTTTATTTCGGTAAAAGACATGCTTTAATACGCTTATTTAATTTTGGTACGGAGACGTAGAGCTATGATTTAGAATAATAGTTTTTCTTTTTAATATGGTGAAGTCTGAAAGAAGGTATAAGCACTTTAGACCAATACGTAATTAGTATGAATGTGTCTATATTGTAAATATGCAGAGAATCAACAAATTTAAATTAAAAAAATCTCAGAACATAAAATGGTTTGGTGTTTTTTAAAACATTAATATTACTAACCTAAGCGTATTTCTAATCCCTTTTCAGGCCGAAGATCTTCTTTTCCACCATTTTTATTTAATGTAAAGTTTTAATATCAAAATAAAAACAACAAAAGTTTTTATCGTTTCCAATAAAGCAGGAAGGCGGAAGGATTCCTCGATAACTTATTAAGAATTTCAATTCATTTTAATGGTTGAACGTAATATCCTATAATCAGTTCGTTAAAAAACTCTTGAAATTGGGTACTTTCGTTAACTTTAACAATATTTCCTTTATACTGCTTTTACCTTGTAAATACTTATTAAATGATGTTTACGCTTTCTGACGCTAAGAGCCTATTCGGGAAATAATCTGCTTAAAGTTTGATGGGTCATGGGTTCCTCAAGTATTAAATGTATTTTTATAGGATTTGTGAAATAATATTTTGACCGTATCGATTACGTTTGAATGATACTTTTTAATTTACTTTTAATAAACCGGAAAAGAATATATAATACAAATTATTAGATAAAATACGTTCTAGGACTTAATACACACGCCAAAACTTGTTATAGTTTTATGAATCAGTTCCTGAAAAGTTTTTTGCCTCGTTTTGAATATGTTCACACTAAATAATAATATTTGTTTATTTGTTACAGAAAACAACTCGAAGCTGGATTGAGAGCACGTTTCAGAAGAGAGAATGCAAATACTTCGTGCCGAGCGCTAAGGACGAGCATGTGTGAGTTATTCTGTTTGTTAACATTGTAAATAAACCTGCCTAATTCGTAATTCTACTAATATTATAGCAGCTAAAGTCTTTGAGTTACCGCCATCATTATGTTTAACACTGTATATCGCGTTATGGATTATATAAGGGACTGTGGCTTACCTAAGTGCACTCTGGGTGAATAAAAGGACTACACTAGTAATAAGTGGATTTCAAAAATCTGATACCACTTTTTTTATATTTCACGCCATTCGAATTTCATCAAAATCGGTCCAGCCGTTTTTATAGTTCTCAATTGCATTGTGATCGGGTTTGAAGCTACCCTGAAAATTTCAGCTTGTTAGCTTATCGGGAAGAGCCTAAATTGAGTTGCAAAAATTCAACCAGATAGAACAAACAAGAAAAGTGAGTGTATAAAAAACGTGGGGAAAATACAAGAAATACTAAAAATTCAGCCTAAGTAATGATAGTATAGGGGATAAAATATTGACTATCGTTTCGGGTCATTGCACAGACCGCGCTTAGACGCAGATTTGTACAGGCTGTTCTCCTGTATGTAACAAGAACAAACCACAAATGTTTGTGTGTTTGTGTATATTGTTTCAGATCCTCTATTTAATCGGAATGTGTGTCGGTTAGTAGTAATGTAGCGTTCCTTTTTTACTTTTGACAAAATAATTGTAAATTAGAACATTGAGGATTTTCTTGCAGTATTTTATTTATTAAAGAAATCAATTAAAAAGTGACGGTATTTCCTAAACCAGATGTAGTAGATCTTATACAGAGTTTCGTAAACCAAGTATATGACTAGGCGTTTTATTTATTTACACTAACTACAATTAATTGTTGACTGCCAATAGCAACCACTTCTCCTACCGCGGGTCTGCTTGTAGAGATTTCTTTAGAAATAAGCAGCTCCCTTGTACATCATATTTTGTAATATTGTGTGCTGTCGTAATTGGTACTTTATTACGCTATGACGCGAAAAAATTAACTGATCGTCTTAAACTTTGCACGAAATTATGTCCTTGGAAAGATTAGGAGTAACGTAGGGGTTTTTAATCAACTAAAAAAGACAGGTTTATGCCTTACAGCGATATACGACGCGAGTAAAGCCGCGGGCGACTATATTAATCAAGCCAACTTACAATTCTACTAAATTGTCACTTACAAGCATATCTTTAAACATAAATACAAAACACGTAACCCATATTCGATATCTAGCAAACAATAAATCGATATTTAAACCTGTTTACTCAACCTATGAACACAAACTGGAATCTCTCACTTCCGAGTACCTCCACATCAAAGAGAAAACATAACGACGTGTAATTAGCACGGCGACGATGAGAGATTGTGGAAACTGATTTTGTAAAGGAGCTTTCTCATTGGAATTGTGAAATTAAATTGTATTGTAATGTGTTTGCCAATGTTATCGGTAGGGCATAGTAGTGTTAGGAGTGTCCTGTGTGTTCATTTTAGGATTGTAGGTACTTGCCGATAGTCACAAAGTTCTTTTGTTTAATTTTATTTTTTTAAAGCTGGTATTCTAATTGGATCATGGAATGACGTAAAATAGACTTATTTTTTGTGGAATTGGTGAATTAAATTAATTTGGTATTCAAAAATTGAAATTATTTTCTTTTTTAAACAATCAAATTTGGCACTATTTTTCGATGCTTCATCGGTATTTCGCGGGGGCTTTACGAATTTTAAGACTCAAAACAATTCCTACGTAAGAAACGAACCCATAAAACATCGCTCGCGCGCAGTGCGCTTGGCGTGACGACCAGAGGGCTATCCGGAAACAAACACGAAAATAACACGCTAATCCCGATCCCGTTCATATCATCCATGTTTATATCAATATTTAGATGCCAAATCCCATATTTACCAGTGTAAATGCTCTTTAAAATGAAACTCAAACAAAACGCTCCCTTATTTGAGCACATGAGTTCAGGCAGTTAATTAGACGGTACGACACACATGCATGATGTATCAGTGTTAACATCCCTGTAGTTCAAAACGTAAACTTCTATATTTTTTTGTCTGATGTTTGCAGATTGCCTGAGCAAAGGTTTTGAATTCGATTAGACAATAGGTTCTCAATGTTTCATGGCCTTTTTTCTCGCAATCGTACAAGAAAATATGAACAATATAGGGGCTAAAGAAGTTTTGTTAGTAATTTGTCACATGTATAAAATGTGAAAATTTCAAGTGTCTATCACGGTTCATAAGATACAACTTGGTGACAGATAGGCAGACAGCTGCGGACCCTCAGTAAAAAGGGTTTTGTATACCCTTTGGGTTCGTCTACATTAAACGGAAAATCTGATACGTATTTCCTCCAAGAACTCGTTCTTTTTAAACTCTTGAACAGAACCAAGAATAATAATCTATTTAGGTAAGTTAAAAGAAAACTGTTTAAATTTAAAAAGAATCAACAATTCAGATAATATAGTTGTTCCTTTCAAAAGCAACGAAGCGCTTTCTCAGCTCATTCTTATTTAAAAACAGCTCTCACCATCTTCGAACAACATAAAATCGTTATTTCATTTCAAATAAACGATTCTTTCATTTCGTAACAAGAAAACCGCATTTCTGCTGCGTTGGGATCCCTTGGGATTGAGAAATGGTAGAAACCCACGCAAAGATCCATGAAGATGAACAGTGTTCCGATTAAATTACCTTCTTCGATCAGAGCTATTTGATAGAATAGAAAGCAAAATTATTAAGTTATTCGGTATGTTTTGAGAACGCTAAAGAGATTATTAAAACAATGGAATTATTGTTCAAAACATGTTTGGTCATGTCAGGTCTACACTCTGACCAATTTAAGAAAAACCTCATGACAATTCATAAAATGTTCTATGAAATGACGATTTTTCGGGATTGACCCAAAACCGACCAATTATATGTAATTTATTAAAGCTTTTTTACATTAGCATAAAAGGTTACCTATTTTAAAACAGAAACATGTGAACATACATAGATTACATGAGCCAAAAATTCTAGAGCAGGATGGTTAAAGTGAGACAGCGCTCTACATTGCGTAAAGCAGCATCTCCCTTTCCCATTCAAAAGCTGGTATTAGGAGCGTAAACAACCCCGAATTGAGAGTACTACGACCTTCGCATCGAGTACTTAAGGTTCAATTTGTTCTCAAATACTTTACACAAACACTTTTGTCATTAAGCAAGGACTTTCCCCAATCTAAGTGTTTTTTTAAGGGTTTTATTTGTTTGAGAACCAGTGACTCTAATACAAGTTCAAAACACGACTGTTTCGTGTGTGGAAGCAAGATCGAGCGCTACACCGCGTAGCTTTGTCTCGCTTCCGCAAGGACAGCTGAAATGACGCTCACAAGCCCGCAGAGATTGAAATAATATGTAAAAGGCTCTTAACCTAATGTTATAATTTGGTAAAGGAAATAAAAATGACCCGTGCTGATTAGTTTACATAAAACATTAGACCTTCTTAATATATTTGTGGATGTTAAAAGCGCCAACCGACCGGCTTAAATTCGATTATCAAGGGAAAAGTGTTTCACGTTTTCGGTAAGGAAATTCTCAGTAGCTAACTGAATTTGTCTAACTTAATAGATGTAAGGAATAATAAGTGAAAAGGTCTAAATATTTGTGAATACATTTAAAAAGAAGAGACGAGACCTTTTTTATAAATTCAAGGCATACAATTGAAGTAGAACACAACATATTTTGTAGCAAACTATCAATGTTGAAGTGCAAGTACATTTTGCACGCTAACCGATATAAAAGCTGGTGAAACCACATGAAATCACTAGTTTTGGTATGGATTACCAGCAGCGGTTAGCCCACTACAAATCGAAAATATGGGAACACAATATCGAGATTAAAACTATCCTCTTTGTTATTCCAGGCAATAAATTATCCGTATACAAAATTTCGTTCAAATCCGTTCAGTGGTTTTCGCATGAAAGAGTAACAGATATCCTTATTAGAAGACATTTGTTACGTATATCCAAGTTTCACATATCTCATTAAAACACCAAAATCATTAAATATCAAACATAACTTCATTTCCATTAGATACGACGATAACCATTTCCTTAAAAGCCAAGTTGTTCTATCACACATGTTAGGTATACATTGTAACGAGGCTAGCGGACACGTCGCAAGTTTTGCAGTCTACAAGCTCGCCAGAACTTTCAATCTGGATTAGAAGTACTTAGGTCAAGGCGGGCTAAGAAGACTTTATTCTAGACCAGAATACAAATGGCTGGAACACTAATCAGTTGTTGGATATAAGCCACAGGAAGTTGAGAAACAAGATTTGGAGAAAATTACATTTTGTTATTTCAGACTTGGTGTTACTTTTCGCTAGTACCAATATTGGATAACTGCTATTCAGGAAGGCTTAATACGATTAGACTTGTCTGAATTAGGGTTAGAGTTAATTAAGGATCCTGAAATTAGGCAAAAGCACTTAGTGCATTAGAGAGGGATTTCGCTGACTAGGAATCAAGTAGAGTGAAACGGAGTAGACTGTGAACTAGCCAATCAATTCCTACTCCCATTAGTGTAGGTAAAATGTAGTTCTGTGGTCGCTCTATTCACGACTTGCTTTGATCCACCCCGCCTAGTACTGCTTTAGAGAAAGCGTAATTTAAGGTATTCATATTGCTACTTATTATTATTATCTTAAGCCATAAGTATCCTTTTGAAGGGTAAAGACCTTCGTTTCTTCTTCTACTTATCCCGGTCTATGGGTGCCAGTTTTGCTAAAAGGTAAAATAATATATCTTGTCCCGCTATCTTCTTCTGAGCGAGCAGCGAGGTCTCCTCTTATTAATTGCAACTAATGACCTGACTGTCTTATGTGGCTATTTGATCATTAAACAAAATGTATTCAAAATACTAAAATATTCTCAAGCAAGCAATTAATAGGGATGATGACATTTTTTTCTTCGTCTGTCATGTACTTAGTTTAGTTAATAATAATTATTGATAAATAGTTTTTTCTTTGTTCTGCAAACATAATTTGATAATATGAGATGACTTCTGTATATAAATTTTACGAAGTCGTTACGTCACAAACGATCTCTCTTAAACAGTGAGGCAGTTTTATCTTGTCCGTTTTTTAGTGGAGATAAAGGCAAAAATACGGGTCTAACATTTCTCATACACAGTCATCACCTGTATTAATATCGGCCATCTTCCTTTCAGGTATAAATTAAAACATAATTATGATGAGCTCATTTAATCATTTTCTATATCAAATCGTCGCCATATCTACTTCGTCCATGAGCGGTGTTAGTCTGTACCTCTGTTTTTTCTTTGGGTGGCTGGAATTAAATGATAGTACAGTATCATTATTATATTCCGGAAAATGAAAGTTTCGAGTCGTTAGTGCATAGATTGTGTAATTTCATTTAAGTACTTCTCAATAATTCGTTTCTTAGTATTTTATTCTTACATATACTATGCATTCTCAAATACTTTTAGATTATTCATTCTTTTAATACTCCACAACTTTTTCATAACGCCATCTAGTCTCAAACTAAGCAAAGCTTGTATCATGAGTACCAGACAACTGATAAACACACGTATGTTTTTTTTTAATACATACAAAATATAAAAAAATACCCAGACACAGAACAAAAGATCGTGTTACTCACATAATCATTTGTTCTGGGTGGGAATCGAACCCACGACCTCCGGTATAGCAGTCAAGGCCATTAACCACTACACCAACAGGCCAGACACAAGTTCAACCGTCTTACTTTGAAAGCTGGAGGTAAACCTCCTGTACAAATAGTACGCTGTTTTGATTCTCTTACCTCTGGTTCTTTTCTGAAAGGGAAGGCATTGAGGGTGTCAGCATACGCCTGCCAGAATAGCGAGACGTGTGTCGCAGCGAGCTTGCGTCTCTGCAGCACACTGTTCAGACACCACACGTCTTCGTTGGTTTGTACTACAAAGCCTAGGGAAAAAATATTTTTATAACATGCTAAATGTATTAAAAATAAAGTATATCTATTACAGACCACTACAAAATGCGATAGAAAGCCGATGAATGCTTCACCCTTCAGTAAGTTGAATACTGCGGTTCCTGATCGCTCTCTGTTTTTTTAGGTTTGTTCTTAATTTCATGAACACCGTGTAACTACACTTTATTCAATTCCACTACATTTTATGTAGGATGAGTTGAGATCTTAACATCAAAACAGGCTAAATATCAAAGTTTTATAGTTGCTGACATTGAATGACTTCATTTGAATTCGAAATTTGTAATCACTTAGTAGAGGTACGATAAACATAACTTCCTCAAATCCAATAAAAATAATAGCACAGCAATAAAAAGACAATTTGAAACAGAGTTTTCAACAAAAAGTTTGTAATGTCAACAGGTTGAGCATAATTTAAGGGCGACTGGAGTCGTCCGCTCATCTTGAGTTCTTAAGAGCCACTTAATATTAAAGTTGCGTGCTTAAATCCAAATCAGGAGTTGAGCAGTTGTTTGATAACAAACCCACTGAGAATTCGTGGTTATAAAGTCTTTGAATGATAATTGACGTCCTAATGACGACCTAATGACGTCATAGACATCATTGAATAAATTAAGACTTTAAGTATGAACATAGAAATCATTAAAACTATATTGATAGGTCGGAAAGCCAATAGGTCAAATCCACTGTGCGCGGCGTGTCGACGGGTCACTCCCCGCGGAGGACAATCACTTGCATGTGTTCGTGTCATTAACTAAGTAGGTGTGAGATAGAAGATTAAATTTTTCACTGCGGGAGTTGATTTTTTAGTAGCTGTTGTGGAAGCCTGTGTTTAGAATAAAACAATGTGATAGAAGGTCTAATATTACTGATATCTTTCTTCTGGTCCAATCCAACATACACACATGAAGAAACAGTGATTGGTATTTAAATGTTTATAAACAATAATATCGCTAATATTTGTCATCGTTCCTTCAAACTATAAAACAGAAGAAACCTACATATATCCTTGCTTATGATTGAAAACAATCTTACCAACAATAGCAGCTACTCTTAATTTTTCTTTCAGTTCTATTAACAAGGCATTCTCCGTTGGATTCACTGGATAATTTCTCTGAAAAATAAAATCAAAATACATTCTACATATTAAATCTGAAAGACGTCTATAAAAACACACTTTTCCATAGTGAAAAAGGAGGTTTTTATAGATAAACTGGTCGTAAAATATCCTTATTCACGTGTATCACGTGCGGGGTATAGATTTCTACCGTATTTTCCAATTTAGACGGAGCGATGGGTCACGGTCGGGTCTTAGTCTCGGCACAACAATATGTAGATGTCTGTCGAGAAAGGTAGAGCTAACATTATATATTGAAAACTTCTGGGTTAGTGTATTATGGTGATCTGAATGTCTGATTCGCGTTTTTTTACCTAGAACGGTGAAAAACCACAAAAGTCAATTGTCATTTATGGTTTGAAAAGTACTGCACTATTCTGAAATAAATGATTTTTATGGTTTCATTCCTTAAGGAAAAATCCGAACCCTATTACTGAGCGTCCGCTGTCTCTTCGTCTGTCTGTCCGTCCGTCGGTCATCAGGCTGTATCTCATGAACTGTGACAGCTAAATAAAATGTAATAATCGCAGATGATGCTATTGCCGCTACAACAAGAGCGAGCTTAAGCAAAGGGCGTTGCGCTGAAAAAAATGTTGGTGGATGAAAAATAAATTTCAGATATGTTTTTTTTTAACCTGTTTTAGTGTATAAAACTCTGAACAATTTAACCCGCATTTGATCGGTTTCATTAAAACGATCCCCAAAAAATAAGTCCATTTAGATAGATAGATAGAATACTCTTAGTTACTGCACTAGATGTTTTTATATTTTCTAAGTAAGAACCTCGGTTGTCTGCAGAACTACTTTAGTTTATACCTACTTCAAGAGTATATAACCAACCTATTTTAATTTTCCACCTCTATAAATGTCAACAGTAGCGCGGGGAGTGTGCCCCAAACAATCAACGGTTGTTTACTTTCTAAACTTAATTTAAAATTAAACCTGTCACCTGTTTAACTTTCCAATCAAATTAATCTCTGTTTTAGATATGATATGGAGTTATAAGGTTAATACGTATTAGTTAAAATGGGCAATGGACAGACAGTCAAGACTCTCTAAAAGTTACATTTCTTTCAGTTTTTTAAGTTTTATTTTATTGATAAATGTATGACTAATTAATTAACTAAGAAGAGTAGGCTGTCGTTTCGTAAACATTTTATTTAGCCAGTTATCGTTTGATGACGTCATCGCTTGTCATACTTTTATCAAAGGTTTTTTTAATAACTACAATAAAAATTGTTTTAACTGTTTTTTTTAAATGTCCCAAGTATAGGAGTAAACAGATTTTCACTTTTATACCTTATTGAATTAAATCGCCTAACAGAAAGATTGTAAGTGAAACCGAATAGCACAGCTAGTATATAATACGTATAGTGGTTTATTTCTAGCGAATGTTCTGAAAATACGAGCTTCCTCTCAAGTGGCTCTTTGTCCTCACCTTTGTGTGCCGTTCTCTGACTACACTGTGAGTATAAAACAGACAAACTCAGAGATTGTTTTTGAAAAACCAAATATTTATTTATATTCGAGTTTTTTTTATTTAAAACCCGCTCAAGTGCGAGTCAGACTGGCAACACTGAGAGGTTCCAATAGGCTTTTAAAAAATCAGGTTTCAAAAATAAATTGATTACTCATCAATTTTATGACCCAACCAAGCACTACTTAACCCAGTTCTTTTATAAATTGCTTTTATAGTGGCAATAGAAACACGTCTTCTGCTGAATTTCATTCTTCTATTTATCACGGTTCATATGGTTTAGCCTGGTGACAGACGTACTGACAGATAAGTCCCCATAAGTCTTTTTTTTTAGTCAAGTTAACCTAGAAGCGGTAAGAATACCTCGAAATCTAACAAAGGTTATTTCATACATCGGGATAAACCTAGAATTCAATATTAATTTTCAAAGTTATAAAAGTTTCATTAACATAACTGAACTTGGTTAATCTTAATTAAGTTTGTAATTTACTGTCTTTGATATAATGCATATGATCTTAAAACTTTGCACATATTTATAACTAGCTGTCGCCCGCGACTTCATCCGCGTGGTTAGGAGATATAAGTTATGATTTATACCAACCCTGTTTTTTCCACATTTTCCATTGTATCTTCGCTCCTATAAGTCGCAGTGTGATGGTATATAGCCTAAAACCTTCCTCGATGAATGGTCTATTCAATACAAAAATATTTTTTCAATTTGAACCAGTAGTTCCTGAGATAAGCGCGTTCAAACAAACAAATTCTTCAGCTTTATATATTAAGTATAGATATTACGCTGATGTATGTTTAATTAACATTCACAATTAAGAAAATTACTTTCTAACTGCCAGTAGTACTTATAACTGTATACTTAGCTGAAGAACTCTTATGGTTAAGCATCTCTCATCTTACTCCCTCTAGGGGTTTTCAGCAAAACTAAGTACATTTTACGTCAAAGCAGTTGGAAGGTTATGATACTTAACTATTTAATTTCATCTATTTTATAGAGAACGTACTTGAAAAATCAGTTCTGTTTTTGTGTTTTAAGTTTTGTTCGGTTGATGTTAGTTATTATTTTTATTAATATTTTTAAGAACATAAACGTACGACAGTCTGTAACTAAAAACTAAACCAAACTTAAGAAAATAAATCAACAAAATCTGTTCATCCATAACGAAGTTATGAGGTAACAAACATAAAAATTATCTACGAATTGAGGACCTCCGTCTCTATGAAATTCTTAAAACGACTTTAGACCAGACTTTAGACTTTTTCAGTTTGGCTCGAGTGACAGTCAAGCAAAAAGCAGCCTATTCCTATCTATCCCAAAATCAAATGTTATAATCGATATTGCAATTTATAACCTTTTATATGCCATTTTTAACCTTTTTAACTATAAAACTGGGTATCTTAGCAGTAATACTAAATAATATATTCTGTAAGCTCGTCGTATTCATACTCTGTCCTCGGATCCGACCCTCAATTCTTTGGCAAAAGTCGGCGAACTTTAAAATTTAATGTGGCTCTCACAAACGAAACAAGACTTTTTCCCTTAGGAATATTTTAATTAAAAAGGATTTCAATTCACTTTTAGATATTCGCTTATCTTATTTGTTTTGTGGAAGTCCGGATAAAGGATGGGCTTTTAACAAGTTGAGTTTGGTGACCTAATTTGAGTTGTACAGTGACATACACCGGGTTCAAAATGGGTTTTCTGATTATGTTTTTAATGGCTTCTGTCTGACGAGAAAAAGATAAAAAAAAATGTATTATGTGATTTGTAGGTCGGTTTGTTATTAAATTTGAATGAAATACTTTGTTATCATGTCACTTTGTTAAGCCACCTGGAAAACCAATTTTTGGGGTTCCGTACCCAAATGGCAACAATGGGACGGGTAACCGATTCACTTTATTATTAGATTATTTGTATGTTTCATCAAAAGACGGTCACGTGAGAGTCGGACCTGAAATATTACTTCGTAACTTGTTTATTTAATTAGGTATTTTTATTATACAAATCATATTAAAACCCACATAAAATAAAGCTTCTTTATTAAGACGCAAAATATCAACAGCTATTTTTTAATTATATCTTCTACCAACAATCATCTATTAACATGCTGTGGCTAACTCCCTAAAATCATTTCAAGTCAAAAATAATATCGTATTTTTACGTTCTACTACATATCAACCAAAATAGAATAAAATGTAAAACCTATTTGATCCATACAAAACATTCCATATACTACAATGCAGGCATATTAAATATCAAAATTGAAACTTCGACATATGCCTGTAACTGCACGTTCCATTCATTCATTCGTTCACATCAGTAACATCGCAATATTAAAACTTTCAATCGTGTATCCGTAACAATTTCTAAAGGCTTCTAGAAAAGGCTTAGGATATAACAGATACTTGATAAAAGATTGCAAATATGAGATTCTATATTGAGAAGTGTTTGATTATTTGAACAGGAATAAGAAGTTATTGGCATGAAAAGGGCAATGAGAATAAGTATGCATGTGCTTGGTTGTGTGCCAGATTAATAATTCTTGTAAAGGATTTAATTTGGACTTCGTGTATAAATAATGAAGAATTTACAATTGTTTTTTTTTCGATGATTTTAGCGAAAGCCAAATCAAAATTAACCTTCGCGGTGGGATTGCGATTCGAAGTAAAGTCAAAATCAGCTCAAGATTAAGGACTCCGGTTGGGTCCGAAACTAATCGGGCGGTCCCGATAAATACGCGTCAGTAAAACATTGCATCATTTAACAATGAATCATTTTCACGATACCTACTATAAAAATGTTAGAAATACAATAAAGTATGATAATTTTTACTTTTAGTTCAAGATTGAATAAAAACTATTATTTTCTAAAACATTTTGTGCTTTCAACATCGACAACAAACGATCAAAGGCTAAAAACTAAAACAAACGTTCTCTACACAATTTCCCAACACAAATAATCCGAAAATTAATACCATTTATTCCAAAGTTCAAAACTCCGAAGACCTTATTAATACCAATAGCCTCAATCAGAAACAAACTTGACTACATCACGAGTATTAATGGCATCAAAGTATTTCCCCCGATATCAATTAAGCCTGGATATTATAAAGTTTGCAATTAATAGCAAATGGTATCGTTATTTGTGTACTAAGTTGGGAATTTGAGACTTCATTAGTTCAATTATTTGGTAAGACAAACTTGATAACAATCAACGATGCTTTAAGATTGTTTCTGTCATCATCTACCTATAATAAAATTTGTTTGTTTGTGTGTTTGATCGCGCTATGCTCAGAAATTACTGGTAGGATTTGAAAAATTATGTAATTTTCAGATAGCCTATTTATTGATGAATGGCATGCAATATATGATGGCATATCATAACAAAGTTGCGTGCAACAGCTAGTTATTCATATCAACACCATCTTTAGAGTTTAATCACAATACATGTTCATTTCCCATGATCAGTTTAAGGTCCAGCTACTCTGGGAATATATACAAGACTTTTCTAACCAAAACCTTTTTTATTACTCCTTTTCGTTACTTTCATACAAATGTAATGTGCGCGGTACTTTGCCACTAAAGTCACCTAAATACAGACTTGTAGGTAGTGTGAGAAAATGGAGGGCAAACAAACATGTAGGTCGCGAAACGATATGTTTCTTGCTATCCATTCACAACATCAAAAGAGGTGGTAATGACTTTTAGATGTTCGTTCTCTAAGTAGAGGAGTATAAAATCTGTACGTCGCTTAGAAAAGGAACATCAGTACATAACTATAACCTCCATAGGGGAAAATAGATAAAGTTGAAAACAAAGTAGAGCATACCTCGTCAGAGACACAAAAACAAAAAAATGTACCTAAAGATTTAATTAGGCAATCTCATGAAGAAAAACGGTAATTGGGTTCCAGTTCTAGTGAAGATCATTTATTTACAAGGAACTTTCTAAATGTTTTCGATTAAGTACAACTGGTACACCTTCTCCAAACTTTTCCATTATATCAGTCCTAATAACGTTGTTTACTCCTCTCCGTTACCTAACATCTTAAATGTACGCAAGATGTCTGCTGATTGCCTGACCTCTACCAATCAAAACAAATGGGAAGCATTTAGCTTAACAAACACATGCTATAGAAGATATCTTGCTGCACGAAAAGAGTTGCTCTTAACCCTAATTGATACTCGAAAGAACAGACAATTGAAATCCAGCTCTATTGTTGGTTGAGTAGAGTGTATTTTTCTTTGTATTCTTCTAGTTTTCGTTTAATAGTTCTGTTAGCTGAGGCAATTAGCGGGCGATTGAAAGTGCAGCGTCAAAGGAGTTTGCGTCTAATCTTGACTGAAGACTGTTAATTTGAAATGTCAACTAAAGGCGCTTTAAGCGCTGATATTGTGATTAACCTAGTTTTCTAGAAGCCCGGTGAAATAATAATAAATGAAGTCCCTATTTCAGAAAACTTGGTAATGATTTTAACACAGGAACTTTGACTCTCCGTCATCGTCATGTCAGGAAAGTTTTTTTTTACGAGAAATATATTTACTATACTTTTTTCACCTGATTTCATAAAGCACAAGATGTCTAATTTGTCTGTTTTTTTTTTTGTTTGTTGCCTCAGAATATCGGACTAGGTAAACCGATTTGATGATTCTGTCATTTAGTTCCATGTGTCGAACATGTGTGTCGGTTATTCAAACACTGAATTATATATCATTTAATGTGTTCATGTTTGTTTTCTCTATTAACTAAATAAATACTCTATTTGTTGAGCTGATGAAGTAAATACCAACTTACCGTTATAAATTAGTTAGCGTTAATTCGAAACTTCGGAAACTTAAACATTGTTAAGTTTTACTCGGACAAAAATGATGTATCTCTAATTGTGGCTTAGATTTTAAGATGGATTGATAATACTATGGGAAGCTCAATGATTGCATTCAGCTAATATGAACAAAATGATAATATATATTATTTTTAAACTAACCCTTAAGTACTCCATAATGACAAAAGTCCCGACTTCTTGTCTCCACAGAGTGAGGTTCCTGAGCGCTTCGTGTATCATTTCTGGGGTTATCTGTAATTTAGGTAAACCTCATTATAAAGTTCAGAAACTTTAAAAATAAAATTCTAATATTTTTCTGCAAAGTATGATAATTTAGAAAACAGCAAAAGTTAAATCAACAAATTGAAAAATGACGTAAAAAAAATCTAAAAAATATGGAACAAAATCAGATTTGGATCCGACTTGAAAGGTAATTTAAAAAAGGGCGTTCTGAACACAAAAATACCTTTATCCTCGTTCACACCAAACTTATTAGTTTTATTTAATATTAGTTAGACGCTGGTTTTAGCCCCAGAATGAACACGAAACTATACAATTTATATGCGTAATCCTTTACGCAGGGCGTTAAGATTGCCGAGTGGCATTATCGGTGCGTATTTTCGGTTCAGTGTGCACGAAAAACGTATATATATGGAAATTCAATCAACCTTCTTGGTCACAGTTGGCGGCTGACTATCATTTTGGTGTGAAGAGGACCGTAACTATACGAATATTATAAAGAGGAAAGATTTGTTTGTTTGTTTGACACGAATAGGCTTCGAAAATACTGGTCCGATTTGAAAAATTCTTTCACTGTTAAAAAGCTATATTGTCCTCGCTGAACAGAGGCTATAATTTATTTCAAAAATATTAGGGTTCCGTAAGAAAATTGCGATATCGAAACCCAAGGTGTCATAACTTATATCTTCTAACCACGCGGACGAAGTCGCGGGTAACTGCTAGTATAATATACGATGGACTGAAGGTTGTGTACCGGGCAATGCGTCGGCAGCAGCAGCTCGGGTACTTCTCCCTCAGGTGGTGCGGAGTTGGTGTTGATGAAGAGAGGCGACAGCATCTGGCTTCGCGACCCGATCTGAACGTGTTGACAAACTGACGCGTAGGCTGATGAGAAATATCGGATTTTGGATAGTGATCAGGAAAACTACGGGAAATTATATTGTGACTATTGACAGGGGTGGAGAACATTTTGGGAGTTCTGCTTAAATATTTGAAACTTTTAAGGCCGATTTTTCAATCGCCAGATAACTTTTATTCAACGAATATATTCGACGTTTTAACAGATTTCGTATAGAAAATATGTCAAACGGCCATATTTATTAGTCAGATAAAAGTTTTCTGACGATTGAATCGGACTTTAGTGGAATAAAATATACTTACGATTTGTTAACTGTCTCCCCAGAAAAAAAATATTTAAAGTGTAATTTGAGGGATGCCTAACATCCTAACCTAAAATTTGTATTTTGTATCTTACAAAATACAAGCATCGAAGTGGATAAAGTAGTTTGACATATATAATTAATGACATTGTTGTACATAATAAAAGACAATAACTGTAATTAACGTTTAAAGTAGGTACAATCGGTACGCTTGCCTATAGTTTTCCTATAATAACGTCATGAATTAATATTGCCATTTTAATTAATATACTTTCCATTTTGCTAATATCATTAAAACAAAAGATTGAGAGTATGTTTGTGACCTCTTCACCCCACAACGTGCTGAACTAAATTTAACCAAATTCGGTCCAGAGTTAGCTACGGTCCTGGATTTACACATTAGTCAATTTGAAACCGTATTTTAAAAATCACCGTGCTCAATTATTATATCGTAGTTCGCGCGTTCTCTAGATACGTCGACTTAAATATAATAAAATTCTGAGATTATTGCTTATGGTCGTGCGGCAATATACGAAGATAAATCGAATCAGGTATTTTTTAAGTTTGCTCTGTGAGTATTTTTTGGTTTCACCAGGTATTGAATTTATTCTAACCTGGCGGCTTCGGTTTTACAATTTTAACCACCTTTTTTTTCTTCAACCTTCTTACTCTCGCAATCTTCTTTTTGCGTACATTCGGGTAAGTGTGGTAATGCCTTATTCCGTATCGTCTTGCTCTAAACCTCCTCTGAATATATTGGAATCTGACGACAAACCGCTTGGCTCTAGCACACGGATTTTAAATCAAACAAAGAATAAAAATAAAAGGGTTTATTAGAAATAAAATCAAAATTTCACTTTACATTTCAAAACACAAAGCTTTCTACCTTCTGCGGCAGCAGCGGTGTCCACAATGTATGCAGCCGGGAGTTCTCGAGCCGCTTCTAGACGACAGTCTGGTGAATATCGTGGATACTGACAGGTCGCGCTGGTGTTTCCGGTCCTCTCTCGGGCGAGGCTTCCTTTTGGGGGCTCTCCGCACCTGGCGCCGGGCGTACGAGCGTCGCCTCTTTACCACTCGCCCGGTGGCTCTTCTGCCTCTCTTTTTCCTCTCGGGAGCTTTAGGTTCGCGTTTCCCGATGATGGGTTTGGGCACCTCAGGCCTCGCATCGGCCATGTCTATTCGACTCCTCACGGAGTAGGTGGCAGACACCGAGCTTTCACTATTCGACGCACGTTCATCGTGGCCCCTGTCATCGTACAAGTCGTTCCCAGAATTTGTCCTCTGACTCTCTTTCTTACTTGTGGAAGGCTGATTCTCCTCTTTCGTATCATTATCATCCATTGCCAATTTCTTCCAAAAATAACTGATAATTTTGTTCTATATACTATAAAAAATTCACATAGAAAATGATCAAAATCACCTGTCAGAAAGTCGACAGCAAAAGCTCATTTGTTTTCTGTTTATTCTTTTTAATTGGGCCAGAATTGCAACATGACATGCAAAGTTAAAAAGTCTTATTGGTACAATAAAAAACATTCTCCAAGAAGACTTTAACGTGTTAGAAACTTTTTTTCATACATTAAGTATTCCGCCTTTACTAAAAACAAACTAAACAGAAAAAGTAACATGCGCTGTGATGTGGGTGAATTTTATGATTCACTGTTTTTTTTTAATGTATAAATATGTTTGCTACATTTTATTTACTGACCCTAAATAATATTATTATGACAATGAAAAAAAAACCTGTATATAGACCTGCTACTGTAATACTCTGTTCGCAGAATATACCTGCAGTTCGTAGCCGCAGGCATTTCGCAAAGCCCTGTCAATCCAGGCAGCTACACATGTCTGTTACCTCCCCGCGGCATGCATTCGTGAACACCAGTTAGAAAATTGTACTACAACTGTTTCAGGGTATTCCAGGATGAAATATATCTGAGAAATATTCATCTTTTGCTGTTATCTTTTGAAGAATTCGATACTGGTATTCTTATGTTTGTTTTTTTTTCAATCGTGTTTAATATTTTTTAATTTATTGTTAAAAATATCTCTCCCTGATGTCGTCAGTCAAATTTGAACAAAAATAAAACAGATTCTAATCAGGAATGTAGAAACACTTCTGTCTCAGAAACATAGTTTCTGCTATTTTTCTGACTTAAATAACTCATTAACATTGTATGGTAACAAAACTTCAAACTTCAATTTTTCTAAGAACTTATACAACGTAAGGCACCAAAACTCTTAAACTTAAACAATCACCAATTACTGGTTAACAAATTTTGCAAAAACGTCTCCCGAATCCAGACAGTCCCATACCCAGCAGTATCCCACAACGAGCTGATGAAGACGATAATCTCCCAAGACACACCACACTTATAACCTATTCAATCAACAATCTTCTTGTCCCAGTTGCTGGTGCGGCCTCAGTAAGACAGCGCACGGGTCGAGCACGCAGACCGCGAACCCGGGCGAGGCGTGGGTGCCGGCTCGGCACACGCAGTCAGCACCGACCGACGCGTACGGCACTGTCGAGTTTCAGGGCGGACCACATCCCACTAAAGCTCAAGTATGTATTGTTAATTGTTGTTTGGCATTTTTTGCAGAGTTTGAATGTTACTGGAAGTATTTTAGGAAATCATCAAATAACTCAGACTTTTATTTAATAAAAACCAATCATGGTTCTTCTTTTGAGATTTGTGTGCCGGAGACGCACGCGGTATCCTTATCGGGGAACCTTTGATTAAATTCGTTATGGTGGTAGTTTACATTTTGAGCTAATATAAAGGCTTCTTTAGGGGTAAGCTTACGTTTTGAATTAATAAAAATGCGATACGAATAACGACGAGGGTCGCTGCTATCACTTATTATTAATCAATAATTTAATGTCTAACTCCCCACAGTACGTTCGCCTCTCCCACGACACTCGCCCCGAGCTCATAGTCCAGCTGCTGACACGAGAATGGGCTCTCGACCGCCCGAAGCTGCTCATCACCATCCAGGGAGGGAAGGCTAACTTCGATCTGCAGCCAAAACTGAAGAAGGTGCTAAGGAAAGGACTTCTGAAGGCTGCGAAGACCACTGGTGCTTGGATATTCACAGGGGGAACTAATACAGGTAAATTGATGTAAAGCAAAATATCTCTTTAAATCGCTGTTCGGTCCGATAAAAGGTAGTCATTGGTCAATGGCATGTAGGATCATATTTATTATGCCTGTACACAGCCACGCTGGGAAGCGACAGCGATTGTTGGTTATTTTTAAGGTTTTGTATCTAAAACTGCTACAATAAAAAAAATGTTTTTTTACACAGATTTTATATTCCTTACGCCGCTTTAACAACAAATAATAAACATAATCATTTTAACCGGTTGGCCTTAAATTTGATGGGACCCTAATTTGTGAGAAAACCTCGATGCTGCGAATCTGTTTAGCTCTACACCGATTCATAGTTAGATCTGCCATTTTTTGTATGCCCTATACATAAATACCCTATACATACCATTTGACATCATACTTCATTATTTTCTTTCAAAGCTTGATTACCCTAAAATAGTTCACTTTCCAAAATGTGAGCCTTCCATGTTAATAGCCACCTTAGGAGAGGTGAGTCAACAAAGCGATGTCATTTGATTACATTAGCAGAGTGAGCACTGTAGCTCCATTAGCAGTACATAGGCTTGCACTCCCGTGACGTGTGCCAGTGCCTCTATGAGGCGCAATGCGGTGCATGTTACTTGAAAACTATATGGCCTTCATTTTGGTGCTAACTGGAGACATTTTTTTGGAATTTGTTGTGGTCAAGCGAGAAAATCTTCCGAAAGTTGCAACCGATTTTGAGACCAAAATATGAATGAAGTAAAATGTATCATTAGTAAGAATTTTAGGCCAATTTATTGATGCGACTCCATAACTTCTGATCTAAAGAGGATTGGTTTAAGGTCTACACAAACACGTCAAAGAAAAAAAATTATATAAGAGAGACAATGACGCACTTGCATTTGCTGTTATTATTATAAAACAAAACAGCCTTAAAAATCAGCAGTTTTTCTTTAACCACCAACCACCATAGTTCTGAGGCCTCCAGCAAATATTCTACTTTATCTTACATCTTACGTGTCATAAAGGGCAACAAAGGGTTTTGTCGTTACTATTTAGAGGTACAAAGGTCAGCTGCCACACCATAGTTTGAAAGCCTCTTTAACAGTCTACATTAGTTTGCACTTTACTACCCTTTAGGGCTGCAATACAGTGGTATTGTTGCCGGAAAGCTTAATAAACTATTTAATGACTTAGATTAGAAGGCTTATCGAGCGTTACCACATCCTGTTAAATTGATGTTTAATAGTATTAATAGATTATGCCTGAAATGAAAAATTTTATGTTTCGAGGATCATTGCTATATAATATAGCAAACAAAGACAGATTGATTTTTCAAATCTAAAAAAAATATGTATGTTAAAGATAACTTGCATGGCTACTTACATTTGACTACCTTAATACTGAACAATTAATTTGTATACAATCATAATTTGAGATGTTCACACACACAAACACATACACACACACACACTTACTTATGTATCTGCCCACTTTCGTGCACAGATTTATATTTTTTTGGTGTTTAATGAGTAAAATTCTCGACAAATACTGTTTTCACTGTATTGTTTACATAATTTGTAAGTGGTGATGTCCTGATGTCCTAAGATACAGGCATCGGCTTAGTTTAGGCATCAGTCTCCCACAAATTAGTGTTTTTGTTACTAAAATTTGTGTTGTAAACTGCTGCAATTTGTGGAAGAAAATAAATTATTTTTATTAATTTTATTTTATGAAAGGATAGGATCTTATTCCATCAAAAACAATACTTGTCAAAAAAAACAAGTCTCGCAACTCAGTTGTTCTGCGGTAAAAAGTTGTGAGATCCATGTAATACCAAGTCGGTTATTCATTTATTCAGTCTCTACTCTCTTGACTTTCTGTCTTAATACGTCCAGTCTCTAAGACCACGATCGTGGTCCATAACAATTGAAAATCAATTATATTGTGTCTGGAATCTCCGTACGCATTAAGTTGTTACGTAATAATTAACAGCATCTTATAGTGACGTATATCAATATTAAAATTCTTGAATGTTTTATATAAATATATCGAGACTTGGCCTTGAAATTATTTTGACTGACTTTACTTCCAAATAAAAGATTTTAATTCCAGTTTCGCTCAAAACTACACGTGCATCCCGTGATCCCACATCCGGCATACAATAATAATTGAATAACAACTTTCCCATCGAACAAACTACCTTTGTTCCAATGGAAACTGACACAACAACTATCGGATCCCGGACAGTAACTTCGTTAACGTTTCCATACTCTATCGGGCCGGGAGTACGTGTGTAATCTAGATTGCGATACGGCCTAGCTATTGGACTAATAGCTCTATCTAGCAGTGTAAGCGTTCCAGTCAGGATTTTGGATCCTTGTTGGGATTATCTAGCAAGCTGAGCGTATTGTGTATCTTGGTTTGGGGCTTTGATTTAATAGACAGAATTGATAGATAAGGAGACTAGTTCTTTAATCTCTTCGCGTCACCTTTTCTAGGGTTCTTTCATTGGGTCGAAATTTTGCTTTGCCTGATGTTTTGATACATTTGGAACTGGAATTTTCATGGCGAACATTTTCGCTCGAGATGTGTAGCGGAAGCATAGAAGGACGTTTATGAGACTTATAGTATTTCTTCATCTACCAACCCTAACCCTTACAAGCACATTCCATTCTTATATTTATTTTGGATCCTAAAAACAAGAGCGACGTCCAAACTTACAACATAAAATAACTATTTCTCATATTTCATTCTGTGATTATAGTAAACTATAATACAACCAAGTCAAGAATTCGTATATAAGCAACTATTTCAACTATTATATTTGATCAAAATTCCTCTCCAATGTTCAGTGTGGCGTGGGCAGTAGAATTTCCTCTGTCAGCTGGACTCAATAGATGAAAACTACTTTATAATTTGTCGGGAACTTTTCCCGGACTGGCACACTGTTGTTCTAGATTCTGAAACCGTCGTCCAAATGTTTTCCCTGTGCAAATTGTTTGGTAACAGTTTAGTTTTACTTGTATTTTAGTGTTTGTGATATTTAAAACGATTAAAACGGACAAGTTATGCATTTTCGTGTTAAAACTGAAATTGTTTAAATTGGAGTGGAGAGAAATTTTGTTTAATACTATTTTGTACATCTGCTTGGATTAACCTTTCGAAAAGACAAGTAACGTCATTTAGCATGGCAACTTTTATTTTAAGTTTATACTATTTATTTCAATTTGCTAACCTAGTTCTATTTTCCAGGTGTGACCCGTCAAGTTGGCGATGCATTGCAGCTGGAGCGGTCCCAACGGGCCGGGCGCGTGGTCAGCATCGGTATAGCGCCCTGGGGTATCGTGGAGGGCGCCAACGAGCTCATCGGTCGCGGACGAGACGTGCCCTATCATGCTATAGCATCGCCCAGGTGAGAGTTTTGTCAAAATGTTTTACTAGCATTTAACTTGCAGATAAGAAAAGTACGAAACTATGTTCATAAGTTCAGGTGTGGCTATATTTAGGTGTTATTCTATTAAAATAGGAAACAAGTTTATGTAGTGTAAAGAATCGCATTGCAAAAAAATATGTATTCTGAGTTTTCTGAGATCTTTTTCATTTACAAAATATTTCATTGGCCTAGCCTTTTCCCAACTATGTTGGGGTCGGCTACCAGTCCAACCGGTTTCAGCTAAGTACCAGTGTTTTACAAGGAGCGACTGCCTATCTGACCTCCTCAACCCAGTTACCTGGGCAACACGATACCCCTTGGCTAGACTGGCTGTCAGACTTTTTCAAGCTTCTGACTACCTGTAACGACTGTCAAAGATGTAGGAATAACAGCCGGGACCCACAATTTAACGTGCCTTCCGAAACACGGAGGAACTCGTTATGACAAAGATGGTCACCCATCTACGGACCAACCGCGTCAAGCATAGCTTAACCTGTGATCGAATCACTTATGCGGTTATAGCTTAGCCACGAGCTCCTCTTTACAAAATATTTATGTAACGAAAAATTTACGCATTGATGACATAAAAATTTAAGCAAACAAAAAATGTTTCTCGAATATGTAAAAACAAAAGCTCATCAGCCAGTACTTTGCCATCAGCTACGAGACTGCTTTAGCGCGAAAAATGTTCAGCCCGTAACAGCTCTATAAAATCGAACTAATAATAGATCTCACCATATTTGTTTTGGCAAAAGAATCCTTTTCCTCTTTCTCACTCAATCTCAGAAGGCTTCGATCCGAGATTCGTATCACGTAAGCATTGTCGACAAAAATATTACATACGCTATCACCCTCAATTTGGTTCTCGTTACACTTCTATTTTAACAATTTGGGCTGACGCTGCTGGTGGTTACATTGGGGAGAATAGATTTTGCTGTGCTATTGAAATTTTGATGTCTGATATGTAGACGGAGTTAAGTGATCATATTTTGTAGGGGCTTACGGAAAGCACAGAAGTCCACATTGTGTCATGGTAATGACGAAAATGTGTATCTTTATAATGATAAGCAGGTAATCATTTTAATATAAATATTATAATTAAAAAATATAATTAGCTCATTCCACAGCTAATTCGAGTCGTAGGTACGAATCTAATCTGAGATGAGTTTGTTCTTTGTATTTAATCGCAGATAATGCCTTTATTTTAAGGAAACAAAAGTAGGTTAGTTTCAAAAGTATCAGCTTCTTACATCATTATTTTATTGAACCCGTTCCAGTTCCTTGACTCCTATTTTACCCGAGTTATGGATCCTAAAAATGTAGAACTCGTAACTTTATTGTTGCCTTTGTGACGTTGTTTATGATTAAGGATCTATTTGTTCTAGCCCAAAGCAGAATTCTCTAATATTTCGACGAGGTTCTGACCTTTGTCCAGTTATGAGACAGTTTTATCATTTACCCTTATCCGACTAGGAAACCAACAAATTTTCACAAAGAAAGGTCAAGTCCTATTTGCCTGAAAATTTAGGAATACTTCAGGAAATATACCTAAAATAATCTAGTCATAAAGTTATACACAAAATTTTCAAGATGCCTGACTACTTTAATCCAGTTGCTGTTATGGACCATTCTGTTCTTTCATTTAGACCTCAAGACAGGTTTAAAACTGGTAAGACATCTCCAATGACAAAGTATCACTTAACATACCACGAGATACTAAAAAAATAACACAATAACTTCATATAAAACTTTTATTACATCCAAGTACAAAATAAAAATTTGTAATTAGCTATTTAACCGTAACAAGTCTACTTAACCGGGAGCAACGTTCACCGTTACGGCAGAAACCCCGTCGCCCTGGGTTTCATTAAAATAATTAGGAGAGCTACGTTAGCAAGGTTTTTTGTTTTTATTACAGCTTCATTTTTATTGTACACTGTGAAACTAGTCGGTGCTAGGTTTTTTATTTTATGTGCCAGCTGTGAGTCATTTTCTAATTGAGGTGTAATGTCAACGTTTTTATGCCTTGCATTCATTTTAATATTACTCTTTTAATTGTTACTTATATTCCTTCTCAATACAAATTCACAATAGCATGTGAAAACTAGCGTCTCAATTCAATTATTACACCATGAAATAGAATAGAATGCCATATTCTTTATTGCACACCACAAAATGACAGGATTCGATAAAGATAAATAATTACATATTCCAAAGTGGATGGACTTCATTCATGAGGAGCAAAATTTGTAATAAATAGAATATTTCATCATCTCCGTTTTACGATTCCTCTTGAACCACTTTGCAATCTTGAGTATCTGACCCTATATCATCCCCTTGGCTTCATTTGAAGGGGTCTGGTGTTGTGATCGCCGTCGCATTCGTGAGCCCATTGGTCTGTGCTTGGAACAACACATCGTTGATCAGTTTCTCTGCTAGTATCCTCATGTTGTCGGGAAGATTCCGCAGTTTTGCCGCAACGTTTATACCTGAAAGTTTAAATTTTGTTGAGAATTTGTTCAACTTTGAAGCTATGGAGAATATAAAGTGATTTGTCGATATCATTTCTGAAGTAATGAAGGTTTCCTTTTCTCTGTATTTGTAGAATAAAATATAGTTCTTCTGTAGGTTGGCAATTTAAGACAAATTTATATTGCACAATGTAGTAAGCACTGCTACTTAAATTGAAAGCTGATATCTTAATAACCAATTGTTAATGTAAATTCTTTTTTTAAAACGACTCTTACACTTAGGTAAATCATTTAGGACAAAAAGTCTCACGCACAAGGGCACCTACACAAGAGTGCAAGAAAATTTCAGTTCATTAATTTGAAAAACACCCGAACATACCGATGTTATTGTTTCCAATTATTCTCCGAAGAGCAACATTAATTGAGTCAAATGACATATCAATCGAAATGGAATTAATCCCTTCACATCGCTTATCATATCATGTACGAGTGAATCTGTGTTATTTTAGGCGGAGTCCGTTTCGAGTTCCAGTTTAATGAACCGTATCATACCGATCCAACTTAAGCCGAATCAATTCATGTATGACAACCTCCGACCCTATTATTTGATGTATTACGTGTCTTAATAGCCTTCATTGTTCAATTGATTATGGACCAGGGTTTTCTATAGTTGTTAAGTTGATGCTTTTGATGTATTTTTTTTCGTAAGTTGATTACGGTGTTTTAGAGACAAAGAGCAAAAGATTATCTATATGAAATAAATGTTTTTAAATTCCTTTATTAAATATGTAAACTGGGTTCCATCAAACATAAAACGGCGACGAGGACGGCCTCGAATGAGATGGCGCGACGAACTGGATGCGTACCACAAACAGTGGATGGCAAAAGCAATAGACCGGACAGAGTGGAAGAATCTAAGGGAGGCCTTTGCCCTGCAGTGGGAAAGTAACGGCTGAAAAAAAAAATGTGTTTAGGTTACCGTACCCAAAGGGTAAAAACGGAACCCTATTACTGAAGCACTGTCCCTGACCGTCAGTCCAACTGTCACCAGGGGATCTTATAAATCGTGATATACATTTAGAATTTTCATTGCAAATTTGTTATTCTCTATCCTATTTGTACGGAACGGAACCCTCAATGTTGCGAGTGTGACACGGACTTGACTGATATTTTATTCGTCACTTCTACCCCCGAAACTATTCCTTACCTATAGCATCATATTCATCTTCCACTTCGGTACAATGCCGTTTATTTTTATCATCTTCTAAAGTGCTGAACCTCTTGGTGCTTGAACTCTCGGGAACATCAATCATATTGCTTGTGACGCTGTATTCGGGAGTGGAGTAGGGTTCTATACTGGGTTCAAACGGCCGGTCGTCATCTTCGCCTTCCGAATCCTGTGAAAAAGAAATAATGCTAAACTTTTTTGATCGAATCTATTTTTGTATTCCTTGGATAACGGTATCGGTTACACGTTTGGTATGTTATTTAGAATATCAAATCTGAGGTTATTATTCCATATAAATAATAATGTTATTATTTAAGCCATTATCTCTCTAGGCAAAATCGGTGCTAAGGGATCTTATTTCAAAAGTACTATTCGTAAATATCACTGGCCTGCACAAGGACACCAGTTCTACTGTAAGCTTATGGTAAGAACACTAAGTTCATAAGATAAAAAAAAACTTCTCTAGTGCCCATTGAAACTATTCCTTCATGTACCATTTCTATCTAGTTAACAGCTCTTCATTTTCAAGATTCTTTCGTTCAACGTTATACGAACAACAGCCCTTGGCGCATTGTTTAGTAAATTCTAGTGAATAGCCAGGTAAAATTATAACTCGCAATTCAACATACTCTGTTGCACTGTACAGCTCTAATCGCAAAATATATCCTCCCAGTAATGCTGTTCATTTGTATTTTATTTTCCCTCCAACTATGACTTTGATAAAGTGACGGTACTAGCTATTCACGTTGAATAGACGCTGTAGAAAGCATGGCAAGCAAAAATAGACTTTAACCTCCATAGGTATGAAGTTCAAAGTGTGATGTATCGGGTTCTAATACAACAGAGGTTCACGAGTACCTTTAGGCACTGTATTCAATGGACCAAAACTGATGAGAAAGGATTGGTTGGTCCCGTCTAACAGACGGCAGTGTATTCCATTTCGCCGTTAATTAAAAAGGTTAGGTCGTTACAGGTTCTATTGAGTCTTTAGTTAGAGAGGACAGAAGTATTCAATTCCTTTTGCATAACATTCTAATGGATATGGATAATGTTCTTGCTTAAGGATATTTGCAAACTTTGCTGTCTTTATTTTTGTTGGGTGTATCTTTTTTTTATCTATTAGCAGTAAACATTGCTTTGTTTCTTGCTCAGGTTTTGCAATGAATATTTTTTATAACTTGGAGTTTGAGAACAATATAGGCCCTCTTTTACTCAAACGTTTTGGATGTCAACTACTGAGTTACGTTGACTTGCAACTGATGAGGTGTATAAGAAGATTTCGTCAGTTCACGATAAATTGATACTCAAAACATTAGGACTACAGTTAAAGAGCGGTCGAACAGGAAAGTCAGTAAGTAATTAGCCATGGTTTAACCGTAGTTTCTAAGGTTTGTTTTAAATCAATCGCACAAAGTAAGAGTTTCAGTTAACTTCTTGACATTTCCAATCTAGTTCACCCTACCAGCTGCAGTAAAATCAAAAGCTAGAACTAACTTAAAATCTCGAAAACTACAGGAATTTAGAGCTTAAAGCTACTGGCGGACTTTACCGGGAAAAGCTTGTAATTCCACGCGGGAATGACAGGGGACAGATAAATCTTTATTTATTTCAATTTAATGTAGCTTTAACTTTTCCTATGTATTAATGATATTTATTATTTTCTTGTTTATTTGTCTTTCCGGTTGGATTTTTGCAACTCAATTGTGAGGCACTTACCGATTAGCTAGCAGGCTGGCTTCAAACCCGAAGACAATGTAGTTTAAAATTATAAAAGCGGCGCGACCGATTTTGATAAATTTGAAGGACATTTAAAAACATTTTAAGATTATGTAGATATTAATTATTAAGTGTATTATATTTGTTTATTAATATGCCAGCTATAGTTTCTATTTCATTTACAGTCAACCCGTTTTAATATCGACAAATGTAAAGTATTGAATTTATGACATTAAACTTACAAAAAAAAAGGTTGGTATGTCGAAAATAGTATTACCGTATAATGGTATACATTCGTATAATTAAACAACGTGGTTTGTAAAGTAAATCATGACCAAACAACAGCAGAAACAATCTTGATAATTAACTGTCTCTGTTCGTACCGCCTACTATGTAATTTATAAAGCAAGCCTGTTGCCGTTGTGGGAGCGAGACACCGCTATGAGTAATATAAAGCGCCGTCTCGCTTTCACAACACTAACAATGATTTCAGACCTCATAGTACAGGCACTGGAAACACATTCATTAGTTCAATTGCCTGTATCTAGTGTTATAATTATTTCATCACAAGTAATTCGTACCGCCTCAGGCATGCACTGAATATTGTACCTAGATAATGTTTGAAACATTTTACTGCCGTTTAAGTATTTATTAGTCTGTTAACGTTGTTTGTAAATGAAAACATTATAAGATGACCTTGAAGGGTACTTATTTAGTAATTACACATTTTATCAGAAATATTTAACACTTATTTGACGCTAATGTGCACTTATTTAGATCTAACTGTTTTAGCTGTTTTGTAACTCCGAGAAAGGTTTTTTTTTAAAATTTAATGTTGATTTCTTATGCCTATATATTCAGCTTGTAAGCATAGCAACGCAAGCAGCACCTAGGATGCTGCGACACATAAATGATTCACATTGCATGCACAGGAGATAGCGCACTCGCTGCAGTTATATTGTCCAAAACGTTTCTTTTATTTCAAATTATTTTATGACTTCAAGGAATAAAAAAAACTATTAAATAGGTACATTAAATACCTGAATGAGTACTGGTCCTTGTAGTGTTTAAGTAGTCATTTAAGTAAGATTTAGGCAGAGATATTTATATTTTATTTAAAGTAATGTTAATGTTTACTCGTAGCGAAAAGTAACATTAAACTTTTATTTATTTATTTATTCAACCAAAACTTACAATATTATTACTGGTATAACCAAATACAATCACAACAACTTAAACGTTAGACAGTGGAGTGTAGAACGACTAAGTTTTATTTCTGACCAAACACGAAAGTGGAATAATAATTACTTTTGACTTTGAATTAAGATACAGACATAAATAACTGTGTTCATGAAAATAGTATATTGGTTTTAAATAGTTTACATTTTGTATTAAGATTTTGCATGCCACTGCGCCGGCGAAACATGTTGAACTCCTCTGACAATGTACCATCTCTATGTACCGTGTGACAGCAAATAAATGATTATTATTAATTATAATCTAAATATACCTAACTACACAATGCTAGCTGATTTAATACGAAGAACTTCTTTGTCAAGCTGACTTGTGAATATTAACCATCAGAACTCCAACCAACCAAAAAAAAAACAAAAGACCTTTTTTTTTATCTTTCCTACCGTTTAGGAAGGGCTTAGTGTTATGTACACGTACATGCCGAATTAAATTCTATTATTGCATTTAAAACTGTTAAGTTTTACTACCAAAGTGCAAGCATCGGAAAGTAATTACCAAAAACGCGACATATTTGGTGGCTATTGGATTCGATTAGTTGATTGCTCTGCGGTTGCGGGCAACCGCCGTGTTTGCTGGTGTCCTATCTTGTTGTATTTATCTATATTGTAAATACTACCGTTTATAGTTTTGTTCAAATTATATTTTTGGGAACTATTAATTTACGTATTTGTATCCGTAATTGCATTGGTAAAAATGTTTGTTAAACGCGCCAACATGATTCACAGGAAAACAATTTCATTTAAATGATGTGTCTGTTTTGTTTTATAAAACTTTACTGGTTTGAAAAAGAGTTCGTTCATTAAGCAACCAATTAACCATATGAAACTATAGTTGTCAATGCAGTTTTCACTTTATATAATAAGCAAAATCTTATCTAAATAATAAAAACATTGTTCTTCAATAAAACCCCTTTTTCTTCTGCTAGTTGATCGAAAGAACAAATAGTCAACTTCACCGTAAACAAAACACATGATCATACATTTTGTTTATCTTCTATCTTCCCTTCCGCGTCATGAAAAAACATTCCTTTAGCTTATCACAAAAGAGTTTGTAAAAAAAAGACGGTAACTTTATTCATATTAGAACGACAGTAAATTTCACACGAGCGGAGCCAAGTGCCATTATAGTTCACTGTCCCTTAAATAATAGTTCCCGAATAACTCTACAAACTGTTCTTTCATATTCAGCCAGGGTCCTCTTGTTTCATATTATTTTTAACCTAATTTGCTTAAGGGTTTATTTGCACATAAAAAACAACATAAAAGAAAAGATGTACAAGGGTGCTGCTTATTTCATAAGAAATCTTAACTAGTAGACATGCAGAAATTATGTCACTTACTAATAAACTTAGCAAGTCAGACTACTAAAAGTTTAACTCTAATAGGTCTCCGTACTACCTACTTAGTTATTTAAATATCACTATGTGTACATAATAGGGCTTTCAAAAGTTTCACAATTTATGGAGCAGTTTGGCTCATGGTTGGTCGTCTAGTTATAATAGAATTCAACACGCGGTGAAAATGCCCAAAAAAGAAAAAAATATTTTTTCTAAGTTCAGGTTGAAAAAAAACCTTTACTATTAAGAAAGGTTTTATATCAACTAACTCCATAATTAATTCAAACAACCAAAGATATTCAGTTAGAAATAAGAACCGACAATTATCTCATTAAATAACGGATACACAAACGTAACGTGTGTACCACATACGTTTGAACTCCTAAATTAATCCCAATGATTGATTGGTTTAGTTATAACTGTAGACTAACCTCCACTAAAACTCCTTAACATTTAAGTATAAGGGAAACTTATATATATGGAAGTTAAGTTGACAGAAAGTACTCACGAATAGTAGAAAGTTTGTTCTCCTAAGTTTGTAAAGCGAAAGAATCGTAGGTTTTCTGAAGTATTTTGAGAGTCAAAAGTTGACAGACGTTAAAATTTTTTAGCTCCATACTTTGTGACCGGTGATTTCTTGAAGATAACACCTGATTTCAGAACCAGTAACAAAGAGCTGTTATCAAAGTATTTTTCGAAGTACCTACTATAACAAGACTGCATATTGTTTTTTTTTTATTTTTGTAATGAAATCTGTCTCTATAAAGCCAGAATTTTTTAGATGTCACAAATAACCGATGTGTTGCAACGCTAGTTCTTTTAGGGATTTAATTACTTATTACGGGGATGGTTTCGTTTTTTTCAACATAATATGCGAAAGAAATCGCTTTTCTTTTGCCTGCATCTTCATCATCGTCATCAGACCTAAAACTTGGTTCTTTTGTTCTAGATCAAAACTAGCCGTCCTCAACAACAGACACGCCTACTTCCTTCTGGTGGACAACGGCTCTGTAGGCCGCTACGGGGCGGAGATCGTGCTGAGACGAAAGCTGGAGAAATACATCGCTGCACAAAAACTACATCCATGTAAGTACTGCTTTCATATCCAGCAATGTATGGTACACATTTAAATGAAAATGAACCACCACAACCACTTTATAAATATTTCGAGAGTCATCGGCATCCTAGAGTTTTGCCAACAATGTTAGGGTAGGCTTCGAGTTAAAGCGGATGTAGCTAAGTTCCAGTTTACAAGGAGCAACTGTCTATCTACCTCCTCAACCCAGTTCCTCGGCAACACAATACTACTTAATCAGACTGGTTGTCAAACTTAATGTTCAAGAGTGTAATTTAGTAACTTATTTATTTAATGGCTGGATGGGTAAATATTAGGTTGAAAAGCTAACAGACATCCTATTTATCATTGAAAAAATGTCCTTACTTCGTTTACAGATCTTAACCCTTCCAACCACAAATCCTACCCATTTTAATGTCGTAATCTCATTCTTAATAAATCTCGCGGCAACCGCCTCTTTATCTCCACAAACTTTGACTTTTAATTTCGGGAAGCTTAATTTGCCAAACGTAAATTTACATTTACCTTAACGGCTTCATGCTAAACGTTCGAAATGAATCTCTTCTTAACCTCGGGGACCTCTCAAATTAAATGTTACCCTCACCTGGTCATAAACCTTACTGAAATTGTGGAACATAAACTCGGGATCTACGTTTAGCGTAAAGATGATACACGATAAAGTCATAATCAAGGTTAAGTCAGTTCTTGGAAGTGAGAAGGAAGTTTGTTTAGAAATCGATTTTTGGAGTTGCTAACATAAAGGAAATAAGCGGAATACTATAATTATTATCATAAACTACTAACAACAAATAACGAAATTAAATATCATCGACATCAACGTTAGTACTTTCATAAATTTGTTGGGTGACCAATATTTGTTACCTACATGTATTTCTCCATTCTATTTGTACGAAACCTTCAGTGCCGCGAATCCGATTCAAACTTTATTCGTTTTTATAATACGTTGTGAGCAATGCTAACTAAACTAAAAATAATAGAAAATGTTTCCCTTACCTAGAAAAGGTTGAGAGCCCCTGTCTACTGCCATCAAAACTATAACTACAATTATATCTATCGATAGTAAACTAATACACTATAATTTAAGCCAAAACGGATAGGTACTACACGAAAAAATCATACCAACCACAGAAATACTTTAAAACATCAGTGAAGAAGTAACAAAACTTATTAACTTCATATAGGTAGGTTCTTAGATTGTACAATTTCATCATGTCTCGACAATATATTACATGGAGATTACTTTAAAGCAAGTTCACTGTTTAGTTCAGCTTCCACGATTCGAGTTGGCTTCGCTGATTTATTGCTTGTGGTTCCGTATTAATGTTTCTACCTTCGTATCTTCGTATTTAACGCTTGTTAGTCGATATGGTTTTACCTGTCTTACGAAGTCGACAGCAGGTGTATTAAAATGGTATATACATATATTAATTTGACTATTTTTAAAACATTATTTGATTAATATTAATTTTATGAAAAAGTTGAAACACTATAACAAAAAAATTGCTTAAAGCGTCAAACACTAAACACAGAGCTCGAGCTTGATACCAACTTCAAGCATAACCTTAATGATATTCAGTCTAATTCTCGTATAAAGTCCTTACATTTCTAGAATTCTTTAATATGATCAAAAAACCCGAAATTGTCAGTTTCAAGCACAAAAAAACGACCGAATTGATAACCTCCTTCGTTTTGAAGTCGGTAACAAAAAACAGAAACTTGAAATCGACAATACGCGAATCTCGTAATAAGGAATAATGAATATATTCAAGCATTTACATTTTTTATACTTAATAACCACTTTCTTAAAGAAAATCCCAAATTACTTGAAAGCCAATCGAATCGTTCTCCCTTCATACATATATGCCTTACTCTCAAGCCAGTCAAAGCCACTTCTTATCAAAGGAATGAATTAATGAGGCTTTTCGATTCTGTCGATTCACGTTCTCGGTAAGACCCAAATCCTAATATCAGCTCGCTTCATTTTTGACCCATATGTATAGACCATACATATGTTAAGGTAAACTGGATTCGATAAACCTGAAAATATTATATTGCAAATTTCAGATTTCAATCTATAGATATATGTATATAATAAATTGTAGTGTACGTGACACTGAATACCTACTAAACGGCTGTACCGATTCAAATATGTATATATTTTCCGAATTGTATAGATAGATATGGCGAATGATTTAGATATGCAAATCAGCCCGTCAGAACGAAGTTTACCAGACCATTGCTTGTCAAACACCTTCCTTATAACCACCCATAATTATCTATTCTCTAATATTAAGTCAGTTCAGTAATATCTATAATCTAATTATCTAATATTAAGCCATCGACCGAGTATGATTCATCACAAATAAGATAAAAGGCAGCATGAGATTATACTAATACAGTATCTTTTATGTAATTATGTTACTCACAACTCTACAAAAATAAAACTCAGAAGAATTCTAAGCAAATTTGAACTTGAGTGTTGGTTTTACGACATCATCTGTATTCTGAAACTTCAATATTGATAAAGATTCGTCTCGAAGAAGTTTCTTCAAATAACATTTTTATAAACTTTCGACGATATATATTCGAAACACATTTCGTTCGTGAGCTAAATACTAAAGATTTCTTTCATATTTGTTCTTTATTACCATTTTATATTTTAGCTTCAAACATGAGCTACCTAAAATATATAAACGCACAGACTAAAAACAAGTTTGGGTCTGAGAAATATTCGCGAGATTTCAAACCCCGTTTTCTTAGCCAATAAGTAAGTGGGTCACATTTTTTTAGCGAAGGATATAACACTTTTTTCCCAGAAAATTATCTGGAAGTTCGAATGGCACAGAATCCGTTTTATGACTATAGTCTGACACACCGATATTTAAATCGTCCGACTGATTACATTGTCTGTGAGTATAAGAATAATGCTTTGTCTGTCATGTGTTTCATTCTCATCTTAAATATTAGCAATGTTGGTTATTTCGTATGAGCAAAAACACCGTAGCCAAATCTTAATTTTTTAGCTGAAAAGAATAATAATAAATAGTTTCCATACTCACCGCAAGCGTCGGTACAGGTGACGGTCGATGTTTGTTTTTACTAAAACTAGTTTCATTCGTGTCATCGTGGAACATGAACGAGAACAGCTCGTAGTACCACAGGTGGGGGGTGTACACTTCGTCGTCGTTTGCCGCCGTCGCTCTACTGTCCTGAACCTTCTTGAACTCCCGCCGCACACAAGCCCGCAGACTCTCAATCTTCCTCAAGACGTGCACTCGCGTCGCTGCGTGATCATACGTTTGTACCAACTGCGTCAGTTTCGTCACAGCCTCATGCCTCTTCACCTTCATTTTGTATGTGTTGCAGTTTTTGTCCCAAAGGCATGGTAAGTTTTTGTATAATGTGATGAATTCTTTGAGTAGTTTGCGTGGGAAGACGACGTTTAGTGTGTCGGTCATTGCGCGTTCGTCGAGCGGCGCGTCGCGCAGGTCACTGAGCGTGTTGGGTGGGGCGCGCTGGGTTCGGCAGCCTCCCGTCCCCTCGCTCCCGCTCCCCCCTCCGAGGCCCGCGGCGGTACATTTTGTGCGCCAACTTGTACGCACGGGCGATGCGCGTGTTGGCTAAATGTGCACGGTTTATCATGCGAGCTGTGTAGTGTTGGTGTATGTATGTATACATTGATAACTTCGTTGCGGACTCTTACTTTATATGTATCTTGGCACAATATCGTATAATCATTCATCATCGGCCTAGCCTTTTCCCAACTATGTTGGGGTCGGCTACCAGTCCAACCGGTTTCAGCTGAGTACCTGTGTTTTACAAGGAGCGACTGCCTATCTGACCTCCTCAACCCAGTTACCTAGGCAACACGACACCCCTTGGTTGGCAGACTGGCTGTCAGACTTTTTCAAGCTTCTGACTACCTGTAACGACTGTCAAAGATTTAGGAATAACAGCCGGGACCCACAATTTAACGTGCCTTCCGAAACACGGAGGAACTCGCTATGACAAAGATGGTCACCCATCTACGGACCAACCGCGTCAAGCATAGCTTAACCTGTGATCGAATCACTTATGCGGTTATAGCACAGCCACGAGCTCCTCAATAAATATCCAAATATCGTATAATCATTATTGAATTTAATTCTTTGTTTTAGGCTGAATGTATGTGGATCTGTTTTGTATTTAAGTCCTAATTATAATGTAAAATAGTCTTGTAGCTTTACATGAATCCATGATCAGAAAACCTTTTATTTTGGAAAATGTTTTATTTTTGAGATCCTGTGGATAATTCCTTATATGTATGTACATAAATAGTTACCTTATAAGTTAGGATGCTACGTGAAGAAAAAAGTCGCGAATATTTAATTCCTTTGAGATCCTTCCCTTTACGAAGTTATACAACGTGGAAAATAAAAAGGTCACTCCATGAAAATATAAATGTCACCTTAAAACAAACTTCGTTGGAACCTAAAAGAAAATAAATTTCTGAACGATAACAAAATTATGTATGTAGCTTCAAAAACATTCACTACATTTACCTACATTTTATCATTGTTGGAAGAATATATGTACGTTTGCAAGCTATGAAAGCCATGGCTTACACTCATTTATAAATTATGTACTAACGATATTTCCCATTAATAGTCTTATTTAAAACAATTCTAGTAAACAAATAGCAAAAATCTTCAAAAATAGATTAACAGATTTAAAAAAATATGGAAGTCTTCGTCCTGATAGGACAAAAACTGTCTCCGAAAAAAATAAGTAGAGCATGTTTCCTTCAGTCTCAAAAGCATATCGCACTATCATTAAGTGCAGACTCCCAGTAAATCACAACTAAACCGTATTAGCTGAAATCGGAAAATTACTGAACTAAATTAAATTCTAATCTCCTCGAATAACTGTTTTTCATAAGTCTTAGCCGCTTCACCGGTTTCATAAAAGATTGCTTGGATTTCGTTCCCACGTGCAGATGGCTCGAATTTATTCCATAATCTTAGTGGCTGAAGGGGTTAGAGAAAAAATATATTTTATTGCAGTTAGATTATGATTTAATTTCGTGTGAAGTGATAGAGTACTTATGGTATTAGAGAAGCTTTTCATTTCGTCTTGTGTCGAAACATTGGCAGTCGCTTTGACCATAAGCTTTTACAAATTATTTAATTACCGCTTAATATTTTTGATATTGCTTCACCGCGCAAACTAGATTTTTAGAAAACCGCTAGTGGAAATCTTAAAACAAACCAAAATGCAATCCGTTACAAAATTATCGTCAACTGATCAAAATTTTAAAGGAGGTTAAGTTGTAAAAGGTAACAAGGCAGAATTGAATCGCTTTCATCTAGCGACTTATAAATGGAATACATATTACAAGAATTCAGTATATTTTTTTTCAATGAAAACTTCTTTATCTAGTCAATTTAGGTTTCCTTTCCAAGAATTCGTTTTCCATTGCCAACAATGCACTCCAGCCTTTATCCCGCCGCTGACAATCTCATAGGCTTACGGTTTATAAGATTCAATTTCAGATAACGTGAACTCGTAATAAACAGTTCTTTATCGCTAAAGTAATGCTGTCTGAGAGTATTAGCAAAAGGATTTGGGGAATGCAAATAAAAGAATAAATAGTGCTTTCTTTAAATTAGAATAAAATGTAAATAGAAATAAAAGATTAGAAACTGGAAAACAAGTGAAAGGAATAATGAAAGGTAACGCAGTAGACTGGTATCTTAAGTTAGTATTAATAGAACAGTGCTTGAATATACAAACAGGCCTCATTCTTTGTCGAATCCCTCGAATGCACTAAACTGGCAAGCCAAAGTCACTAATGCTTGTCCTACGCGTTGATCGCCAATAGCCAATTCTGCCAAAAAACGACTCCCAACTTTTTGGTCCTTTTACTGTGGGACATTCACAAATATTCAAGTCACATGCGCAGAGACTCAAGACAAGCATTCGTGCATCACGCAAACGCTTGAACTACGCGGGGATGAAGTCCGCGACACGTCGCGCTCAGTGGGTTTTGCGTGGTGACCTCAACCACTCACCTATCCGAGTAGTCAAATATGTTTGTTTATCAATATGACTACCAACCAGTTAGCTGTACTTACTTAAATATCTAAAATTGAGTCAAGCCAATAATCCTAAAAAATATTATTCAACCTGCCACCCTATTTAGTTTACGGCCATACATACATATAGCATTTGCAATAAACAAGTATAAATATTATCACCTATTTTTCCCCATAAGCCTGCTCTACTGTCACTATCCCCGTAAATTTCCAGTTCACCGCCGCGTATAGTGGTTTTACCCCAAATCCTACATTATGGTCATAAAGAGTGGATTTTAGGTGAATTTCTTTGTGAAGAAATTGATAAAATACCGATCCGGATTGAATGTGTGGCGGGTAGTGATAAAACCTACTTACGCTTACTATGAAGTTTGCTTGTTTATCACTAGTTTTAGGGTTCCGTAGCCAGAGGCTAAAACGGCACCCTTTTTCTCAGGCTCCGCTGTCTGTTTGTCTGTCAATCCGTCTGTCATTACGTCACCATGCTCTCTCATGAACCATGATAGCTAGACCGTTGAAATTTTCACAGATTATGTACTTCAATTGCCGTAATAAATACAAAAAATAAAAATTCAGGTTAAGTAACGTATACATCCTAACGCTTCGTTTTTCTTTAGCCTATAAAGGGAACCCTCAGAGTCATGAGCCTCTTCCGTTTTTCACTGGTTTTATAATTAACGTGTATCGCCCTTGAATTTGGTGGACCGATAGTAAAATAGAGAATGTCATGTAAAGCTACGCTTGGCGCAGTTGGTCCGTAGATGGGTGATCTTTGTCATAACGAGTTCCTCCGTGAGTCTAATTAGGGGGTACCAGGTTGCCCGGGTTGGGGAGATGAGATAGGCAGTCGCTCCTTGTAAACACTGGTACTTAGCTGAATCCGGTTAGTCTGGAAGCCGACCACATAGTTGGGAAAAAACGGTTAGGATGACGAGGTGATGGCATGCCCCCGGCAGTAGAACTACTGGGGAGCAGTCAAGAAACGGTGCAGGATATTTTAACCTTTAAAGAGCCTTTAGTAGCCTATTTTGATTACGTTGTTTGCTTTTATTCCTTTGAAGTCCAAAGTTGCGAATTATTTGGCGCTTGTATGACAAAATCTGTCACGAAAATGAGCTGAGCTTGTTCGAATAAAATAACATGAATAAGATTATTATATTTTCATAACAAGTAGAAGGGTCACTTTAATTAAAATTATAACGAAACGAGATCATCTAAGGGTCTTTGCACCTTATTTCGTATTAAGGTTAAATAATGTACATATATATGTATAATAATATGTTATGCAACGTACAGACACGTACCTGTGTTTATTAATAGCTTTTCTAAGATAAAAGGTATTGCTTAGTAAAAGGGTAATGTTTTAACCTCCGACGCAAAAAGAGGGGTGTTATAAGTTTGTCTGTCTGTGACATCGTAGCCTCCGAACGGATTGTGCGATTTCCGTTTAACTTGTTTTGTATTAAAGGTGAATGATGTGCAATTGTGCTTAGACATGTTTCATAAATCTGTCGAGCCATTTAAAATGTGTGGGGGTAATCAATTTTTTTCTCGTTATTAGTCATCTTGTAGATACATGATATTCATGCCGTGTCTCCTAAATGATTATCTTATAAACAATGAACTGAACTATCCGTCATTTGATCCTTTAAGCTTTGCTAAATCCTCGCTGGTCGATTTAATTTCCTACATACGCTACAAATAGTTAGGTTAGGTAATACCGACCACAATATTACCTTTAAAGATTTCCCAACTTATTTAATTTCAAATTTCCGTCTCAAATAACTAAGAAGGAGAAAAAGATAAGAAATTCTTAGAAAACTTTCATTTCACATAAAGCATAATCTGTTATAGAAATATCTAAGATTTTCCCGGGCTCCCGAGTTATCTAACTTGCGAATCCCGGGGGGGTGTACGTGGGAATACCCATTAAATTCTTATTTATGTTACACCGGACCCGGCCGAAGTCTACTTAACTTTAGAAATGATATTTTGGACTGATTTTTTTTTCATTTACACCGTCACTTAGATTTCATTCGTATCGGATTATAAAAGTTTATATTTTTGAAGCTTTTTATATTGTCTTCGTAATTAGTCGGTATTTTTTTTTTAGATCAGTGTAATCAGAATATCATGTTTAACAATAAGAGATCGGAATGAATTTTAATCCTTTTTGGACAGTCTAATAGTTTAAAAGTTTATCGCATTTTATGTTTGTTAGTGCCTAAATAACATTAAACTTTCGTTCTCTTCTTTATCTTACAATATTATTTTATTAAAACTCAGCAGAAATGTCAAAATTTCGAATCACCTGTGTTCATGGGCTATGGCATAGTGAGTGGTCAATCTTCGGGCTCAATGTTCTTCAACTTATTTATGCAACTATTTAATTTATCGACCTTACACTTCAACAATAAGTGAAAGAAACCCAGAGGATTTCTAATACGGAAACCCCATATTATTATCCTTAGTATCTTAATTAAAAAATAAATATTAAAACACTTTATTACTTCATTAGCTTTTTATAACAACCTTCTTTTTAAAAACATTCCGTTTATTCTTTAACTTCAATTCTTAGGTGGTGGACATTTACATCATTATTATTTATTAATCTTATATGAATGTTAATCATTAGTAAGTCCTTGCAGTGGATCCTTAGAACAACACCTACAGCTACATGACTACACGGATAGTGGTCTCGTCAACTAATGCGCGACGTCAACAGCGTTCTTCATTAATTATTAATTTTAAGTTCTTAATTATTTTATGTGATCCTTAAGTGAATGTCTGCTATGTCTGTGAAACCAACAAGTATTTCTTACTCTTGTGTTAAATATCGTCCAGTTACTCTACATTATTTATTTTTAACTCCGACGCAAAAATAAGTTTTTTGGTTTGCTCGATAATTTTTTGAGGCCGATTAAAAGAGCAGCTAAGCTACCATTCTGATTTTTCAGGGTCGGTTCAAACCCGATGACAATGCAATTTACAACTATAAATCGGCTGGACCGATTTTCATAAAATTTTATTGGAGTTCGAACAAGTTAAAAACGTGGGTATTTTAAGTTGTTAGCAAGACTATCAAAGTTGCTATTTCTGTCCAGTTTTATAACGTAATGAATGCATTTCTCTACTATCCACGTATCTGTCCGTCTGCTTCCCATTTTCTGTCACAGTCACGCGGCTCGGACGCGGCGGTCACAGACCACGAAAAGCGGTCGACCGCACGGCGAGTGCAATCATTGCAAAATGTACCTCTATCACGTATACAGTCTGTGTAACCGTTAATTGGTGCTTTTGTTTAGTTCAAGAAGGTAGAGAAATGCGAAAGTTTTAGTGACATATGGGTCTGTGGCATGAGCTAAAAATCTTTTCGGATTCTGGTTAAATAATATAATAATAATTTGTTAATAATAAAGATTTTGATGAAAAAAGCAAAAAGTTAAGTGGCAACTTACAGATAAACTGTGCCTATAAAATGTTTTGAAATTTTCATTTTACGTCATTTTATACTTTAAATATACAGACGAAGCTAAGATACTGCAGTATTTTAATCCTAAACGTAAATAAAAAGCCTTTGTTTATTTAGTTTTATAAACACAATGACTTTAACTCTGTCGTATATCCGAAAACACTTAAAGGAAATTTCTATTCATCCGAAAGTAATAAAACTAACGTAAAAAGCCTCTTTTATAGCAGGAAATAAAGGTTTCATTTGTCATAAAGCATAGACAGGTGTGATGTGTCTTAAACTTTTATTAGATAACGTGTGGGAGGCATTTTGTTATCCACAATATTGGCAGAGTGTTGATCCACACAAATTTCAATGTATTATGAAAATTATTTCTTTTTAAAACGTATAGAAATCTTTGTTTACTATCGTAGTACTTATTATTATTTATATGTATATCTGAATATTAAATATTTTCAAAAGCTTACGCGGAAAGGCTGATTTGAGGAGGGATTTATCAATGTATACCTATGTATTTATTCAATGGGGTGATAAGATTAGTTTAATCTTTTTTTTTAATGGCAACTAGGATATCACAGTAGTACGTGGATCAGTACCTACAACGACCTTTTACTTTTATGGCTAAAGACCTTTGCAGTTGTGGAAGAAGGATGGCCCGCTACACCATGTAATACGCCGTCTCCCTTATAAGGAAGCGCTCGTAGGCGCCTGTTTAAAGTGCTTCTGTTTTGTACTTTTAAACTGACATATATTTTTCATATACATATCAGCCAACATCATCTATCTCTTTTATTAATGTAAGAGACTGCCACATTATCATGTTCCGTTTGGTTCCAGACACCCACTCGTCCACGCCCGTGGTCTGCCTGGTGATAGAAGGTGGTACCAATACTGTGAGAGCAGTTTTAGAGTATGTCACCGACACACCGCCGGTGCCTGTCGTCGTGTGCGATGGCAGCGGCAGAGCAGCTGACCTCATCGCCTTCGTTCATAAGTGCGTATCCTAAAAATTTCATAGGAGGTTTTGTTTTCTTAGGATAAAGCAAAAAATATATGTTAAACTTTGGGGTAATTACAGAAACATTAAAATAGTTTTACTGCTCTAGAGTAATTTTTAAACGACGAATCGAATATCAGTACAGTTACAATTGTCATAAGACAAAGACAATCATTTTATCTTAAAGAAGACTATATTATCTCGTAGCCAAAAAACTTAGAGACTGCTGAAATAATTATTTAATGCTTTGGCCGACTGCTCGCATTTCAGGCAAGTTTTTACAAAAAATACTTTTGTTAGTAAAGACTGACAGCACGCCAAATCCACCGAGTGCGGCTGGTTGCCTTAGAGCATGTGACTTCTTAAGTATGTGGGTTATTTTTTTAAAGGTAAATGAATATGATGAATCATACTGGGAAATATGTTAGAATATTAACTGAGTTCATTATTTACCTTCTCATCTCTCCAGGTATGCATCAGAGACTGGCGAGCAGACGGTCCTGGAGTCGATGCGAGACTACCTTATCAGCACCATCCAGAAGACCTTCGAGGTGGGGCTGCAGCAGGCCGAGCTGCTATACGGGGAACTGCTGCAGTGCACCAGGAAGAAGAACCTGGTAAGTCCACTGGAGATGCGATGAGATATGGATAAGTGACAACTGTTAGGATAAAATAGTAATTGATAGCGCGGATATCCGAGTGATTGAGATCAACACTTCTGTGGGCGTCGTGTTGCAATTCGGACAATTAGCTCTGTGTTTTCTGGACGAAAAAAAATCATGACGCCTCCTCCAGCTTGGATTAAGCAGAATTGAATGTCAGACTTTTACTGACTAAAATCCACCCATGTTTTTTTATTTTACTCTTTGCTTACCGGGACCTCGGTAACCCTTTTGGACAACCTTATTGGACCGATAGGCATTGGCCCTAATGTCCCCACTGAGCACACTGGATGCCAGTAGATACTAAAATAACGTCTTCAAATTAAAGCTACTTACATGCCTGTCATGTTAAAATTACGTTTCCAAGTAACTCTCTTATTCCGTCTACGTATTTTTAAATTTCTTGTTTCCTCTTAAATATAAATTTATCTGAACATTACACCCCAGCCTTTCAGCTTTGAAAAATCATTTGATCCCACGTAATATGGCGCGGAAATAATATGATTATTTTTCTCGCTGTTATGCGTATCATACTCATAAATACTGAAGCCATTACCTTCCTATTGCTTTTAAGGAATTGTTCAAAGGAAAAATTCTAATGTTGGTAAATATGGGACATACCCATTAGCTTTCTTTTTAGGTATAAGGGCTTCTTTATATATGTCAATGGATATAAGTAAGCCTTTTACTTTTCAGTTTGTTACTGGATTTTGTTTTCAACGTAATTTTCCGTTGTTTTAATTTCATTATCCTTTAATTTTTGTTTTCCAAAGTAGTCTACTGACATATTGAAGTAGAAACATTTTAATCCAGTCGTTGAATGAACCAGCCGATATATTTCTATTACTTTTATCGCCATCTTAAATATCAAAGGTAATTCGAAATAGAATTGCTATGGCAAATGTTAACTGCAGTACTAAAAGGAATGTAGAAAATAAAAATATGGCGCGTGCCTACATTACCGCGAGTGAAAACCCCTGTATTTGCGTTTAACTTTCAATAGTTAAACCTTACGGCTAGCTACGGCACCTGTATTGGACTCGTTCGCATTTTTTACCTTATTTTGAAATAAGGTAAAAAATGCGAACAGTCAGTTTTAGTACTACATAGGATGTTTTTATTCATTGCACATTATTCCTTTCGGTCATGAGTCTGTTGGCTGTGGAATCACCTGATCATCGATCACACTGCAAAAAAATATGAAATAATATTTAACAGCACAGCGCAGTTTGACATTCTGCATTTGACAAAAATATAAATCTTATATTCCGCCCAACCCCTTTTCATTGACAAACATGCAAGCACAAAACTCATCGTCACTCTCAAATGATTCGAAATGACGCATCAAGTCACGTAACATGTCGAAACGAAAACAATTTCCTATGCAATCCGCGCCAACGCTCTAAAAACAACTACTTGACTTAACTATTTACTTAGAAACGGTTTGCAACCGCAAACTTAATGAGGATATGCTGACGCGGCGGCGGTGGTCAAACCGGACATTATTTGATAGCAGATCACAAAGGGTTGCTAATAAATAGATACAAATGTAAAGCATCCATCTAAGGTAGTCAGAATATACCATCTCTGGAAAGCGATGCCTATTACATGGAAACCTATTAAAGCCTATATAATTATCGCTTATCTCTTCACTGATTAAACCTTCATTGATGTCTAACTGCCGTCACTTGACGCTTCCGATCAAAAGCTCCGGCATTGCATGTAATTAAGTCCAAGATTCTGTTGCTATTTAAACGATATTGTAATTAATATAATAAACACCTGATGGTTTGAGTTGAATAGTTCAATACTATTCAACTAAATATTACTACTACTACTAACAGAATGTGAGCATTTACATGATACATTTTAGTTTTGTTTGCTGATGAATAGTAAAATGTTACGAGTTGAACATAGACTGACAATCAAGTAAGTATCAGATAAAATCGCATTTACATATATGTATAATATAGTGTAATAAATAATGGATTAAGAATAAACTTACAATCCGAAAACAATGATGAAGAACAAAAAAAAAATGATGAAGACAAAAAGAAAAACGATGGATCTGCGTTTGTCCAAAATAATCACAGAAAAAGCTACCTGATTTGAAAACATCCAAAAATGCTTCTCGAAATCACTATTTCACGAGGACGGAGTCGTGGGCACAGCTAGTACAATGAGAACGCATCTCGTTATAATGAAATATTTCCACCTTCATCGTGGGGAACCTTTTTTCTAAGTCTTGACATTTCAATTTCTGTTGACCCAGATTGAGCCCCAGCATTTTTCTCTTTAAATAAAAATATTTCAAAAGACTTCATTACAAAATAACTAGTACCTACCTTGTTATTTTAGGACTATTTTTAAAACACCTATACCAAGAATATTTTCTTGCTTTTGACGTTACATGAATTTTGAGCTTATTCGTAATTATAACCATGTGCATGTGTGTAGTAGTGGTCTCAATTGTACACTAAAAATAACCACTGGAAATAATTATATTCGGTATTTCCGAACAAAAATGCCAAAATAAAAGTAGTCCCTTAGAATCTTCTACTAAAACCTTTATAAGATTAAATATATTCGGATTTACACCAAACAAATCTTTTTTTATTAGTCAGTTCAACACGATCAGAAAAATTCTTGCATTATTCAGTCATTCAGGTGCCTGAATGCATCTTGAATGTCTTGCAATATGTCCACCGTGTGAACAGTGAACTGTTCGATACAATCTTTCAAGTTCATGAGGTTGGTATAACTTGAGCACCCATTGACTACTAGAACAGATGTTGATAGTCAGTGATCATGCTATTCATTATTACTTTTTTTTCTCCTTAAAAAGAGAGAGAGAAAATAGCTCCATTCTGCTTACCTCTTCTTACAGGTTTTTAGTATAGGTAGGCGAAGCAATGTTTTTTTATTTCAGATACATAATATAATCGTTCAATAAAAATTTAATAGGTCAAAGTTAATGTGAAGCGTTGGAAATATGATCAATGATTTAATTACGAGTAATTAATACGAAATCAAAATTCACATATTTCAATCTCGATTTAATGAGTCTTCCTGAAAAATATTTACCAAAATAAATGAAGGCTCTTGAATAAAAACGAATAATGATTACATGGAATATTTTATTAATTAATTAGTGTTAATAAAATGCATGATTGGACATTGTTGCCTGTAGCACTCTTTACAATCAATGTTATATTTAATTATCTTGCTACCTTTATCGAGGAATCTGATAATGTTCAGGGAGGCTCAATTTCCATTAAATTTATACTAATTAGAATGTTTTCATCGTTAATGTTGTAATGAATTAGTATTTGTAATCTCTCGGCTTCGTAGCGTAAGTTATATCAAAATTTTAAACGGGTAGTTTGTTAAAGAGGCTTAAGTAGGTCCGCAGCTGCAAACTTGGTAAGTCCGTTGGCGCAGTTTTAGTGGAATTGCTTTTATATTTACTGGTCAAACTACATACAGTGTTTATGTATGAAATTATGACATAAACTCATTTTTACAAAAAAAAAATGTATGATTCTAATTAAGTATATTCATAAACCTTTATAACGCCGTCAAAAGATTGTCTGTACCCCGAAAACATGTTGTACCTGTCTTTGAAGATTCAAACGCGTATACATTTCAAGTTCATTATAAATTCCTAATTATACATCCCTCCACAATTAAGAAACCTCCATCAAAATTTCTAATTACACGAGTTACGAGCGCTAACAAACGACAGAAATTGCATTAAGAGGACCTCGGGCTCAATATCGCTACTGAAATTAAAATATTTTTTAGAATTAAATTTTTAGTTCTGGCGACAGCTTCGGAGAATGTTAATCATCGTTATAATAAAGATTCCAGTTAAAAAATGGTATCGTTTCTCTCGAAAGCGAATATGCTGTATAATGGAACGGTTCAATTGATGGGCGTGCCTCGTTAGCACGGTTAATAGGCGACCCGAGGCGGCATTAGACCTGGGCGTCTCGCAGAGAGACATTCTTGGTCCTGCACTTTTATTTGCGCTTTTCGAATGTTACTTTGTATTTATTATGTATAAGGGTTTGAATTAAACGCTTTAAAGAGATAAATTAGGTAGTTACGTTACTAAGTGGCTGGATAACTTATAATTAGATTCGATTTTGTGATTTAATGTCGTTATCATCGATTAAAAGTATATCATTCTATCAGCAATGTATGTATTCTGTCAGTATGTAGGCGTATCATTATGCAACTAAATATTTTTGGCGACTTCATAAAACTATGGTGAAACCGTATCGTAGGACTTGAAAATTTTAAATTTTAAATAAAGCAATATATTCATAATGAACTAAAATTGTATTTGGTTGAATGATAAATATGTAAGCGGTGTGGCGTAGTATGTAAGTACTTCTACATGTATGTAATACTATTTCTGGTATTAAACGGGTTATATATTTATAACACACATGTAGTTATAAGTGCTTACATACTACGCCACAGCGGATTTGAGGTTGAAACTGACGTTAATTTTGCAATTTGGCTCTGAATTCCCTTAAAAATTATATATCATCTAAGTATTTTCCTAAATTTCCTTATCTTTTAACTATTTACATCCAAGAAGAAGTGGAATAATTATATAACATTTAATTACGTCTAGACTCGAAATTATTTTCAAGGCACAGGCCTTGAAAATAATTCCAGACTTTGTCAACTAAATAAACTAATTTAGTACGGTGCAGGCAGGAATCTGTGCTTTTCACAAATTTTCGTGACTTTCATCTTTCACAGATTTTAAAACTAGCTAGTTTTGTTAATTGGCACAAAAAAGAAAAGAACAGGCCTTCTTTAAATGGAGACAAAAGGCATATTTCAGCCAAAAATAATATAGGTCGTGTCCTAGATTTCAAAGAAAGAGCATGGTAAAATTGTCTCACCCAGATGTCATCTAACTTAGCCTTGAATAAAGACTTTCTATCTGTGCAGTTTGCTCAAGCATAAGCTCTGGCTGCTAAACCAGACTTGTTAAGTACTAGTCTCCATTTTATCGCTTTTCTGATTGGATAAAGTTTATAAGGAAGTGAGACAGTCGGGTCGAGAAGGCAGTTGTAGGTGTAGATGTCAGTCGGTCAGAGTATGAGGGATTGCAACGCATTGCCATACACCGACGTAAACACGCGGATCACGGAGCACAGCGGTTCAGTTTTAGTCAATAAGAGTCTGACACTACTCGTTTCCTCCCTCGAGGAAGCAGCTGTCCATGGGGATTCTCCCACCTTACAATAAAAATGTGTAGAAGTCAGTGTTCGGCATTAGATCAGTATACTTTTTCCAAAGATATGGATGATTCTTACATGCCTTACATAACCACGAGTATATCACAATTTTGGACACAGAATTATAATTTGGTTAACAAACTTCTTTTTACAAAAGCAGCTTAATATCTCCTAGTTATCTTCCTCCTGTCTAGCAAACAAGAGTAATATATACTATTTAACAACGTGTATGTAATTAATGTAGATAAACTGCGATGTAACAAAGTTTTAACCGTGGTCTGGACACGTTTTAGTCATAAATATAACGCTTACTGACGGTTTACGCCTTTGAAAGTAAGTGTTGCTGTTGTGGAAGCGAGATAGCACGCTATATGGCGTATACCGGCGTCTCACTCCCACAACTTCAAGGGTGTTACTTTAACAGGTGATGGTAGATGCCCAGGTTAACCTAACATTTGTCAGCAGGTTTGCCGCTTCGCTTGTTTTAACACCTTCTTTTCCCGCCATATTCATCATCTCCTTGGCTACTTTTTTTTTAATTTCACCTTCTATGTTTTTTGTCTGCTCTTAAAGATTTTTTTCAATTGTTAGCTGTTTGTTCACCTTGCTTAACAAAATTTTGATACACGACAAATTATTTTATAAAGAAATTTGGTGAAATCAAAGTCAGTTTTATTAAATATATGGCTTTCAAAACTTCCTTAAATACATGACCTTTAAAATACATATTTACATTTAGAAATATAGAATTATATTTTATAAAGTAGGTACCTACATATATAAATGAGATAAAATTTAAATAATTTACGATGCTACGTTTACAAGCGCCGGTATTACAGTTTTCTACATAAAATTCTGCTTAGTTGTGAAAATTGTTTCATCGTCTGCATAAAACATTTGTTTTAAAATGAAAGTTTTTAGTGCTGCTGTTTGTACTAACTGCGGTATAATTTTGTAAAGTGAAGTTTATATCATAAATAAATAAAGATAATACCCGAAAATTGCTCACCGAGGAAGGTTGTCGCATTAGTGTAAAAAGATCAAAATAGCAGAATTAGAATCTGCTTGTCGGTGTCACAGTGCCAAATTCCGTCATCAAAGTAGCAGCCAGATATTATAGCCATTTGCAGTTATTATGCTGATAGCGACTTTACATTACCAACTGTAGAAAAAAACTAACATTCTCTTCTTAAAATACATTTGCTGTAAAACGGATTTATTTAATGCCTGTCACCTCTTCGTCACAGAAAGTTCAGCCTACAAAAAGCCTCTATAATCTATATTTATCCCGTATTTACATCAAGAGGCATCGTTCCCAAAATTGAATGTTGTCTAGACGCCCACGTTTGCCATAAAATTCGAACAATTGAACTGTAAGGGCCGAATAAAAATAAAGTGTTGAAAATTGAATCAAAAAGTATTGGATCAAGGATTTAAGAGGTAGAATAAAGACTTGCAAAAAAATATCGAAAATAAAACTGGCATTAAAAAAAAACAGAATGTTCAAAATTATTTGAAAAAAAGAACACACAGGCTGACAATTGAAATGGCAGAATGGATTTATTAGGATATTGTGCAACGTTGAAAAATGCAGTTTTTTTCGTCTATTGTCCTACTTAACGATATTATTATTAATTATATCATAAATTATCTATCTGACGTTCTAAAACTTTTCAAAACAACCTACCTAATATTATGTTGCTCATGTTTAACACAAAAGCGTTTTTTTTTTAATGTAACCGGAGGCCATGTAAACATAGCAACAAGATTCATAATGACATCGGGATACGTTGATTACATAGACACGATTTATGCTAAAAATACAACATTTCCAACGAGATACGTAATCGCGCCCCCGAGGCCGCAAATCATCTACTGTTAGGTTACGCTGTGTATACATTGGAGGGAATCGGCAATTTCGGAAATATTGGATAAGTTGGGACTGACGCCTAAATATAATAATACTTATCGAATATTTTCTTTTTGAGATTGCAATTTAAAAAAATGCGAATTTTATTTGATGACATATTTACGTCATTTTGATATATTTTATCGGAAAAAAATATGACTATTCCTTTAAATCAAAGCTAATCTGATGATGTACTTACATGATGTACTCTACACGCGTAAATACATAATCATTTACTTTTTATCATTTGAATATAGAACGTACAAAAATTCGCGCGCTAGTAAGCTTGCTTTTTTATCAACGCAAGCTGTGGAATGAACCTTACAGCCCTACAAAGCTCGCTCGGTCATAAAATATTCACACCCGCACTTCTGTATACGCGTAAAGCCCATAACAATGTACATACATTATTTTTTAAAGCATTTAGTATATCATATTTTTGAGTATTTTATGGGATTACATTTCCAAAATATGTGTATGTTTACTTTAGTATTTTACGAGTACCATAATTATTTAAATATTTAGAACATTTTATAATTTTTAGACGGTATACATTACAATTAAACAACATTGAAAAGTTAGCTTTAATAACACATTCATAACATTGAATAATTACTAAAACTTTTTGGTCTTTTCGACGAAAAAGGTTCATTAATAATATTGGTATTCTCAGGCAGTCTACAACATTTCCGTTGCCAATGGAATTCGTTAAAAACTAATTTTCCAATTCGCGCCAATTCCGTAATCATATTATTTGGTTCACAAAATAAGTTCGCTTACCTTTTATACAATTTCGTAATGGTTTTCATTCAAAGTTTTTAATTGCTGTTTTCATCAGTTTTGGCGTCATTTAGTAAGTGTAAATGTTAATTTTAAATTTGATTTTTTTTATAAATGTCAGTCTTCGGGATAGACTTTTGCTTTTTTTCGTACGCAAGCATTTCAAACAATGAAATTTAAAAGAATTTTACGACAAAAATAGCTACGGTTTTTGGAAGTATGTATGTAAACTCTTGGGTTTTTATTATAATGATCCATTATCCATTTTATTATATTTCTAAAAATGTTACGTACAAAATGGGTACAGACAAACAATAGATAGTTTTTCCACTAGGGTCTACTACTCACTAAAAAAATATTGAATACGTAATTCAACTTTTCTTTAACTCATGACAATACAAAATTACCCATTGACAACCCACTCATATCAACCTCATTGTGAAGCAAAACCTTCGTCCTATTACTTAAAACCAATTTCGATGATATCTCTTATTATAGAAGGTATAGTAATGAGATTCTACGGGTCAACCTAATTTGTTACCATTTTCTTAGACGTTAGCCATCTTCTCGGCAATAAATTCAGTTAGGATCAACGTCCTAGTTCGACGTAAACCTTTTAGAGTAAATAAACAGTCCTTTTATTTATTAAGTACCGTATTGTTTATACATATTATTATTATTTTTAGTTCGGATAAATGTGTTACATTTTTTACTACTAATTAACTGAAAACCTTTAACTCTATTAGCTGGGTGAATACTGTCTAGTCAAAAACTCTTTTTCAAGGTTCGGTACCAAAACAACAGTTGGTGCGGTTATAAATTTGATAATATATAACAAAGTTTCCTTAGCAAATTTCTTTTAATCAGTGTATTTGTACGGAACCCTTGCGTGTACGTGAATTGGATGGTATGACTTTTTGTTTTATTTTTACCGGAGTTATACTTGTTCTTTTCGAATGAATGTATTTTTCAAGGCTTCTCTCCCTCTCTATATCCGGACGCACATATTAAGCTTGTAACAAACATTTTGCCAAACAAACGGTACGTTTTACGCTAGAATAAAACTCACAGGACGTTTAGTATAAGTTTCCGTATCTCTCTTAGCCCGTACCTACACTTTATTTGGTGTTCTTTTACTTCTTAAAGTGCCTCTCCGACTAGCGTATGTTGGAAGTCAGCTCTGCTTGAAGAGTCCTATCTATTATTGGCAAAGAAATTCTGCAAAAATCGCTGTTCTTTCCATTCCTGAATAAAATACCCCCTAAATATAGTGTAAGGGTGTACACTATATTTAAAAAAAATCTGATGTAATTCTGTGGTCTAAAAAAATATTTATTTAAAAAAAATCGACTTCCACAGTAAGGAATTTAATCCGTTTGTCACGTGCACAAAGACACTCAGACTCAAAACAGACACCCAGACGCTGACAGTGGTGACCTTAGCCACTCGGCTATCCATGCAATCTTCTCTTTAATTGTATTAGATTCAAGTCTTTCTATTCTTGACAGTTATTTAATACACTTATTCTAAAATCGCTCTTATTCCCCAGATCACAGTGTTCAGAATCCAAGAGCGGGCAGAAGGTGGCGAGGTCCAGGAACTGGATCAAGTCATCCTGACTGCGCTGTTCAGGGCTCAGCACTTGTCTCCGAGCGAGCAGCTATCGTTGGCACTCACATGGAACCGCGTCGACATCGCCAGGTCCGAGATCTTCGTGTATGGACAGGAATGGCCACCAGGTAAGGACAACCAAAAAAACCAAAATGAAAAAATATCATATGTTTATCATTATAAAATAATAATAATAGTCAGTTCAACTCTCGACCCCTTCGCCGTTTCAGCTCATGATTAACAACTCTGGTTAATTCCGAATCCAATCTTGCGATCCTGATAAATATTCACGTGATAGTATCTGATAATAGACAGGTATTTTTTTCAATTTCAAGTCTTTATTATTATCTTATTGCATAAAATCAAATAAATAATACGACCAATGTGACCAATATCTAGATTCAAACAGCTTTTAGACATTAGAAATCTGTATTCCCAATCAAATGATGAAAAGCAATGTAATACGTACTTAAGTGTATATTTAGTTCATGTTCACGCACGAAACAAATTATTTTATTCAAGTCACAAACCAAATCTAATTAGTTAAGCCTAAATGAGATATATTTGCTATGCCCATGGGAACAGCAGAAGTAATGTACTGAAGCTACGAAAGCAATTCTTATTAATCAACCTTTAATTATTCCTACATTATTGTCTTAATATTCTTAATAGAAAGGAAAAAACAACTCTCAGTCCACCCCAATAAGATCCATAGTTTAATTAGCAAGAATGTTATGTATGAGACCCGAAAATCTAGTGATGAAGTACAGTCAGTCGCAAAGGTTACAACCACCGACAGTTCAATAAAAATAAATTAAAAAGTACATTTATTTTAGACTGTACTTTGCATATCGGAGGTAATTTTCTAACTAGAAATTTCTAATACGTAACGTGATTGAGCTAGCAGAGAGGCTCGGGTACCTACCGATGTAATTAATAATTTCCCTAAGCCTATTCACTGAAATTCATCCACTAAAGGCTATAGGAACTACTTGTTGTTGTAGGTTTACTACGTAGGTAACTAAGGTGTTCAAACATAATTAATTTAAGGTAACTAAAAATATATTTTTTTTCATTTTCAAATAGCCACTTATTTCAAAAATGTTTATGCGTCCCTACAGAATGAGCGCTTTAAATTAACTCTAATTTCAGAGTATTCACTAAGGGCATGTTTCACCACCGCCAAATAAGTTTCCGTAAAATTAGTTGACCGATGTTTTCATACAAAGAACGTCAAATTTTTCAATTTATCTGCCAGATAGCGGCTGATCAGTGATTGTGAAACAGACGCTAAGTCTGCAATTACCGAGTCTTAGGCACCCCCTTAAGTTCTAACACTCTATTTTAAGCGTCAAAACCAGTGTAACACATAAAATCAACTTTAAACTGACAAAATTTTAAAAAAAATATTAAAAATACCGTTCAGTACCCGTATAAAAAAAATGTTCACGCTACATTTACCAAACCGGGATAAAATTATGAATATTAGTCACTGGTGCGAAACAGTTCGTTTCATAAAACCGCTTGCTAAAAAATGGGCAGCCAGTGTTTTAATAAATAAAATGCAACAGTTTACTGCCCGTGTACCAAATTGAGTGTGTATGCAATATGTGACGGGAATGAATAAAGAGGATGAGAGTCGAAACAGCACGTATTGCTGAAGCTAATGTTATTTGTTTAATTGGTTTACAGATAGGTCTAGTAAGAGAAAGATTTTTCTTGCTTTGAGGTACTCAAAATAAGCTCTTAATATCGGTTTACACAACAGAAAACGTTGGATATTGCTATCGACCATCAAAATGTAATTTTGTTAAAATTTTAGTTTTTATCCTTAACTTTAAACAAGGTCTCCAAAGTGCTTTAACAACTCAAGCAATGAAGTCGTTAAAAAAACAAAACCTTTATTTCAATCCCCAAACAAAGGGCGATTGCAATGTGGAAATAAAAAATAATGTATTTGACCACACTACAATTTATTTTTACTACCAACACTGGCCATTAAAACTTTGTTCTTCTCTCCAACGAAGAAAGGATATTAAATATTAGGCACATAAGCGTCCGTCCTCTCGAACAAAAAATAAATAGTTTTGTGTGGTCTCTCGGGATCTTTCCTTTTCTCAAATAAAAACTTTCATATTATATATTCTCGTCATATTGAAAAAATATCGATATAGACTTATTGAGGCTGTGTTATTTCTAAAAAGACCTGAGTATGTCAGTTTGTCGTTTCCAGACTCATGCCTCAAACTTTTGACCATGATAGACTAGTATTATTGAGTTTTGTTACCTCTGATTATAATAATAAGTGTTTTTGGGACAAGACTTGTAGTGTTAATGTCAGTAATTTCATACAATTTTGTTCCCGATGAGAAACATGCTAATAAAAATATGTAGTTAAGTGTGAGAGCGTGCAAGACCAGCAGTACTAAGGGATTAAGATCATAACACCACAGCAACCATCGGCACTTGTTAGATCCTTATTGTGGGATAAAATACATTTTAGACAAAAAACAATTTATCCAACCATTCCAAACAAAAAACAATTTCAATTATCACGCAAAAAAACACATTCAACCAATTAAATTCTTACAAACAAAATAGTTTTCATCGCTCGTAACAATTTGATCCACAGTATTTGCACAGCCCATAAGGGGCGAGACCAGGCATACCCAGCCGGGACGGTCACAGCTCTTTTTGATTAACGGTATTTATACGAGGGCCCTTTGAATCCATTCATTTTATTTGAACAAAGACTAAAATTCAACGTCCGAATTACGCTGGATAAATATTGGAGAATGAACGTATTGGGGCACTTCATGCGTTAAAATTAAAAGCTTCCGAACCTTTGTATTGACTGTAATTTAATAGGGATATATGTCCCGAGGCTGGTATTTAAGAGAGCCATTGCGACCCGTGATAGGTACTTTAAATACTGGTATAAGTGGTTAAAAATCTTTACCTTCCATCCTTCGGTGTAGAAAAGGTAAAAAGAAGACAATTTTTTTACCTTTGGTATTTTTTCAATGTCCTGAAAACTTTTCGTGGAATATCACCACACAACGCACGCTACGAAATCTTTACCGCCTAAAGAACTTTCTCCCACCCAAAACGAAACTGATGCTTGTGCAAACCCTAATTTTCCCAATCCTAGACTATGCCGACGTGTGCTACTTAGACCTGAATGCAGATCTCCTAAATAAATTAGATAGACTTCTGAATAACTGCATTCGATTTATTTTTAACCTTCGCAAATACGACCATGTGTCTGCTTACCGTACCCAACTGCGCTGGCTGCCGATCCGGGAGCGCCGAAGTGTACGAACTCTTTCTTTTCTCTACTCTATCTTGTTCTCTCCCACCCCTCCTGCTTACTTAACGCCCTATTTTCGTTACTTATGCGACAACCATGGCCGTGACCTTCGGTCTTCTAATAATCGTCTTCTCCTCTGTCCTTCTCATAGCTCTAGCTCTGTTCACTCTTCCTTTCTAGTCCAATCCGTTCTACTATGGAATGCCCTTCCTCTCGAAATCAGGACGTCCACAAACCGCAATGTGTTCAAATTAAAGGTTCGCAAATTGTTTCTTATGAAACTGGCAGAGTCGTCATCACAAGAATCTCACCTTGTCTAATATATTATATATGTATGTTTATGTAGATAATTTTACGTAATAGTATTCCCCGGTTATTTAATTGTATGTATTAGCTGTCTATTATATATATAGGTAGATATATTTGTGTGTATATGTGTGATTGTATATATTTTTAATTTCATCGACTGTCTTTTCTGATTATACACCCACTTCCCGTTTCTCTGCACCACCTCTTGGTTGACTGGTAGAGAATGCCTTTGGCATTAAGTCCGCCATTGTACTTGTTTGTATAAGAAGTATAAAATAAATAAATAAATAAACAACTTTACAACTTTATAAATCGAAAAATTGCCATTCTTTTCACAAAAGAAGGTCTGGAAAATTCACTGCTTTCTTAATAGCACGATTCTGGCCCCAGTTTTATTGACTATATTGTTTGGCTCATAAACACAATATTGGCGCTTTGACGCGTAGATACTTAAGCTGACATCAGGTGTCCTGTAATAGATTCAAACAAGTTACCTCATTGCGTGTTGTCTGGGGAATATGGCTGCGGGTTGAATCTAGGGCTGTCTGCGGTCTGTCGTGAGTCAAGATTATATGTTTGCGGTGGAACAAGGTGAAATTGAAGGATTTTGTTTATCAGACCGGTTTCACCACCGCCAAATAAGTTCCCGTTAAATCACTTGGCAGTTTTTTTTTTCATGCATGGCAATGGCAATTTTTTCGATTTATCTGCCTGATAGTACAAACATTTTAGACACATACACAAAGACGTCATGACTCGAACCCTGCTGCCCATTCAGCTCATGATCAAGGACTCCTGTTGGGTCCGTAACTTCGGCCAACCTTCAAGATTTGAGGAAAGTGAACTTGACTGTTCTTCCAACCACATACAGACCAGAGCGTGTAGACCACTTTTAGATGCGTTACTGGTTTACAAAAGGTTTGGATCTAGAGAATGGTGGTAAATTGGAAAATTTGATTTCCATATATGTAGGCGGAGAATGCGTAGGTCATATCATAGAGGGGTTTCGGCGTGTTGGTTGCGACGTGATCCGTGTACAAAGTGGTAAACCCACAGAACCCGCGTTGAATGTCCACGATAATGATTACGTTGCAATCTCGTTGTGGAATCGGTTTTCGAAGACGTGGTCAACATATTTTAGCGGAAAATCTGAAAACATAAAAAAATTATGGTACATCAATATGCCAAACAGCTGCAAGGATAAATTAAAACTTTGCTTTGCCTAGTAGGTATCCACCAACAAAACTGTAAAGTTGTATATTTTCTAGAATACCACTTTATCTCTGTGTTGAAGAAACAGCGTGTCGAGACCCGAGAATTTGTTACTCAAAGACGAATATATTATGTAAAACACAGATCACTGAATTTCTCTCTTAAAGGATGGAAAAATTTAAATCACTAAAGCAGATTTTATTTAAGTCTGAACTGTCTAACAAATGTGGCGTGAAAAAATCTTAGTTGTAAATTTTCTTGTAAATCTTTTTTCTTATGCTGTCTGGAGATTTAGGCAAAAGACGAATGGCTTTCTTTTTCATTATAAGTTATTGTTTGCTCTTTGAAATATTTCATTAGTTGTTTTAGTTCTGTAGGAATGACATTTTGGAATCACCCAAATAGTCAGCAACGTAATGTTTTCATAGTGGCTGGAAAAATACAATCTTTTTATAGCGGAGTATCTGAAACATTCATATACTCATACTTAAGACAGCTAAAGTCGGTAAAATTAATGTCTGAAGAAGGCCTCATTGATATATAAACTTTTTCCATTTGAGTAAATAAATATTTTGAGACAAATATTCACCTACTAAGTTTACTATTCTATAATGTGAGTTGACAACCCTAATCTTAGATAATTATGTTCGTGAAACTTGGTCGTTTGGGCCATCTTCATTAAACTATAGTGTATCCGCAACATGACATTATTATTTGACTTGAAGTAGTACGTTACTATAGGGCGAAATACATGACTTCGTTTTTACCTCTTGAGAAAATCAAACAACACTCTCATTAGGTGTAATTGTTAATGGTGTTGAAATGTATACTACCAAAACATTTATTTCTCCCTAAACACTATTTTTATTAATTAGACCATCAGCAGGACAAATTAATTAATTAAGTATGATACTATCCTGTTTCTGATACCAATATACTCTCTGACACACAGACCATACAGCATGGCCTACTCAAAACATGCTTAATTCCAAGATTCAATCAACAAAATCCTAAAACCCACTCTAGTCGATAAAACCCTACCTGTACCAAAATGCAGTTTTCTTCCTTTATCTAACAACAGTTGCTAGTTTTCCTTTTAGATGTACTTCAGAAAAGTGGTCTCCCACAAAATTGGTTCGAAAGCGTACAGAACTGGCCACATGTGTACAGGCTATTGAAACTTCTTGATAGATAGAAAGCTTTTCGTTAAACAATGGACCTTGCTCGATATATTAAATTATGTAGTACTATGTACCCAACAATAAACAAAGAATTCCTAGATCTTTTCAAGAATAACTTATGATTTTTTCAAACTTATATTATAAATACGGTAATTTGTGTGTATGTTCGTTACCTCTTCACAACCAAATGGCTAGAATGTTTTCGATGGAATTTGGTACATGGTGGTAGCTGACAGTTTGGATTACAATCTAGGCTTAATTTTAACTTTTCTAAAGGCGGGTAATGTTTTGCAGCTATAACCGACACCCAAGCGAGCGAAGCCGCTAGCAACAGCTGGTTTTGAATAAATAAGTGTCAAAATTGTCAAATTTTTAAAGCAGTACTAACACAATATTTTTTTTCATCATGTAAATTCTCTCTACTCGCCCGCTCAAACCGTACCTATATACATTCATCATAAAAAAACCTCACTAAACTTTCATTACTTAAGCCAGGTCCAATATCAAAACTGTCAATACAACACAACCTGCAAACAGTTAACAGATATTTATAGCACTCCTCGTCGCAGCCGTGTCGATATTACAAAGTTTTAATTGCAGCTGTAATCGTTGTATGCGCTGCAATCGATACAAATAAAATATTCAACGTGGAGTACAGTGAACGGGCAAACAACGCGGTGGCAGCTTTGGTTAATAAATGAATTGTTTATTTGCGGTCTAAATGTTTGTTAACACTATAGGACGTGATGTTATAGCTCCTAACCCAGGCTGGTTAGCCTTTGTAAAAGTTTAATGGATACTTTTCGTTTTTCTTTCCACTAGCGTTTTATTGAAGCAAGTGTCCGTTTAACGTGAATAACCAAAAGAACGGTAGTACGACTGTTGCGTTACAAATTACGAAAACTTTAAAAAAATAATTGTTTAAATAATAGGCGGACTGGCCACACTGAGGAAATTGTCGCCCATCAAATTTATGAATTAGTTATACTGCAACACCGAATCAATATTTTGAAACATTTCAATCTGTCAAGCCGTAACGGTTTATGATGTACAGCCTGGTAAGGCGGGAAGATTAACAACCACCGGAATCTTAGTAATAGAGATTAGTTTTTACCCTTTCGATACAGAACCCCAAAGCAGATAATACGAGTACAAAGCGCTTAACAACTTACTTTTAAAGAACATAGTTGTACTTACGAGCCACTTAGCCTGCTATCAAGCACATCGTCATATCATAGTAACATCAAGTACCATAAACAACCGCATGTGTCGGGAATGGTCCGCCTTAATCTACTCGGTTTGTCCTCTGGCTAAGATACATTGGTCATTCATGTATACTATAGAACGGCTTGTAGGCAATGCATGTGGAATTTATTGGTTTGCATACATATGTATGTACTAGCTGTTGCCCGCGACTTCGTTCCCGTGGGTAGAAGATATATGTTATGATTTATACCTGCCCTGTTTTTTCACATTTTCCATTGTACCTATCTTCGCTCATATTAGTCGCAGCATGATAGTTTATAGCCTAAAGCCTTCCTCGATGAATGGTCTATTCAACACAAAAAGAATTTTTCAATTTGTGCCAGTGGTACCTGAGATTAGCGCGTTCAAACAAACAAACAAACTCTTCAGCTTTATATATTAGTATAGAGTATAGATTAGTTTTGGTGGTGAATGGTAACTGCTGGTTATTCGTTTAAAGATAGGTAATATAGTTAAATTGCTACAATCAGTTTTATAGTTTTAAGTTTAATACAATAAGATTTATTGTTACTGATGATAAAGTTCTAAGCGAATATATATTTTCCTTACCGTAAATTTGTTTTAATTCATTTTCCCACTACTGGGCTAATATCTCACCAAAAGCCTGTCACTAATTTCTACCCCGAGCCACTTGAAACCAGCCCACTTACTAAACTATTAAAAAAATCCAAGGTGAAAATCTAAAGTATTAAATTCCAAGAAAAATAACTGCGTTAGAGACCATATAAAACCTTTCTTAGCCCGTACTTATGACTCAGATGTCGGCGTCCCATGCGTTCTATTTTAAGAGATTTGACGCAGTATTTTCACATTTTTATCTTACACACAGCTGTTACTCTCAATAAGACTAGGTCTTATTTTTAAGCTTACTGTCTACATTACATGGTTCAATGCACTACAAATCAGAGTGAATCTAGGCAAAATGAAGCTGGGATCTCGTAAATATGACTTTAAATCAATTTACGAGAATATTCCAAATCCTATTGATAGATAAATGGTTGAACTCGGATTGCAAAGTTGCAAGGCAATTGATGAGATTGTCTGAGACTGAGAGATCACGCTATTTGCAACGAATTTTAGAGAAGAGATGGATGAAGCGGGATATACGAGATTTAAGTTGATAGCGTCTTAGAGACCTTTTTGTTGAGACATATTTCCTTTATTTAAAATAAACACTTTTTTTAATAAAAGCATAAAAACGTTAAAGACTATAAAAAAGAACTGGCAGTGATTTAGGTTCCACACTGAGGAACCCCCTACGATTCGCGCCGTGTCAAGAAGTACCGCTTTCTGAATCATACCCTTGACCCAAACGCCCAGCAAGACCCTCTCAGATGCTGATCAAGGATCTTGGCTATTAAGCCATTGCCTGTCACGACTATCGGGACATTGATTGCCAAGTCAACATCCCACATGTCGAGAACCTCGTAAGCTTGTTTAACAATTAGCTATGTAATTTTGAACGTTTATTGGTGATGGTTGATAATGTATTAAATTAAAAACGTTGCATAGTAACATTATAAAAAGTAATAATATACTGAAATCCTTGTACCTCACATATGAATATATTTTTATTCATAAAAAAGAACGAGGTAAGGAAAATAGTTGAATAATTTTAAAAATTATAATGACTTATTAAACACAAATAATCCACAAATAACAGCAATTGAATATACTTATCTCCTTTAAAATCCGAGTCCTGAAAATACTCCGGTTAAGTAAAAAGAAAACAAGAATCAACTGTTCTTATTGGCTCCAGAGTTATAAGAGCCCCGTATAACTGCGTAACTCGAGGCAAAGTATTCCTTGACCCAACAATTTATGTTCAGTCACAATTTTATTGCTCTAACTTTGTAAGGATTCTAATTATACAATTTATACAGAACTAAATAAATTACTGCTGTTGTTAATGAAAGTTGTTAAATAGGTCGGTAGTAGTTTGAGAAGAATCTTAAGAAGTTATCACGGCTTTTTGTCTAGGTTATGACATTGTTTGGTTTTAAATCAACTTTTTCCTTCACGAACCATTTTATTTGCTGATTGTTTTCCCAAATAATGTTGAGGTCAGCATTCAGCCATATATCAACACTAGTGACTGCCGGTTTGTAGGAATTAGCCTCGAGAGGCTTTGACTACTAGAACTGACTAGACTGGCGATTCTAAACGAGAAACCTATAAAACATCAAGACGATTACTAAGGACACACGCTCCAGGGTCCGGAGCTCAACTTGTAGTTCGGACTGTAATTAAACAAGCAAGGGAAATTTAAAGTAAAATCAAACATATGGCACTCAAACATATTTACTTAGAGATATATATACCCAACTATCTATCCTACACAGACTTTGTCACTATGAATTCTATGTCAAAAACCAACCCTACCTACGCTACTTTAATACCACGTTTGTCATTAATACCTATTTAGGTTCATCCCACTCGTAAAATAATAGCAATCAAGGAGCTATGAATAGGCAGCTGGCCTATTGTGAGGTAATCAACACAATTGTTCAGGTCTATTTATTAAACCTCCTACAGACCAGTGAATACAACCTAATTATGAATTCATGAATTAAACACTTACTTTCAGTAATATTTATTTTTGTGGAGCTAGACTATTGGTAAAATTATACATTTTTACTAGGTATCAAATTTTGTCGGTTCAGAAGAATATGAGGAGTGACCTCCCATTAGACAGGCCTATGTAGAAAGTTTCGGACCCAAACAGAGTCAAATCATGAGTCTGAATGTTTAACTCGCTTATCTTGAATTCGACTTGAGAAAAATATAATTATGTCAGTTGTGTTTTGTTTTTAGCACAAGATTCCACTCTTCTCATAGCACCTATTAATATAAAACACAATTCCATTTAAAAACAAGAAAATGATCGTTTCTAGAAAGTTTCTAACTTTAAAAAAATAAATTATATATTTTATTTATCTTCATCTGATCACTTATCTGGATACCTTATATGGAGAATCTGATTATTTTACCGGTACTTGCAATTGACGCTGGCAAACGGCAGGTGTATAATCTGACCAGTTTTGCTATAAAAAAAAAACATTTATAAGGGCACTGTACGCATTAAAGTTCGATATCCTTTAAGTACTAATATGGTCCTATTAAAAATATTTTTGCTAAAATTATACTCATGAAAATGATAATGATGGAGAAAATCGTTACTTTTTCTAAAAAGGTACATATTAGCCTTATCAAATCGTCAAAATCTCAAATATATTCGTCTCAGAACTTTCTGAATTAAAAGAATGGTAAGTGGCGTGACTTACTAAATAATATAAACCTTTTTTCATTTTCAAATAATTTTATTTCATACACATAATACTATCGATGAAATAAAATTATTTGAAAATGAAAAAAGGTTTATTTTATTTAGTAAGTCACGCCACTTACCAAGGCGATTCGCCGTTAACCATTGAATTGTTACTTGTTAACGGGAACAAACGACATAAAATTTTACAGCACTCCACTAAAGCCCGATGATATTATAATAGCAAAATTTAATTAAATTCATGTTACAGGTGCTCTCGACGAAGCTATGATGCAGGCTTTAGAACACGATAGGATAGATTTCGTCAAACTTCTACTTGAGAATGGGGTGTCGATGCGCAAGTTCCTGACGATACCGCGGCTTGAAGAGCTTTATAACACCAAGAGTGGTCCAAGTAATACCTTGCGGTATATCCTAAGAGACGTCAGACCACATCTACCGAGAGGCTATGTGTACACTTTGCATGATATTGGACTGGTTATCAACAAGCTTATGGGCGGCGCATACAGGTATGTGCGATTTGGTTTAATAAGATGATTTTAAACGTGATCTATTTTGCCACTGACATCTTTAAAAAACGCATTGGCTTTTTTTCCGAGGAAGAGTAACATTTTTGCAGCTAAAAGCGGGAAAACGGAAAGCCAACTGTCGTATTTAACGCCAGTCAATAAAATAATTGCATTCGATTTACAAGATTTATTTTTAAAAGAAAGAAAGTGGATTTAAACTTTCAAACTGTTATCGCAACTCAATTGTATCCCTTGTCTGATTCTGAGAGAACTGCAATCGAAACTAGATTCAGCTTATAAAGTTTATTCTCATCCTTGTTGGATTACCTCCGCAGTTTAAATTCCTATTTCTTTGAGTTTGTTATGGCAAAAGCAACATTTGCTGTGATTTTTCGTTTATTTTGTTCTCAGCTTACATTTAATGTGAAGTTATAATATTAACGTAGTATTGCAACGCTTGCGACGCAGTTACAATTAAAGAAAACACATTTTTTAAAGTCAAGCGAAGCAGCAAAAATTTGTACTCAAGCTAATTGCATAGACTTGTTAATCACCCACGCGCTTTTGGAAATATTATATTAGCTTCATGTTTCTTTCAGTATCAAAGAGACTTTTACCGCCCTCAAACAACTTTAATTGTTAAGTTAACGGTGATATTCTTTTAACTTGACGAGTATATTTCGACAACTTTTTAAAAAAATACTCTTCCTAACTTTCTCTTTTTAAAGGCACGTGCAAGTGTTATCTATAACCGAAGTAACCCATGGTTAAATTAAACTTTTTATTGTACAATCGTACCTTAGATGACAATTTTATATCATAACCAGGTGCTACTACACGCGACGCAAGTTCCGTCCGATCTACGCAAAGGTGATGAACAAGAGCGTCAACGTACATCGGAACAGTGCCTCCTTCACCAGACACAACGCCGGTGGCCTCTCCCTCATCACTGGGTTCATGCCCGTCACCACTGAAATGGCACTCTTCGACTATCCTTTTAACGAATTACTTGTAAGTGTGATTGATTTTCCTTGTTACCTTCACTTATATGAGTTTCTCTATTAATACTTCTGACTGATTTTCGCCAACGGTGGTTTGTGTCGCAACACATCAACTGTTCTAATACAGTTGCACTGTCTGTTTTCATACTCCGATAGACGCAATCTGACACAGAGCAGATTTGGTGCCAAAATTATTGCTTTTACAGTGTTTTTGGGTTGAATTTTAATAGCTAAGTCAAAGCTCAATCAAAATCAAAAGTAATTTATTGGAATTATTCTACTAACTAGCATAGACTTGAAGGTCAAATTACATTACATTGTGTAGATAGTACCTTCTTAGACTGTTAGTTTTACTTTTTATTTTCGATAACTCACAACCCTATTAAAATCAAACTTAACACTACGTTCCTACCACAGATGTGGGCAGTGTTAACAAAACGGCATCAGATGGCATTACTAATGTGGACTCACGGCGAAGAGGCGTTAGCTAAGTCACTGGTGGCCTGCAAGCTGTACAAGGCGATGGCTCACGAGGCGGCTGAGGACGACATGGAAACCGAGGTCTATGAGGAGCTGAGGCATTATGGGAAGGAATTTGAAAACAAAGGTGAGAAAAAGGAGTGGAAAGAGCTTGCATGTGTATGGAAGAAGTATACTTGTGGACTTGCCTATATGGACTAGAATAGTTTTTATTTGAGCAAATAATATGGAACTTTTTTTCATCTGAGTTGTGTAAAAAATATCTAAAATTTTATTTATTTAAATTGGTTTAATCCTCTCTTTCTGAAATCTACAGTCCTGAGGATAATTACTTTTGGTTGTAAAACTTTCACCCCTTGATATTAATATAAACCCCATTTAAGTACACAGTTATATGTTTCGTTATATGTTCAGTATTTAAAGTCAACTGTATAAAATAATCGATAAAGTTGCCGCATAATCATCAAAGTTTTGATCTCATTTTATTTTATGACCAATTCTAATAAAACTTTGAGAAACAGATTGGTCGGTTTTGACGAAACTCATTTCTTTGAGTTCATAAGCTAACCACGCCTCAAATTTGTTAACTTTACAGACAGAGATAAGATATATTTGGACAGTAAAATTTATTTGTCTGAGTAAATATTTTATCTTCATTTTCAAAAAATAACTCTCCAAATTATTTTGAGGGATTATTAAATTAAATGACAAACGTTTAGCCAGTGCACAAGCAAACCAATTATAAACTTAACGGCGTCATAAAACTAGAGACGTGAGGTCTAGACACCTAATATGTTAGGCCGTAACTCTTAATTAACGACTCTCCTACGGCACTCATTTGGAATTTCATCGCCTTTAGCCTTGGAGCTCCTAGACTACTGCTATCGCCAGGATGACGACCAAGCCCAGCAACTACTGACTTGTGAACTTCAGAACTGGTCGGGACAGACTTGTCTAAGCTTGGCTGTCGCGGCCAACCATCGAGCTCTCCTCGCACACCCGTGCTCACAAATCATATTAGCTGACTTATGGATGGGAGGGCTGAGAACAAGGAAAAATACCAACCTAAAGGTAAATGCAATCTGTTTACTTATCCCCTCTTTTCTTTTAGACGTTCATCTTATTAACGCACAGACTTGTCATTCGCACATACAGAATGCGAAAATAAAGGAGACGTGTTCTCGTAGAGTAGTGAATTGTGATAGCATCTTACCGATTTTAGTGTTTCACGAACTCGTCCAATTAGTGGACGACTTGTGATCTGTAGATCTGTCATAAATATAAAACACGTCTCCCTTGTTAGTAGTGAAGGGCACGATCAGTAGAATTCGATGTTAGATCATAACTTAGACAATAACATACGAGGACCTCGATTGTAAAGATATTTGATGTCTGTGTGTCAATGAGTCGCTTTATATATTATAATCATTTGGAAATTCGCATGCTCTCTGTTTATGACGCCGATTTATGCAAGTCCAAACATGATTTTACTTTTAAACTAATTTTATTGAAAATGTGTGACAAATAACAGATTAACATTTCGACTCATAGACATGCACACAAGATTTTAATGTTAAAAAATGATATTGCTACCTCACTTGCACATAATCGGCGTCGAAACCCCGTTTCAATTAGAAACATAGCATGTACCGCTTAAGTCAAAGTGAGTTAGCATCGACGAGCGTTTCCTTTGCCACATCGGCTTTGTCGTGGTGTGTCAAGGTAATTCTGAGCCTGCTGTGTCCGCTGTACATTCTCCAACTGGAGTTCAAGTCGAAGGAGGAACTGCAGCTGATGCCGCAGACGGAGGAGGAGCATCTCGAGAACGAGAGTATCGAAGATGACAGGAGTACGAAGGACCCCACCGACGCCGAGGTAAGCTTTCGTGTTCTGTTGCTCACCATCTTAGCTTCATACCCATTTGGGAGTACCGCCACTATAGCCATTTGTTTTGTCACTTTATATCACAAACATAATACATTGTTTTTCAACAGGATCTCAAATTAGTCTCTTTGCGATGATACTAATTTTACCTTCAAAATACAATTCAGAACAATTCAATCCTAGCCGTAAAATAACCATACTTCTATGAAAATTTTAATTTGGTCTTTTATTTTATGAAAATATATTCAAAGAGAGTAATAAAATCACAGGTGATGGATTTTGTGCTCACATACATTTCATAATCGCCTCTAACAAAGAATATTAACTAAAAATGAAATGATTTAATTTCCAATTTCAGTGATTATATTTTATTAGAATAAACTATATGATTGTTGCGTATACGTAGGTTGGAGTTGCGAAAAGACGCACGCTATCTATCAAGAAGATAATACCGCCCGGACAGCAGAGTAAATCGACGAAGGTAGACGCGCATCCGACCTTAGTACTAGGTCTTCTGTGATACGAACACAAATTGCACTAATGTTACACACATTAGTAGAAACAACAACTCTAGATATCGAATAGTTAAAATCACTAAACACGATTGAAGTCAATGCACAACTATGTGTTTCAACGAAATAAATATCTACAAACGTTAGCATATATCGCACGATTTTACTTGTACGTGTCTGTTTCATGAGTCCCATTCACTCCACACAAAGTACCCAGTATTGTGTTCGTATTACATCAAATGCACACACAAAACGACCTTTCAATTGAACGATTCGTCGATAGCTTGGCGTTGAAGTAGGCTTACGTGGCGCTCCGTATATTTCAGCTTCTGAACACACTCCTTTACTGTCTTTACGCCCCTCTTTACGGGCCTCGTCATTCGTTTATAGCTCACCTTGAATTTTACCACTCCACGTACAAGGCGACCCTCTCTAAAGAAGCTCAATTTACGACGTCTTTCTAATTTACTCAGAGACATCGATATTAAAATTTTAACAAAAATATTTCGAGAATAATAGAAGAATTTTCTTGCTTTTGTAAACTTCTGCAGCGGTTTTACGACCACCGTAAAATATAATGACGACTCTAATTAAATGTTTTTGCCGAAGAGAATCCGAGGTGTAGCTAAAACGGAGACATTTTTTCTATTCTTTATATAAATTTGAATCTGCGTCGATGTGGATCGTAGTTAGATTTTATTATTTTCAATCTTATCTCAATCTGTCGTCTCAGCGCTCCGATGACATTTTCTACGTTTGCTCACTAATCGTTGGTACTTTGAGTTAAACTCAATTATTTACGACTTTCTTGACTCTTTAATTGAATGATATTGTTAAATGTAGCTTTTGAACCTCAGCTCTACACTTGATGTGATGTCGTGAGCTTTATATGGATAGAGTATGCGTTATTAATATAAATATCTGCTTATTGTCATGCTTGCGTCTTGATTCTTGTTCTAACGTACTGTCATCATCGTCGTCATCGCAATGGTCTTGAAGAATGACGCTGCAAATATTCAGACTTATGCCACTATTAACTGTTATATTCAACTCAAGCTTACTCTGAATGTTCTTTCTTTTACCAAGCCTTGTTCTATTTTTGACTATGTGAACATATTGTTGTAACGTTTATACGATTTTGTCTGGACTCAAGCAGGCGTTGATTGGCTCAGGGGCCGAATGCGAAACACGTGTCGATCAGAACGGGAAGGTTGGTAAAATAGGGTGGGAACCCTCGTACAGAGAGCTACCGGAGCCCCACTCGCCTGAAGACAAGATGATGAGGCCGCTCAGGCTAAAGAAGAAGATCTATGAGTTCTTTACTGCGCCAATCACCAAATTCTGGGCCGACTCGGTAAGTGAAAAACAAAACAATAAAACTTCATTCCAAGTACAGTGGATTCGTTTAATGTTTCCTTTTGTTACAAAACGGCTTCCAATATTTGGAAACGTTCTAATAAACATTTCATACGATTACATATTGCGAATAATACAGTTAGGGAACAATGCTCACAACCTTTCCATTGGTAGATTTCATAAAATCATTAGAGGAAAAATTCTGGCGTAATTTGAGCACAATGGAAAAAATAATGATTTTGGCTGCCGTAACCCTAATTCGTTTGCTAACCTTCCTTTATGAAACGGGGAAAGAAAAGTAACAAATATTATATCCAATCGTAGTCATTGTTAGAAAATTACCGACCAACTCCGCATAATAAATTGGAAGATTAAAATTACATCCTCATTGTTATCGTTTGCCCTTTTCTTTAATTTCACTTTTATTTCCTTTGTGAGATTATTATTTACACTCGCGGCATTCCACCGTTGTGAAAACACCTATGAATTATTATTCTCTTCTTTAATGGTCTTAATTTGAATTAACCTTTATAAAAATGCTATTGATAAAGCACCGGTATGCAAAGTAGAATCCAACTCTTCGCGCAAATAACCTTAATTATTCTAATTATCCGAACTTGTATAATTTTACACCATCGAGACTCGTTTAGTAAATTCCTTTGAAGACTTAAATTCAGACGAAGTACTTCACATGAAGCAAATTCGTAATTGCTCTACAGTTTAGTGAATATTGCATTTAGCTGAAAAGGTAACACTAAATTGCAATCCTCTTTACGGCGCTAAATTAAAATTTGACAAGTACTTTGGCATTTGAATATGAAATTCTAGATATTTTATAATTTTACCAACCATACATGCAGGTACACATGTATATCAGACAGCTTTGCCATCTAACTTTAATGTAATGGCACACGTAAATTTTTTTAATCATAAATATTCTCAGTTTAATGAATTCTTGAACAGCTATAAATAAACATAAGCAGGACACTTCCTTAAGCCAACAAATCTATTCAAATTATCTTCGAATCCCAAAGGAGCATAATCAATACAATATTCATGAGGATATTTTGTCATCGTCTGCCCTGAAAGCCAAACGACAAATCAATATTCAATCTTTTTATTTTCACCCTTTCCATCTAACGGAATCATTTCTGCGTTAACCTAGGTCACCGAGAATCGTGATTGATGTTCTTCTGTTTATTTTTTCAAAATCAATAGAAAAAAGCCAGCGAGCTTTAATACTTCTAGAATTTTGGTAAACAGATACCCATTGATTTTAAATAAGGTTTTTTAACTGAGTTGCTGAAGAAGACAATTGTAGTGATCAGAAAATTATTGTGATGGGTAGTTGAGTTATTGAAAAATGTAGGATTGACTACTATTTTCCTGATAACTGTCATAATTAAATGATGAAACGGTTTACTCATGCTTATTTATCGGGAGTGCCCGACTAGTTTCGAACCCAACCGGAGTCCTTAATCCTAAATCAGGTCGACTCCCGACCCCGCTGCGTCAGCTCATGATTAATATATAAATTTATTTACCGATAAATACGCGTGAGTAAACCGTTGCATCATTTAATAATGAATCAAGCTCACGATGGCTACTAAAAAAAAACATTTCATTATAATGAGAAAACTTAAATTTTCTTCGAGTACTCTACACTTTTTAATTTTTTCGTTTCAGATTGCCTACATATTGTTCCTATTGATGTTTACATATACAGTATTAGTCAAGATGGATCCGACGCCATCTTGGCCGGAGATTTATTCTATTTGTTATATATTAACGTTCTTATGTGAGAAGATAAGGGAAATCATTACGTCCGAACCTGTTGCTATTAGGTAAGTTATTGGTACTTTGCATTCTCATAATTCTTATCCATTCTTCGTTTAGTCTTTTAAATGGTACAAACGAATTGATTCAATTGGATTTATGAAATGTATGTCAGCTCGTAACCACGGCCGGTGTAACCTGTCGGACTTAAATCAACGAAAATTCGCGTCATTCTTTTATTATTATCTGATGTACAATTTTTATCCTGTAGGTTTCCCTCAGTATACCCAGAGTCGTATTAAAATGGCTTAATTAGTAAAATACTATTTAATTATACATTCTAGGCGAAGAATTTCAGTCGGTGAATTTTTTTGAGTATATTACTGACATGCTCACGAAAAACTACATGTAAGTTTTACTCAACAAGAGCGCATAATGACGCCCAATAATTAACCCCTTTATTTGCGACCACGCAACCTCGCGATCAATCATTGAACCAAACGATAGCAATTTGCTATCGTATCCTATTTACAAATTAATGAGGCGCACTAATCTGTTAAAGCTATGCGGGACCACATTCCGGTAATTAAATTGCATTTTAATTAAGTCTCGGTCATTTATATACGGGTTGTATAGCTTGAAATCACTTTTAAAGAGCTTCAGTCATAAAATTAATGAGCTTATATAACTTAATGAACAAAGTTATACTCCAAATGGTACCTAAATATACAATGCTAAACAACTTTATTCCATAGTATAGTCAACAACAGACGACTCGCGCCGTTGTACGCGCACGAAGTACATTATCCCAAAAAAATTATAGCCTTCGATGTTGTTCAGGCTAATTATATACGATTATAACAAGGATAAGATCGCACAAACCTTGATACTGAAAAAGCTTAGTGGTTGAGGTCACCACGCCAAGCTCACTGTGTGTGACGTGTCGCAGGTTCGATCCCCGCGTGGGACAAGCATTTCTGTGATCTGTGAATGCTGTTCTGAGTCGTGAATTTTTGTGAAACCCCTCGCGACACAAGGACTTAAATCCTTACTGCGGGATTCGTTTTAAAAATACAATCAGTCATAAAACAATGTCTTTACAGACATAAGTTCAGCGTATGGGCGTGGAATCTATGGAACACGTACGACGCGGGTTTCATAATATTCTTCCTAGTGGGTCTGACCCTGAGGCTCAGGGCGGTCTCCATGGACGTCGGCAGGGTCATCTACTGCGTCGATATTATATACTGGTACTTAAGGATATTAAATATATTGGGAGTTAATAAGTACTTAGGTAAGATGTTTCTTATTAAGTAATAATATTATTCTCGTGTTTTATTAATTAGATCGTAAATTAATCTCATAACTGATTTTGCTGTCTGATATTCTCTTCGTTGCTCGTTGATTTCCAAAGCTTGGAAATTTCCATTTCCAAACGTGTGCCAAATTGGTAATTTTTGCTCTTCTCGGTTCAATATGAAAGCGAGTTTTAACCCAACAGTGATATGACATTAATTTAAATTATAAAGTTCTGAAATGATTACTCGATGATCGATAATATTTGCATCATCTTCCTAAATTCTATTACCATACCAACAGGTCCTCTAGTCACAATGATGGGTAAGATGGTAAAGAACATGATATACTTCGTGGTGCTATTACTGGTGGTGCTAATGTCGTTCGGTGTGGCGCGGCAAGCGATCTTGTATCCAGATGAAGAGGCCAGCTGGCATCTTATCAGAGAAGTAAGTCTAAAACTTGAATATACAAAGCCGATTTTAGGTACAAAGATTAGTAAAGATAACAAAAGTTTTGAACTTAAAGATGATAGAAATTTTAAATTAAACAAAGTTGAGGTTAAGAAAAGTCCGCAGACTCACAGCCCGCAATGGGATTTTGAAAGTAAAACGTAAATAGTTTTTTTATTAAGTTAGATTAAGTATTTAGATCCAATATTTTTTTAAATAAATGATTATGAAAGTATCATCAAAACACATATTTATGAATCATACTATTGAATTATACTACTGTGAACCAACCGTACTTTGTATAAGCCATGCCGGAACTCCAAATCCTTTAATCATAAATTTGCGTGAAACGCAAATAACGGCATTAAAATGTATGTTCAAAATCACATAATACCTTTAATCACGGGTTTCACATACATTTATTAAACTAACACCACCATCTACCTGAATTTCCATATGTTTACCAGATCCAAATACTACTAACATTTGCAGGTGTTCTTCCAACCGTACTTCATGCTTTACGGAGAAGTGTTCGCCGAACAGATGGCGCCCCCTTGCGGCCTGCCCGGCCTCGAGGAGTGCCGAGTGGGCCACTGGGTCCCCCCTGTGGTCATGAGCGTGTACTTGCTCATAGCCAACATTTTACTAGTCAACCTTCTCATAGCTGTCTTCAATAACATCTTCATTGAAGTCAACGGTGTGTCGCATCAGGTTTGCGGCAAAATCGTTAATTGTCGTAGCTTCGATGTTGTTTTAGTGCCTGTTGCGAGATTTGATTACGTTACGGTTGGAGATCGAGGATTTATGATTAGTAGACTGTAGATGTTCACTTCGAACTAGAAAAAAGGGTTTCTTCAATATTTGCTATTACACTAAATATTTTGGGCATCGAAACGATGAAGTAAGACGAAAGACTTTGTTTCAGTAAATGTTTAAGAAATAATTTCGTAGTACAGAGTGAACTAGTCGACATAGGTGTGATCGTCTATCATCCAGAGTAGTTTAGACATTTGGGTAGTTTTAGTGTATGAATAGTATTTAGTTCCGGTATTATAAGTTGGATTAATTTATTTTTATTTTATTCTAACTTACCTATTTAGTTCTACCCATTTTATTTGACCACCATTTTACTTTGAGCTCCCGTTGTCCGTAGATTTTCTTCCAACCGTACTTCATGTTGTATGGCGAGGTGTTCGCTCCAGAGATCGACCCTAAGTGCGGGAAGAACCCCGGAGAGCCCAAGTGTGTGACCGGCAGGTGGATCACGCCGGTCGTTATGACCATATACCTGCTCGTCGCGAACATTTTACTCATAAACCTACTTATTGCCGTCTTTAACAATATATTTAATGAAGTCAATGAAGTCTCGCATCAGGTTTTTTATTTTTATTTCTTTTAATTTTATGTTTTTAGTGTTCTGTACCAGAACATTTACGTATGACTGCCTTTTTGATGAATTTTAATCGCAATATACGCAATATTTCTGAATAAGAGTAATTATTTTATGTTATATCGTGTGAAAATGACAAATATTTATTACAAGACAATAAATTACTTCAAGTGATATTTTCATTGTTATTGCTACTCACAATAACTTTAAAATTTTGAATGATACAGAACACTAATGCACGAACAATCATGTGCATTTTGCTTTTTGTTAGAATTTTGAATAAACATTTTCTTTGTTTTTGTAAATGTTTATTTCTGTTATTCATAATTCTAACTAGTATTGTTTTGCATGAAAAAAAATATCATGTGTTAAAATTTATTAATTTTATCACATGGTAAAATTTATCCACTGTAGCTGTTTTCGATGTTGTCACGAATTATGTCACGTTTAGTTTATTATGATTTTGCAGAAAGTTTCAAAGTATTTTCTTTATAGTATTTCAGTTATATTTTACCTTTTAAATTTTTAAGTAAATTTTCTAAGACAACAAAATTCAATTAACCACAATCAAATAGCTGAACAGATCACTTCATCATTCAACCTTTGCAGGTATGGATGTTCCAAAGATTTACAGTAGTTATGGAGTACGAACGCAAGCCGGTACTCCCGCCGCCACTGATTACGCTCTGTCATATATACGCGATAGGCAAGTGGGTGACCAGGAACGTGTCCCATAAGAGGTTCCAGTATGATAATGGGCTGAAGCTGTTCTTGGAGAAAGAGGATATGGAAAGACTTTACGATTTTGAGGAGGAGTGCGTTGAAGGGTATTTTAGGGAACAAGTAAGTTTTTGATGTTTTATTTTTGCTTCAATAAGTGCTGTAGTATCTTAACACAAAGAAAAAATATAGAGTCTAACCTCGAAAATTGGTTGTCCCAAACTTGTGGTTGTTTGCCTCAAGGCATATTATGATTATGTAGTAAACCATATTGAATTCAGTCCTTTCAAATCTTTTAATTTGTTGCAGGAAGTTAAGTTGTCTAATTCAATAGAAGAGAGAGTAAGAAACACAACTGATAGGGTAGAACATATCACGACCAAAATGGAAGACTTGAATCAAAAAGCTAATTGCCAAATACAATCGGTTCAGGTAACATTACTTCTATTTATAATTTCACTTATACTCGTATAGAATATAGTTAGACAATGTTTTGCTAAAACATTAAGATACAATTTTCAAGTATTTCATCACTGAAATGATCTTAAATAGACTGCATGTTGTCTTTTTTCTGAAATGAAATGTTCTTCTTCCGTGTTATAAAACAATTGAAAAAATAATAATTTTAAAACCATTCCACAATACAATAACAATTTGCTTAGTTTGACACTAGATGGCGTTGTATGAAAGTTGTGGATATTATTTACATTCCAGAGTGTAGAATTTAGGTTAAGGAAGTTAGAAGACGTGGCGGAACAAACAATGAACCACTTAGCTGTGATACACCGGTTCATGGCGACGCATCCGTCGCTAGTGAACCGCGGCTCCACGGACACGCTCGGGCCGCCGCCGCCCACCTTCCAGGCGGGGGCCGCCCGGCTCAGGACCGCCAGCGACCGCTCCGAGGTAACTATTGTTAGTACACCTTTATGAGGAACTAGATCTTAAAGATTCCATTATTGATGGTACTTTACTTAAGACTATGGATGAAATTGTACATGTAGATATACAAATTGATGTAGATGATATTTTTTTCTCTAAAGAATAATGCATTGGAGATGGTGCGAAAGATTTCAAAACCTTGGTGGTTATGAAAGATTTTTTGGCGGAATGTACAATTTTGATCTGTAGTAAAAGATCCAAATTTACTGTTAATCTATTATGTGTTTTGATGTTAAACCCAACGAAAATGCTTGACAACACTAATTGCAACGTTTTTTGTTTACCATTAGCATGTTAACTATATCGATGTCTTGCGTTTATGCTGATTTTACCTTTTGTATTTCATTCAGTGTTTGTGTCCCCACCTAACCTGCAGATTGACCTGATTATATTGATACTTTCTTTTATATGACCTTCACTATAATCATACTAACTATTCTGAGAAAACCAAACAGTCGTAAACTATGAGTTATTTGCCACAAATATGCGACGGGAAGTCTCAACATAAATTCTGGCAATCTGTATTCGCTTCAATGTATTTGGTTCGACGTCATTCGGAGATTTACATGCTATCAATATTCAATACAGTATTTAACAGTAATATGCAATATGCATCATAAAGTTATGATCAAACAGGAAAGGGTAATATAACGCTAGCAATCCCCGGCTGCACTCACAACTTCAAAAGTTAAACGTAACTGAGGAAATTGTATTACACCGAGTTTAAACCGGTGTTACTGTAAACTTCTTGTTTGCCTTACCGGGCTAAGATATTCTTGAAAAATAACTTCATTTTTAGTTAAAATGTTTCTAAGATAGGTTTTGCTTTCGTGTCATCACTTAGTCCATTTGCAAGATTTTTAATTCATTGCTTTGTATAAATAATGAGATTTAGTTAAGTAAAGGCAACATATATAGAAACGTAAATAACTGTTCATTCATTAATGCCTTAACTGTTATGTCAATAGCTGCGATAGAATAACGATCATACATCGATTAACAAAACAAAGGTGTAGAAATCAGATTTGGTAATGACGCAATCAGGACACCTACCATCATCCCTCAAGTTAGACTGTTAATGTGGACGCGAGACGGTGAGCTAAACGACGAGGAGCGACATCACTGTTCCACACCTCTAAAAGCCTATGGTATACAGAAATGGGTGGCACCACGCCAATTTGGAAATACTAGTACCACTCTAAAGTTTTTGGTAAAAGTTGTCAGATAAATAAAGAAAGCGTCTCGCTTCCACAACAACAGTCCAGTGGTGAAGGTAGCATCCTACAACAATTACCTGCTGAAAATAATAACAATAACGAGATCATAAATGAAAGTTAGATTTGTTTGAAGCCAGTACAATCTCCGGTTGACATCGCACCAAGTGCTAGTTGGGTGGCTATGTGTGACGTGCGACAGGTGCTGTCGGACAGCGACACGGGCGCGGCTCGCTTCGCAGTGCGCCCCGTGCAGGAGGAGGACGAACGGTCGCAACCCTCCGATGTAAGCATCCAGCTCCCCGCTGCCCGAACAATCGCATCGGGACTTTTATACATGAACTTTGAAAATATAGCTAAAGTACACAATTTAAAACTAATGATTTGCGGTTCACACAAACTGGACTATAGAAATATACCAGTTTCGTGACAAGCTTAAATGCCTTTAACCTTTAAAGGAAATTGTCAATTCAATAAACAATAGTTAAATTTACATCACTTTAACAATTATCAAATTATTACAATGTATACTAAAATAAATCTTTATAAAATGCACAATTTCTTTCGACCATAGGACGACGGCGAAATTTCAGTATTGCGGCAGGCAAGTCCAAAAAATATAGACATTAGACACTTCCAAGCACTAAGGTGGAACTGCATCTCTTAGAGTTCTATCTACCCTAACATGATTATCTCCTACGTGCACAATAGCAGCGAACGAAAGCTTTTTAATTAACAGAACTAAAGCCGCTATACACTTAGCATTTAGTACAATGTATATATTTGTTCCCAACTTACCTACAGTAATTTGTTGATTTGAAACTGTTTACACGGCGAGTCGCGGTAGCACGTTTGTTTGGGCAGCCAGCGGGCAAACTGTAGGTATTTCCAAACTATTACTCACATATGTGAAATTGAAAGCCAATATAGTTATGTACAGAGGATTTGCTTTTGTGTCGCGTGGGACAGCACCGTGAAACGATTCTGTTTTAACTGTTAATAAACTTACTTGGCCTTTTTAAATTGATTATCTCATTGATTTTCGATTTTTGCATTTGCTACAATTTTTCTTTATCGTTGTGCATATTAAATTGAGTGCTCAATAGCTTCTTTTAACTTTTTAATCGCGCACAATATTTTGGAATTATTTTTGCTTCTCAGCGAAGATTCACTTTGCTTTTATTATTCACTTGAAATCAAATTACAAGTTTGTTTGCCACAATGCTTCAAGTTACTCTAACTGAGTTTGGACTTATTAAACATTAATTGGATTTGATTGGATTCAGTTAATTTGTATTCTAAATGAAAGCAACTGAAAGTATTTTTGCAATCACTTCTTAGTATCTTAATATCTCCGCTTTTACACTTTCAACGCTCTATCAGGATGAAATGCCTCAATCTGGTCCCGAGGCAGTGGTAGAAAAGGAGCCTGAAGCAGATTCGATATCGACGTCATCCGGTGAAGGTCACGCCGCCGCCGGGCCCAACGTGACGGTGCTGATCAAGACGCAGCCTCCGATTACGCCGGCCCGGCAGAGGTCGTCCGATAGCAACAGGACTGAACCCAGTGATGAGAAGAAAGGTAGGATCTGATCACGTGGCTTTAGGATTAAAATCGTTTGTTCCATTTTGTTATTCAGTATTCTATTATTCTACCTTTAATTTTTGTTTGATTTGCAACTATCTAAACTCTTGAACCACGCTTTACTGAGTTTATTTTTCTGTTTCTTAGAACTGTCAAAGAGATGACATTGCCAACTCTTCAACCCCAACTCACTCTTTGTATTTCTACATAACGTTTTTAACGCATTTGTACATATTTTTTTTAACTATCTCATAATTATTCATTTATTTAGATACGTTTGCTTCTCGTCTAGTGGCGTCATCGAATGACGATGCCTTCTTACCAGAAGTGCGTGAGATGCCAACAGATCTTCAGAGCCTACGACCACGGACGACTTCAGCTGGTACAAGACGTACGGCCAACACCAGGCGGTGAGTACCCGTTATGATTAGATTCTCATAAATTTTGAAGTTTTAGAAATACATACATTATGCTCTTCGTATTTCCACGCGGCCAGAAATCGTATAGCTTTGGACTAATTAACCCCTAAATGGTTTCAAAAACTTTCAATAAATCAGGTCGATCCATTCAATGAAAGAGGTCAAAATGTAATATTAATGCACAGGTTATTGTAATATAGATAGATACAACGGCTTCCACTTTAGAATGACTAAAAGTTACTAAACATGTTTACTCAGTGTAGTCTGGGCACTATTCAATGTTTATAAAGGTAAGCAAGGAAACAATGAAGCTCACGATATTCACGCAAATAAGTAAGACAGAGCATGTGCACATCATTCTCAGTCATGAGAGTAAAAAGTTACGAGCAAGGCATCACATAAAGTATTCATACACTTCCATATTGGTGCAGAGTTGCAATAAAAATGCCATCAACGCCAGACGGTCCCATGTCGTCTTCTCGAAGCATGATCGCGTTACCTTTTGTTCTTGATTCCCATTTTCATTCATTACTTCATTGTAATACTATTAAGAATCTTGAAGTCAGTTTTGGTAGCGATGGTTGCGAGAGATTTGATTGTTTTCAGTAAAATTCGATAGGTACAAAAATAAAAATACAATTATACAGGTGATGTAGAACTCTATGTATATGTTCCTTGTCTTTTTTTCCACGTCTACCAAACCTTAATTCTGAATCATTTCTTCATTCACAAGATCGGAAAAAACTGTGTTAATTTGTACAAAATCAAAATTATCATCGCCATGATTGTTTTAATTTTATTTTTTGTTACCTTCTTGCATCTGTTAGGAGACGGTTGTGGAAACAGTAAGTCAATTAGACTCATTGGCGATTGGCTTAGCTTCTTAGCGAATGTAGTTAGCTGTAGTTGCCTTACTCTGTATAACAGTCATTCACTTATACAGCTTGTGTCACGCTCGGTATCAATATGTTTAGTATTAACAAGCACTACATTAAACAATTACACAAACACGATTTTCAATGTGAGCATTTTATTTGAGCATCTATCTGTTTATTTCTGTACTACATTTCGACACGATCCAATCTTACTTCAGCCACATTAATAATTTCGTCTTACTATTTGGCTACTAATTTTTCTGATCACCTCTTGTATTTCCATACGCCAAGTTGGAAAGTTGTTACTGCAATTATGTGGCTACTTCATCAGTATTAATCTTCTCTGCCCAATTTTTTAATAATATGAAAACGATAAGGTAAGCTTTGTCTAAATTCAAAATTCGATCACCTTTAAATACTACGGTACTATAAATATTTAATCTTCTAACATCACCGTTGTTCTCTGTTGTATTTTCGATTGTCTGTCTTTACACTTGATAATTTCAAAAATTTAACCACTCCGATTATTTTGAATAACAGAAACTGCTACTTGAACTAAACTTTCACTGCACACGTACTTCTACCACTTCTTGTGGTGACATTATTATTTTAATTTGTGAAGAGGTGCTGACTACCTTTCTTGGATAAAAAGTAATTGCATTTCAATAGATAAAAAAAATACTGAAACTGAAACTTTAGAGACCAATGTCAAAATCATTAATTAAACTTCAATCAGTCAGCACGCCTTCCAATATTAGTAATTCCTAAACTACGAAACGGATATAACAACGAGATGGCGTTACCAGGCGCTCGGAAGGGGGCAACGACTGCGGCATGGGCGGGCATTACTCCGCGCAGCACCTGGCGCCGCGCCGTCAGCACAGCCAGACGCACTCCGAGCCTGATAACTCCGCTGTCGACGCTGGCTCCGTACACAACTCTGTTACTGGCACTAGTACGTATGCTTGCGATTTCAGAAATAAGGTTCACTTAACAGATGTCAGTATCGGCTTTAGAAATAAAGTCAACCGGTGTCATGGTTACGCTTATGGTCTTCGGCCTCTACTTGGGAAAGGTTTCATGAAATAGTGAGAAACCATTGGCAAGCTTATAATTTTATTGGTTTAGAAATTATTAAAAAATACGGTTAATAATATTGGAGCTTGATATAATAAAAAACCAACAAGAGCTTCATTTCATAATTTCTGTTCTATTTTTCACCTAATTGTTTCATAAGCTCTAAATAAAGGGAAATAAGGTAAATTCTCCAAAAGGGCTATTGTACGTTTTTTACCCAGGCCGTCAATCAGGTTGGGAGGCTACCGGCGGTGCTACAGGCATCCCGTCGGGCCGCAGCCGCGTGGGCGGCGCGCCGCGCTCGCTGCTGCTGGCCATGCACGAGTACACCAGCATCACGGATGAACTGGAGACCGTGTACGGACTCTTCTCGCCGCCACATACGCCTAGGTAGGGATTTTGGAAACTGAAGACTCGTAAATATTAGATTCGGTTGTATTGTAGCTGGTAATATTTCATTGAGTTGCAAATAAAGGTCTCTTCTATCAGTAAGAGTATCAGTGCGAACAAAAAGATTATCGAAGAAATACATATATTATGTATAGGAGAGATTAAGAAGGAAGACCTCTCTTTTATTTCAGAAGGCGTATTTAACTCGAAAGACTAAAAACTTACAGCTGGGTTAAATTAAATACCCTTAATCGTGAAAAAATGTAGAATTCACTTTTGGTCAACTTTGCCTCCTACATTTTTTCACAAATACATGGCTACAAATACAAACTTCCTTCCCAGGACACCAATAACATCCCGCCTGCTGTCCCCGGCCCGCGCGGCCTCTCCTTCAGTCCGGCGGCGCCACGCCAGCGAGATGTCCAACCCCGAGTTTGCGCTCTTCATGGAGAAGGAGCATCTCAGAGGCGCTGAAGAAGACGACTACATCATCATGGAGAACCTTATCCAACGGCGGTGAGTCAACTGGAAATGATTAATAGTCCGTTCGTGTTGAGAAAGAGTCAGTGTCTGCTGGAGTACTAGCTATACCATATACCAAACCAGCCAGGGGTCGATCTTTATGTCCTTAAGCATGATTGGTAGTTGGGGAAGCGAGAAAGCGCTCTACATGGTGTCAAGCGTCGTCTCCCCTCGACAACTCCGATAAATTCTTAGATAGCCTATCACCTGCTTCAGTAAGAAAATTTCCTTTGAAAAAGCGAGTTGGATACCATAGGTCACATTCTTCCTCTGAAAGAAAGTGGAAGACACCGTTGTTTAAAAAAAAACAAGTTCAACTTGTCAATTTGGCAAGGCTATTTAATTGATAAACAATTAAACTAAATAAACAGTCAAGGGTTCGGTCGATGGTCGGCGGACAATGATCAATGTTTTCTTAATACGAACGGCCTAGAGTGCGAATTGCTTTCAGCGGTGAGTTGTGGTGGAGGGATCACATCCATTGCTTTAGTGTAAATATTTTAGCTGAACTCATCGGACATTTGGTATGAATTGACAACGGGTTTATAAGGAGGAACTTTTAGGGTAAGAAGATTTAAAATAAATTATATATCTGGTTAGTAAACAAATAATCTTTCGACATTGGGTTTTAAATAAAAGACCGACTACAGTTGCGCAAAATACGGAAACTGAAAGTTAAAAACTTTGATCCTCATAATTGAACGTTATTGAAAATAATATCGTAAAAATAAATCGAAAAATTCAAAGTCAAATCTATTCTCCATAATCATAACACTCAATTTTATTGAATACCTCCTTTCGTCCAATCCATAATGTAATGACATATTGCGTCCAATTATGGGCCCAAAAAATCCCGAACTTTCCGAATGATTACCTCGTAAGATGATATTAAATCTCGTCGATCAAAGCTTTGTGAGGCTGCTGATGTGAAAACCTATACTGACGACATGTTACGGTAATAATATAAGTACTGAATACATGAAAAGGTAATTTTACTGAAACTAAATTACTGTGTTAGCCTTGATATAATGTTTTGAGTGATCACGTATTTTATGTTGTCAGTGCTATAAAAATATACATACATTGGTTACAAGCGTTTGCGAATACATATAAGACGAATCTCAGTAGACTTATATTTAACCGTTTTATAAGCATTTTGAAATTTGTTTAAGATAGATGTAAAATGGGCTCATAGGGAAGATAACAGTAGAAAAAACTGGCTTTTTAGTTTAAAATTTCAGCTTTAATACACGGTCAAAAAGAAAATCGTTAAAACTTTCGCAATTTTATGGTAGAAAAAATGAAATAATAAAATCTCCACAAAGGTTGAAGATCGGCAAAACAGGTAAAATCAAGGAACATTCCAAATCACAAAACACATCCAAAACCAACAGCAAAAATCATCTGCACCGAAAGCTTCGGCCTTCGCTTATAGCTGTCATCACCTCCCAAACTTAATACTTACAAGTTGTTTGTACTGTAGTCTAGAAATGGGTGGTCTGGACAGATACGAGGAGGAGGAGGGCGGCGAGGGGGGGGAGGGGGAGGTCAGCGGTATCAGCATCAGTGTGTGCGTGAACAGCGGGGCGGGGGAGCCCGGCCCGCCGCAGACCAGCTCGCTGCTCACCGTGGACAGGCGGCTGCCGCATCAGAGGTAAGGGAAATGTGCCTTTATATATATATACGGTTATGCGATTGTTGTGTTAATGAATTAGATTTTGTTTTACACACCAGGCAGTACACTACACGCAGTACTTCTTCAATGAGATGAGAATGATTGCTTCTTTTATAACAAACGAATTTCTCTTCTTATATTATTTATCTTATTATAAAACACTCCATACTTTTACTTCTTCTACCAAAACTTTCTTAATCATGATTATGACAGTCTGATATACTTTCTCCGCTATTTAGACACTCTCTGAGAAGATCATCAGCTATCGACAGTCGCGAGCTGCCGTCTCCGCTGCAGCCATTGCTGGATGATGAAGCTTGTGGAGAGGTGCTGCTACCAGTGCCGAGGCAACCTTCTGGTAAGTTATCAGTCCTTGACAGTTATGGGTTGTTTAGAACATTTTCTTTACCAATGCTTCAGATTTTTTTATAAGTTTAAATTTTTCTTATATTTTTGTGAGTATCTTTGTAGCGTTTTACCGTTACAAATAGATAATAGAGCATATATAGCATACAAGATGCTCGGCTGTTTTCGCCTATAGCCCAAGTCAAAACTTCAAGTTTATTCTTGATACATCTCCGGTAGTTTAACAGTTTTTACTACTTCAAACAAACTGCCTTTTTTGATCGATCTAATTTCCATCAAAACAGAGTAGTCCTAATTTGACCATATATCACATTACATCCCATATACATCTATATACATTGTTGTGTGCAGGCGAGACGAACGCATCAAGCGACATGTCCCTGTCGCACATGGTGAGCGAGAGCCTCCCGCCGCGGCCCTCCATCGTGCTGGACTCGTCGCAGCTCCCGCGCCAGCGCTCCGCCGAGCGCGAGCCGCCCGCCGCGCCCGCGCCCGCGCGCCCCGAGACCATGTGCTAGGGCAGGTAACTAGATCATCAAGGACTTTAGATATTATTCACATATAAGTCAACAATAAGTATCCCTCGATAACAGGCAAAATACTTTTAACCAATCACTCTGTTGTAGGTATGTTTGGGGGTAAAAATATATACTGCTCTTTTAAGGAAACGAACCCTGTTACTAAGGCTAAGCGAACTCGAACTTTTTCTCTTTAACTTATTTGTTTTTAAGAATAACATTCTGAGCTAATGTTCAAAACCTTATGAATAACAAATGTATTATTCCGTTTTGAAAAAATCTGTCTCTGTAATAAGTTACTACGTACTAAGTTGACAGCGGCACAGGCGGTTGAATAAAAAGCTTAAATAATGACATAGGAAACGAAGAAAACCCAATTGCACGAGTTTAAAGACCGTAAATACGATATAATATGTACCATTTACGCATTACACAACCGTTTCAAATTGACACCTAAAATACGTAGCTGATACTAATGTGTTGATTTCTTTACAGAGTAAATACAGCAATAAACAAGCTTCCAAAGAAACCCAGCTCCAAATAGCAGTGAAGGACTGATCTAGTGAAGTATTAGCCATAATAATTGTTAACACCAAATACTTTTAACTTAGACATTTCGACGAACTTGTAGCGCCCTTAGTTGGCCTTTTGGGACCCTTTTCAATGTTACCTAGTTGATACCTCTTCTGTGTGATGCTAACAGACTGAATTGAAAACAATTCTAAAACTAATCATATCGATGTTTTTCAATTACATTTTTGTAAATTTCATCTTAGTTCAGAATTTTTCAGATTGGAAGTGTTCCATTTTTATGATACCTACAGTAGAATGCCGTGTGAAATTAGCTTGTGAGTAATATTTATAACGTGTACCTTCATTTTGATACTATTAAATATTGTTCATAAGCATCGAAAATATAAACGATCAGGAAACGGAATTCAACTAAAAACATTCGTCAAAACATTTCAGTCAAATAACAACATAATATTTATTTAAAAATGAACTTTGTTCTGATCACATAAGAATCAAAATGACTTATCTCCAGCCCTCTTCGGGAGAATTTAAATTTCGCTGTAAATATGCCAATTGTCGCTATTTAATATATTCTGTAGATACATGGTCCAATGCATGTCATTTCGTACACTTCACTTGAATCAAAGGAGTAGGACTAAGTGGTACTTAAAATGTAGGAATAACAAATCTATCCTACTCTCGTGATTCATATAGATTTAAAATGTACAGAATAAACGTTTCAGGTAAGAACTAAGGGAAAGACAAACGACAATACTAGTGCTCACGTTGTATATACTGTTGTCAAAGTTAAAGGGTTTACCCCCGAGTACTGAAACGCAATTCCAATTTGAGACGCTCTTAAATGTCTTTTTGTCTCTACTTTAGGCCGATGTCGCTTAGAATGCCGTGTTTGTCTTTTTAATATGAAATACACTGTTCTTCATCACTTACTTAAAATGTTTCGAACAAAGTAAAGGTAACAATTACCAATTCTACAGTACAAAAAAAATATTTTTTTGAACAAAAAATATTTTAAACATATCACAACTCTTCTAAATTATTTTTAACCTTATTTTAGTCTATCTATAGTTTTCTGTTTGTCTGCATTATTGTTGTCAGTCTGTCTTTAATTTTCCTTCTTATTCTATTAAACATAAATAGTTCAGCATATCTTATATTTGCAACCGCATCTTTGCTTTCTGAAAGAAACATGCTTACTTTAAAATGCACTTTAAGGAGACAATAGCCTCAAAGTAACAGACAGCAAGACTTAAGAGCAACTTAATAAGTAATTGACGTTTCAGTACTCGGCCATTAAAGGTACTGACGTTTATAAATTAGGTCGTAGAGTTAACCAGAATACTTCAGAGTTATATAAACTGTTACGTAACGTGTTGGAGCTAAAGAGTTTAGACATAAAGAGTGTCGACTTACCGCCAGTGAGCACTAACCATCGCGCTGCAATTATTTTCATTATCTTACATTTTAAACATATCAGACACAATTATTAAAATTAAGATTTTATTTTTAATACGTAAAGTTACGTAGCTCTTTGGACGTTTTATACTTTAAGTATTTGTTTTAACGTTTTCTGGGAGCATCACTATGTAAAATAAGACTGTTCTGAACGTCGAAGAGAGATGGCGCTCTATACCCTGTCGCTATCTCGCTCCCACAACTGAAACGGTTTTACTTTAGAAAGTGATGGTAGACCAATACCGAGACCATATTTTTTGTTCCTCCAGAAATAAGCTATGTATTAATGTATCCATAGAACTAAATTCTTTTAAAGCCCCTAATAAACGGACATCACATTGTGTTCAATTATACCAAATATTTTGTGCAAATTTTACCAATTTTTTTATTATATTTGCAGTACAATGAAATTGAATTCATCTTTGTATATAAATAGAGACGTGGAATAAAATGAAGGTGATTTTGTATATTTAATAGAAGATTAATATACTGATTATAATATATTAAGCATCGATGTATTGTTAAGGTGAACTGATGCAATAAATTATTTTACTTTAATAGACAATTGATAGGATTCATCATATCTCACTTCGCGTTAGGTCGGGCGATATTAACAAAGCAATATTTTTTGTACGTGCAACATTCATCTTAATATTTCTACCTATGGATTCTTGACAGCTAGTTCACTAACTTAGTGTATTGCTATTGCCCCTGTGCAAGTTTCTACTACCAAATTTCTACAGAGGAATGAAAAACAGATCAATGATTACGAATTGTCCAAATCACGCTTGACTACGGGGTTAATCGCACCTGTATATGATTGAAAAAATTAACAACTAAGCACAAAGTTAACCAAAAAAATTACTAATTTTTGTGTTGATCAACCTTTCAAAAAAGAAGGACTAGTTTGATATAGCAATAAAACAAAAATAAAGTCAATCTTCAAATAAACTTAACACAGAATCAAGTTATAATTTGCCTTTATCAAGACGATTGCATTTCAGCTATAAACGCGGCTATAAAACATTTCCTAAGTCGTGGAAATTTACGTAAGAGACATAATAAGTAGTTGGAGGCAGTAAAATAACAGTAAACGCCCCGCTGCTCCCTTACCTCAGTACAATAGATGTATCTAACTTTTATTTTCAAAGGCCCTAAACCTCCTAGCTTTATTCCTCTTCGGGTTCGGGGCGAAATGGAAACAAAAAACCGAGAAAAATATCAAGAAATTGTGAAATTTTCTGTTATTACATACAATAATAAAGAAAACTATTGGTTAGATATTATTGGTGAAAGGTTTTTCTTGTTTCCACAACCCTGAATTGCTTTCTTCTCATCTTACATAATAAACATTTACCAACCATGCATGCTTAAGAGATTTTTACAAACCAGGAATTGAACGTCAAGTTATGTTCCGAATAGTCCAATTATATTCCATAGTTTACGAATAAGAAATATATTACGGAATAGAAAATAATATTGTACATAATGTGTAAATGTTGAAGTTGTTATTTTTTACCAAAATGAAATGTTTTGAGAGAGCAAGCCGAGCGCTTTCCTTCCGATGCTTCAAAAGCACAATCTTTTAATCATAATTTTTAAAACTCTTTGAATCATTATTATCTTAGCACAACGTTTTGATTATTCAATGAAAACGACTTGTCCTTATTGGGATATTTTATTCTAGACTCAATTCATTCAATATTTTTCAGAGTGATAAAACTAATTCATCATGAGTTATATAAAGTATGTACAATGGTAAAATAAATATTATATTTGTGATATTACAATTTGTTTGTTTTATTGACCCCTGTTGCAATACATATCCCTATTCTTTAGTGGATCTTTAGGTGATAGAAGTGCGGCCGCTGACGTCAGTTCGATGCGCGATCCCGCCGCGTCTGCTCATGATTAAGGACTGCGGTTGGGTCCGAAACTAGTCGGGCATCTCCGATAAATACGCGTGAGTAAACCTACCTACCTACCATTTAATAATGAATCAGTCTCAAGATAGTTATTATAAAAATAAGGATCTTTAGATGTTGGTTTTATTTAACGATGCGGCAAAACTATTAGTTGTAGAAGTATTTTCATCTTCTTTATCCCCTAAGGTCATCGTCCAACAACAAAAGCCTAGCCTTGTTGGTACTTTTCGCCGCTATTCTAAGTTGGTAATATCTTTATTGCCTTTCACTAGATTACCTTCGTTTATGAAGCAATAAATAAGCGAACAATAAAAAGTTAATAGCTCAATATTTGCTGATCGCCGATAGTTTTTCCACTATCGATCGATTTTTTATTGTTGTTGTTTACAAAGCCCTTATAGACGCTTGATTATCTATTTTTAGGTAAATGTTTTATAGACCACATTACACAGGATTAGGATTATTTTGTGTTAACTGTCAATGAAAGCGGATGGTAAAAAAAGATTTAAAAGTGTGGTGTCTAAAGAACTAAAGGAATGTATCATGAAACAGTATTGAGAACAACTATGGCCTGCAGACAGACATAACAAAGTATGAATCAAAGACAACTAATATAATAATTTTATTTTAGAGAAGTTCAGAAGGCTTATTCCTCGTTTGAACTATCGTTCTACTTAAGGATCAGAATTTTGAAAGGGACACTAGTTTATAGAAACATAGGGTTAAGTTTAAAATATATTTATTAGGCACTTTCACAATATATTTGAATAACGTAGGGTTAAACTTATTTATTTATTTAACCTATTCACAAAACACAAAATCGTAACGAGTCAATGTGTGAAAGAAAATATCCATTCCCCGGAAGAATTAATAAAAGCCGGTGATTTTCCATTTGACTAATCGTCTTCAATGATAAACAAATTCTATTGAATTTGTGACGCCATTCAAACGCCTATCAAAAGTAGAATGAAGCTGTGATTTGCGAAAGATTTTATTTCGTTCTTATTTGCCAACAACAATAATACAAGTGTATCTTAAAGGCAGTAAGTACATTGAACGTTTTACGCAATAGTTAAATAAAGGTACGAATGCAGAAAGTTGATTTTTAATCTTTTTTTAAATCCACGCTTATTATTATGGTGATTTGTTTGCAACCAAGTTCAACATAGACTGTACGTATACGTATATAATAAAATTAATAGCTACTATATACTTCAATTCTTTGTATTTATGAAGTCACAACACAAAAAAAACGATAATCTATTTGGGCAATGCAACTAATATATTGTAAAATGTTTATCCTCCTGAACCTACACAGTCTAAAATTGATGAAAAAAGAAAACAATTCAATTAGAAACAGAGCAGATAAACATCTTCTATAGAGTTGCGTTACTTTAAGAAATCCATTAGATATTTCGTAATACTATTTTTACTTAGAAAACTTCGAGACTTCCCCATGTTCTTAGCAACTTGGAAATAATTGTAACGACATTGAGAGTCGACACAACGTTGAGTGTAAACTGGGTCAAAGCTAGCTAAGCTTATTCGACATTCGAAAACGGTAGGGTGCTAATGTGAAACTGTCTGAACTAATGCCTGCATGTGAGTATTTAATAGTACGCTGCAGGAGCTACCTATAACATTTATCTATCCTATTTAACTCTTTATTAAAACTACAGTGTTAAATATTTATAGTACAATCATTTGCTATATACTAAAAAATATAAGCAATAATTAAAACAAGGCATCAAAAAATTCATCAGCGTCGCTGCCGGCTGGGAGTGTGCCCAAAAGGCTGACAGCATTGCCCCGTTGAATGGCAATGCTAATCCTCTGAGCGAGGTAAAAGCCAGCCTTTGGGTCACGAGAAGTGTCAACGAGACGCTTTGCTAGCTCTTTAATGAGACAGTTCTTTTAATGAAATGCCGAGCAGCGATTAAGCTTTAAACCAATTACATTTACAGATGCTGCAACAATCATCTTTAGAAGATGATTTGGACAAAGATGATGATGATGAAGCGCCTTTTACAAAGAACCCGGTCTCTTCCCATGAAGTTAACCCGTGAATGAAAAGAGATACTGATTATAACTATAGTAAATACTTCGGGCGCCTGGATTAAGGGTTTGATTCAGAAAGCGGTACTTTTTGACACTGCACGTATCGTGAGGAGGTTCCTCTCTCTGGAGCCCTGACCACCGGCAGCTTGGGCCCTGTTCCCGTTGCTGGTTGGACGCAATTTTTTATATTTTTAAATAAATGTTGTTTTTTGGTTTGTTTTTGTATGTACCTATATTTATATAAAAAAATAATTGATATAGTTGTGTTTAAATAAAGGAACTAGGTAGATACTACACTTTATTACCTGTAATCATCAAACGCGTACTTGTAAAGTATTTAGATACTGTGCGCAGTTTCCTCCGACTGAAAACTGCAATATTAATTCGCGAGCTTAATGAAATCTCTTTCACGAGTACTTACAGAAAATACTAATTTAATTATTTATACATTCATTTTCCAACTATCTATAACGTAGTCAGTATGACTTACATAATTATATAAAGCAACTGTTTTACTACGTGAATGTTTGTATCTATTTAAAATTCCAAACATCGAAGAAATAAAAAAGAGAAATTTTGAAATTTACTCAATTTATTTTTTATTCACGTATATGTTCTCAATTACACTACCTACTTCAAGCAAGTTGTTTCTGGAAAAGTAAAAAATGTATAAATAAAAAGGTCTTATTAAAAACTTAAATAGCTTGAAAACTACTTTCAACTTATGTTGAAAGCACAAACAGTATATAATTATGTTTAACTGTAATCCAATTAGCTCTTGGGATTAACTGGTCTGGTTTTACAGTCATTTTATTTCTCAGTTAAGACAAAGGCTCATAAAAGTCTAGGTACGCTTTCTTTATAAACTGTTGTTTCAAAATGATTAAGCACAAACTATAAACGTGCTTTTTCCTGTACGTACCTACATATTAAAGGAGGAAGACGATAACTTTTTGAGAACAATTACTATTTTTCCGCTGCGGTATCTCATAAATAGTATTATTTATATAGTTTATATTATCACACGAGGAGCTCGTGGTTAAGCTATAACCGCATAAGTAACTCGATCACAGTTTAAGCTATGCTTGACGCGGTTGGTCCGTAGATGGGTGACCATCTTTGTCATAGCGAGTTCCTCCGTGTTTCGGAAGGCACGTTTAATGTGTGGCTGTTGTATCTCGGCTGTTCTGCATACATCTTTGACTGTCGTTACAGGTAGTCAGAAGCTTGAAAGTCTGACAACCAGTTTAACCAAGGGGTGTCGTGTTGCCCAGTTAACTGGGTTGAGGAGGTCAGATAGGCAGTCGCTCCTTGTAAAACACTGGTACTTAGCTGCAACCGGTTGGACTGGTAGCCGACCCCAACATAGTTGGGAAAAGGCTAGGCCGATGATATCACACATAATGTATTATTGTTGCTAACATGACAGAAATAATAACAAAAAATATAGAGGTTAGGTTTACCATACGTACGTTTCTATATTTACACATATCCACATACATTTTCCGAGTTACAAACTACATACGTTAGCGTTTCAAGAGACGATGCTTATTACTCAACATTCTGAAATTTTCCCTGCACTTTTCTCGAGTCATACATGAATATGGTATATTCTCCTTGCTCATATTACCGAGGAATGCAATTATTTTGAACGGGATGGCTACGTGGACGAGAAATCCACAAGGAATTCAACGGATTGCGAATCTGAGCGAGTCGTTTTGCTAAAAGTACCGAAAGAAATATTTGAGGAATTAATCCTGGTACATTTTTTTTCTTCTGTCCCTCTAGCTAGCATAAAGTTATAAAGATTATTTTGAATGACGTCACTTCTTGCTACAAATTTTTGCGACCTAGTTAAGTCTCCCGTTCTCTTAAACTTTCACTTTTAATACCCAGTCGAGACCCTATTCCACTTTGTAAGCGCGGGTTCGAATAAGGAATGTGATATTTTTTGGGTATATGATAGGCTAGATTCTATTTACTTTCCCCTTAAAGTACGTACTATTTTTATTCTTATTTGAAAGGTAGGTTGTACTTCCTCTATCATTATCTTTTATCACGTGTAGCTAGCTAATTTAAAGGTTTACTATTATAATATTAAATATAAATCTGTAAGAACGAGAATAATAGTCCGAAGTATAATAAACGTAATTAATTTAATAATATAATTTAAATTAATTTAAATTACACATCTAAAATCCCAACACAATACAAACTCGAAACAAAATTCCGATACGGGACAGTAAAAAGGGTTCCAAAATTCAAAATCTGGAAATTCTGCAGCAAGAGTACCCGCAGCGAGGGCAGGAGGTGTCGGACTCCGACGACTCGGACGACTCGTACAGGCTGCGCGTGGTCCTCCGGCGCCCACGCGTGGACTTCGCCTTGATCTTCCGCAGCTGGTACTTGGGCTTCCTGATCGGGCGCCTCTTCGGCTTCTTCTGACGCCTCCTCGGCTGGAAAGAACTCTCGCTCACAATGATCCCTCTTGCGATATTCTGTAGCATTTTGTAGGCCTTGCTCTTTGATTTCCTCGGCAGATGCGGACGAAGGATTCTCACGAACTCCTGTATTCCTTGTATCGCCGAATGCTTCTTCGCCTCGCTGGCGACAGTGAGATGCTTGGATTTGCTGGTCGTCGCAAACGGCTCTATCTTCTGCACCCCCAGCCCGTCACCGCTGTTCATGTTGGCCATTGGTTCGGGGACGTCCACGGACGGGACCAGCTGAGTTTCACTTTCATCCGGAGTGGAATTATCCAAGTCTGACAGCTCGTCTACAACTTGGTCCCCAATCGCATCTGGTGCTATCTCAGCATCCATCTCTTGGAAATCCATATTAATGTTAAAAAAATCAGTACAAATAATAGTAGCTATACAAATTGCTTGTCAAAATAATGTTTTAAGTGAAACTATCAAATTTTATTTTTTCTGTCATGTCCGGTATAAGGAATTGACGTTTTCCATAGACTTCGAAACAATTTACTGCAGGTTGTTATGGCTACGGGATATGTTATGCGCCTGTTCGAAAGTAGCGATTTTCCAAAAAGTTATCTGTTTTTTAATAAAATATCTATGAACCGTTTTCCTTTTTATATCACCTCACCTCTTGACATTAGCATCGCTCTATGTAACAAGTTATTTTAGTTTACAGAGTAATGCAACTTATTTTTTTATCAACATGATATTTTCACGAGAACGTAACGTTATTTAGAAGTCAGCAATTTTCTCTTGGAAAACTCTAATTTAGCTGTAATTTATTTAAAAATGCTGGAAACGAGCACGTTCTCGTTGTAAACAGTTTATTTAAGTTAAAATGGTCTAGTGTATTACTATGTTAGATGCAATCTACATTGTAACATCGTAATGAAATATGTGAAATAACTACAAAAATGTATATTCGCCTAATCTTGAGAGTCAGTCATCTACGTCTTAAACCTTTAACTACTTAATCAAAATATCCGTTGGGTCATTATCAGCCTTTTATGCAGCCATTATATGCCTTTGTATTTTTGCCTCGAGTAGAATCAACTGCCTGGATGAAACACAAAATCCATGAGGCACAAGTTTTTCATAAAGACCCAAATCACACGCACAAACTAGAACTCAGAAAAGAACATTTCAGAACAACACGTCACATAAGCGTAGTAGGTACACTCGGCTCTATACAGTCTAAAAATAAAACCAGACGAAAAATACTTAAATGTCATCTTTATTGCTTACATTATTGTTAAATCTTACACAACTAAAGCATGTCAACAGAAATAAGATCCACAGTGAACACACGATCAAGTTCGTCTAAAAAAATATTTAAGAATCCCAAACTTTTTGGATCTTGGTTTATAAATGAAATAAATTGTAAAAAAAAAATACAATATGTGTCGGTTTTCGTTTTTGTTAAATGCTTTTTGGCATTACATTTATTTGAACGTTTGCAACATTCACTAACACAAACAGAAACGGGTCTGTTTTCCGGGAAACCCATTTGATGGATGTTTGAAACTGTTTTTGAATGTATTTTTGTTTTTGTTATTTTTAAACGTACACGAAGTCGTGATCGATTTCGAAGTTGTTCCTCGATGATAACTCTGACGCGATATTTGAAGGGATTTTGTCTGAAAAGAGAAAATTCTTATTTAATTTAAGATATTATAACTTGAACACTTTTCACATCTCATCTCAAAATCGTATTCGATTTATTTTTTATTTTTATATTCTTCACTCCTATAAAGCTCATTACATACAAACTATAGCGATCGAAAATTAAAACAAATAATAATGAAAAAATAATCACTATTATGAACTACATGAATTAATAATTTTGTCGTCAGTGCCTTTTCATTCTTACCAGTTTCTAACTTGCTAAACAGAAAAACATTAAAGCGACCACTTACCATTACACCTATACACCAAATTGGACCATATGATCATTTCTTGGGAGAAGCAGAACACTCCCAGTCGCCCTCCCTTCAGGGTGAAGTCGTACACGTTGCCGGAGTCCGCGACCAGGCGGTTGTTCTCATACACCTTGAGGCGGATGAGGCCCAGCTTCGGGCGGTGGAGGAGCCGCCAGCGGTACGCGGTCTTCTCGCGCCAGCCCACGTTGCGAGGGTCTTTCCACAGGAGGGTTACCTGGTAGATAGAGAAGGTTGCTTAGGCTGATTATATGAAAACTCATACTATTGTAATTGGGCCACTGAGAAGACATTTTGAAATGTCAAGGTTATGTTGGACTTTACACTGATAGATACAGACTGATAGATGACAGGTTACGCTGGGCTCAGCGACATCCTAATTAGAAAATATTTTTAGATATAGATGTAGGATGTAGGTTGAAAAAAAGCACTAGGACGAGAGAGCTTATAATTTTATACGATAGTATTCAATAGTCATAACCATAAGAAGTTAGCATCGTACCTAATTAATGGACAATTTTTTTTAAGTAAGAATATTTTCGTACAGATATTTTTTAAGACGGTATTCGTCATAAACAGATCTGAAATTAATTTCATTCGAGCTGGCCAAGACATTGTAGATTCTTCATTTTTTACTGTAAAATATGCATAAGTTCTCATCTAAACTAAATAATTACGAATAGCATGACCCAACATTCGCCTTATCCTAACCATGGTTAGTATGAATACACAGCTAATTGTATTGTCTGACAGACTCTGGTGTTACGTTCGTGAGCAGTTTGCTGAACATTCGAATTATCCACGAAGAATAACCCTAATATAACTAAAAGATAATACAGTTACTTAGCCTTCTTAAATTCTACTGCTAAGCTAGAACTTAGCAATAAGAATTATTCAAGATAAATTTTATGCAAAGTATTTTTTAATCCTTAATTTTACGAAAATTATTTTTGAAGTCAGTCTTTTAAATTTAAATGAAGTCGTTTGTAATTCAAACCTAACATTTTATTTCAGAACTACAAATTGCCAGAAAAGCTGATTAAAATCAACTTAATTGTAGACATTGCTATGATAAAACATAAAAGTACTCTGTGGATAAAACTCAGCCTTAAAGTTCTAACAATTCTATTCATCTGTTTCAAACTTGACTAGAATTTCCTGATAAGTACTATCTTTGAAATGTTTCACGAAAACTTCTTGAATTATTTCTTCAAGACTTCTTAGTTGAGTAGTTTTAATTTAATACGGGCCGTATCATTAGCTAAAACCTTTACATCATATCTTATTTGGTCAGCTGTATTCCTGGTTTCACCCCGACCCAGATGATGTCATATACCAAAAGTATTTTAAAAAAATCAATCAATGTGTATTAAAATTCCTATTAAATAAATAGTGTCACCAGCGAACAATTTTGAGAACGTAATTCTCGACCAGCGGCTAAGTATAATGTGGCCTTTGCCTAAGCCCATCAACTTTACCCACAATACTACCAAGGTCAGGCCATTTGTTACACATTTTCCTGCAGCATGTGCTACACAAGGTATTGAGTAAGCCCGGTTATCTAAAGAGCCATTCTGAGGTCTTGTGTACGCATGTCTTGGTATATCCTAGACTTACATAAATGTATTCTTAAAACTTCTTACCTGGTCAGGAGTAGACTCGGTGTTCCAGAGCGCGTTCCTCAGAGTCTTCCCGGGACCGGTCTTGGAGTAGACCAGCTTCAGCTGTATGCCCGGCTCCGCTACCGCCCTGAACGGTGTCGTCTGCCAGTATGTCTGTGTGTTCTTCTTCCACATCACTACGTAGAATCGTTTGTTGTTTTGGTATCTAATGGGAAGGTAAATGATATAATGACAAGACAATGTTATTTATTCATTATTTTATTCATTGTATTGAAAATTTTTTGAACTCTGTAGACAGTTTGCTCCGACACTGTAAAGTTAAAAATGTTGTCCTAATGGGAGACGTCAATATAGATATTAAGTACAATAGCGTCGATCGAAATAGCGCTCCATATTTAAATCTCTCTGCCGAATTGGGGCTTCTTCCAGGACACACCTTTCCGACCAGAATCAATAACTGTCTAGACCATGTAATGATAAATACTTCACTGTCGGCATTAGTTACCGTTATGGAGTCCACTTTAACAGATCACGATGCAGTCCTTCTTAGTTTATCATATAAATGCAAGCAGCTGAAAAGCAATCAAATTGTAAAAACTGATTTTGCGGCAACTCTCAAGCAACTTGAATCTACAGATTTCTCTTTCATCTGCCCTTCGGCTGATGCTGAACAGGCCGCAACTCTCTTTATCAACAAACTTTCAGCTGCAATAAAATGTAATACTACGTGTAGCGTAGTTTCTGGACGTAAAAAAATATTAAAACCATGGATAACACCCGGTCTACTACGCTGTATTCGCCATCGGGACAAACTACACAAAAATCTAAAGAAAGATTCTAATAATCAAATTCTCGTATTAGCCTATAAACGTTATAGAAATTTTTGTAACGCGTTGTTGAGGAGGTTAAAAAGAAGTCATGAAAAAACTGTCTTAAAAAATGCTAGGACCAATAAAGAGACTTGGTCGGCTATTAAGGCTATTACGGGTAATACTAAACAGAAAACTTCTGCAGATAATCTGCTGAACACTAAGGATAACCCCCACGAAGCAGTTGATGAGGTCAATAAATATTTTGCAGGGGTCGGAAAGTTGCTTGTGGATAATCTTACACAAACTTTTGTAACGAGTGAAGATAGCTCCAATAATTATTATAACATGAATTCGATGGCTCTGCTTCCACCAGATGAGAGTGAAATCGCGTCACTAATCATGAATTTAAAAAACGATAGTGCGGTCGGCTGGGACTCTATTTCAAATAAGTTTCTTAAAATGTCTAAACACATTATAGTCCCACTCTTTACCATCATCGTTAAACTGTGCATTGAGCAAGGTGTCTTTCCCAAAGTATTTAAAAGAGCACTCATTACACCTGTCTACAAGGGTGGGGAAAGGGACAGTGTGACAAACTATAGACCAATTTCTGTGCTTCCAGCACTCTCTAAAGTATTAGAAAAAGTCCTAAACACGCAACTAATAAATTTTCTAGAGCATAATAATATTCTGTCAAACTCTCAGTTCGGTTTCAGAGCAGGAAAAAGTACGGACGGAGCAGTCAGCTCTTTGATGGAATACGTATGTGCAAATCTCGATAGCAAAAAAAAGTGCGTGGGAGTTTTTATTGACCTCGCCAAAGCGTTTGACACTGTCTCGATCTCTACCCTTGTAGATAAGTTAGAAAAGTGTGGTATTCGGGGAATGGTGCTAAAAATTTATACTGATTTTCTCTCGGATCGCCAGCAAAAAGTTAAAATAGATAAATATGTTAGCACAGATGCTGCCGTTACCTGTGGAGTCCCACAGGGCAGTATACTTGGTCCCAGTCTCTTTCTTATTTATATAGATGACCTTTGTCAAATGTCACTTGAAAAAGCCAGAATTTTTACATATGCCGACGACACAGCTTTCGTCTTTGAAGGAAACTCGTGGGACGATGTACGAAAAAATGCAGAAAAGGGACTTCACAGGGCTCATTTGTGGCTGAAAAATAACTTACTAACCCTAAACGTGGCTAAAACTTCATTAGTTCAATTTACCAATTCACGGATAAAACAACCTAACGTAGAGATTCGTATTCATACATGCGATTTCAATGTAAACCACCAATGTTCATGTCAAATTATTCGTAAAACTCAGACGGTTAAGTACCTTGGAGTACTCCTGGACGAAAAAGTTACCTGGAAACCCCATATTGACATGATTTCGTCTCGTGTCAGAAAACTTATATGGGTCTTTAAAAATCTTAGGCATGTGGCTGACTTTGAACTTCTACGCACTGTATATTATGCGCTGGTTCAATCTGTCATTGGTTACTGCATAGGGGTCTGGGGTGGTGCATGTAAAACCCACGTCATTCAATTAGAGAGAGCTCAACGATCCTTGCTTAAAACCATGACATTTAAACCATACAGATTCCCCACCAGAACGCTATATGAGCTGTGTCAATTTCTTACCGTAAGGCAGCTCTTTATTTATCATATCATTACCAAACAACATATCTGTACCCATTATGATCCAAACAAGTTACATAACAAACGTACAATAACTAATGTCATTGATCCAATAAGATGTCGTTCCGCATTAGCAAGACGTCAAAAGAGGTTTCTTTCCGTTTACCTTTATAACAAATTAAACAAAGCTTTAAATTTTTACCCATTCTCACTTCACGAATGTCAGTCTAAGGTTAAAAACTGGCTTCTTACGCTAAACTATGAGGAAACAGAAAAGTATTGCAGTAAAGCATACATACATACATAACAGACTTATACTCACATTTACATTTACACACTCACTTCACACATACACACATCTCATTTTTCACTCACTCACACACTCACTTACTATACCACTCACCTACTATTATACTGTAACGTATTTTTGAGATTTGCATGCTCTCATTCAAATAAATAAATTAAATAATAATATTTAAACAGTCTGTATAACCTAGCTAGTTTGACATAAATTATCGTGTAACCAATGGGAGAAGGCGCTGATTCCTGACATACAGGTTATTTCCTAGTTTGGGTTTCAGAGGCTTCATATGTTTTTGTAACCTCATATTATGTCAATAAAGAATTTTATTATTATTATTTATTACGAATTTCCTGATCGTCAGTTGGTAAACTTCAAAGAGGGTTTCGCTAGATTACTCTAGATGAAACGCACTAGCTAGCTCGAAGGTCTGAGTTAAAACTCAAATTCTGAATTACTTACTTATCTCCATAATTATATTTTTTGTGCAACATTTATCTATATAGAAAGAAAGTATATCTTACTGCTATGCAAAGGCCTCATCTTCCTTCTTAAACCTTTCCTGTTATTTGAGTTTTCTCCCACGTCTACCCCTTATATAACATGCTTATAACTTACCCAAATATAAATCCAACGTAATCATCATCGATCTGCGTGTCCACAAACAGGGTCCCTTCAAAGTCCACTCCGCTAAAGCTTTCGAAGCCGACGGCGAGTCCGGGGTCGGAGTTCAGCGTCTGCAGGATCTCCGCGCCCTGGTTCGCGATCTCCCAGTTCGGATCCTGTTGGGATTCTCCTTCAGGGTCCAGGCGGACTGTCATGTAGTTCCTAAAAAAATAATAGATGTTTGCTGTATTAGACTGTCATTAAAGCTTGGTATTTGACAACAGAGAATGGTAAGAACTACAGAGGTTTATGCTAGTATGAATAAGGCATATCCCCTCGTCTTGCTCAAAGCAAGGGACCTTCAAGAGGATTTATACTGGGTCGCATGAAAGATGTATTCGCAATTGGTTAGTTACTGAAATAAACCGTTGAAAAAGGGAAATTACAACAAAGACCGCTTAAAAAACACACATACACATATTTTACATCTTCACATAGTCTTCGTTAAGCCCATGACTAAGCAGGACATCACTTTTCTTTATTGGCGATCTTTATTTCAAACATCGCCATGGCTAATGTATTTATAAACATTTTTTCAAATATACCCAAACCCCACAAAAATTATCGTATATTATCGTACAGCTTAAGAAACACCTGTATAACTATGCAGAAACTAGCAAATTGGGGACAAACTTCGTCGGAACAAATCCGTTCATAAATCGTGGCTCGCTCGGCTAGTTGCGCTCAGCGTTGTTCTAGGGGCAAACAATCGATACTTCTCAACTAAAGTGCATTGCATGCCGCACAGTAATTGAATTTAAGTTCAAAATTGTTAAGGAAGGTTTCATGGAGAAATAATTATGTTGTGACAAACTGTGATGAATAGACATTTCATTAAAGTGTAATTTCATTTATTAATCTGGAAAGTTGAATTATGGGTATAAATCAAGTGTAGTGTTGATTTTATCAAAGGTTTTGCCAAATAGGGGCAAATTTATCCACAAATATTTTATTTTTAAACGACTCCCGCAGTAAGGAATTTAATCCTTGTGTCGCGGGGGGTTTACAAACATACAAATCAGATGCACAACATAATGTTCAAATCAGTCAAGGATACCCCGATATCTAACGGTCAGTGGTCAAAGATTTGTAGCCAATACGCCAAGTGCCAACATGGGTCTAATATTCTCCTCTTGCAAATAATGTAGATAAAACCATAGCTCTTTTGAACCAGTTTGTTAAGTGAAAACTTTATTTTTAACCTACCTGAAGTCCGTGCGGTAGATCTTGGAGTTGTTGGGACAGTTGTCTAGTTCGTTGATGACGCTGTCTCCGTCGTAATCGTTGTCACAAACATCACCGATGCCGTCGTCTATGGAAGGTAACATTTATTAAATCTATGAATAATAGTCTGTGTTAGTAAAAATATTTCAAGTATTTTTTATGGCCATTTTTCTCAAAACTAAGGGACTGCGATTTTTCATTAAAAGCGAAGTAGCTGTCATTTCGTCCCATAAATGATTCACCGAATTTAGCTCAGTAGTTTTGGAGACGGCTGTATGTTTTATTGTTAAAAAATATTAGTTATTTTTTTTTTCCATATTCTGACCGTATGAATCAGTAAAATCTCCACAACTCACTATTGGAATCCTTCTGGTCTCTATTCTTCATGTACTGACAGTTGTCCTGAACGTCGATGATGCCGTCACCGTCATCATCATCATCGCACGCATCACCGTTGCCGTCCTCGTCGACATCCAGCTGGTCGCTGTTAGGTACTGTCGGGCAGTTGTCTATGCTGTCTTGGATACCATCCCTGGGGAAAGTGAGGCAGAAATTAAAATATCCATAAAAATATAATTTGTTAGTTGATAGCTTGTGATGTTAGAAATTTACATTTAGCGTAACACTGAACAAAACGTACTGAATTCAAATTGCCGTTTTTGTTTTAATCTAGAATTTAAGGCTGAATTTTTAAATAGTAATATATTAAGTTTTTTTTACTCTACCAAATTCAAAATTATAGGCATCTCTCTTAAGAAACTCATTTATAAAGACGATTCTCTTTCAGGCGGATTAAACAAGCATACCATTTTAAAGGGGCAAAAAAAAATAAAAGAGTGGGTAGTAGTAGCGAAGATCGGGTAAAGTGGCGCTCTCTCGTATCAGAGGCCAAGACACATTTTGGGTCGCTAACCCAACGGAGTAAGTAAGTAAAAGAAATTGGGAACAAATTTGATTTGATCAGAAGCCTCTAGTATAATGGTCCCTCACTGGTCCCTGTCCACGTCGCTGTCGCAGGCGTCCCCCACGCCGTCCCGGTCGGCGTCCTCCTGCGCGGGGTTCCGTATCCGCGGGCAGTTGTCGCACGCGTCGCCCGCGCCGTCGTTGTCGATGTCCTCCTGCGCCGGGTTGTAGCGGCGAGGACAGTTGTCGTCCGAGTTCGATATGCCTGGGGTGAAGATGGATTTCATTAAGGGTAATTTCTCATTCTTCGTAGACACTGCTTTTTCTTTCTTTCTTTTTGCCGATGTCCCGTTTTATTTGGGATTGCCGCAACATGTTTTTTCTTCGACAACATTATTTAAAAAGTTTGATTATGAGCGTAACTAAACAATATTCAAGCATTTTCTCGCTTGTTGCCAACAGTTTTAGTCGATAAAATAATAGATCATCTAGAAGTTACCTAAAGTGAAATACATTGTATGATTGATTAACCAAATCTCTAGTAGTTTTCTTCAGTGAAACATTATGATTAGCTAACCAACTGTCGTAGCCTTTGAGCCGTCAAAAAATATTATCAGTAGTAAACATTTCGACACGCTGTTACTTTACAGCACTTAATTTCATCACTATACTATTAGTTAAAGTACTACACAGCGATATTCTCACCATCGTTATCCATGTCGGGGTCGCAGACATCTCCCACGCCGTCTCCATCAGTGTCCTCCTGCCCAGGGTTGTACTCCCGCGGACAGTTGTCGCAGGCGTCACCTCGCTTGTCACTCCTGTCGTTATCGCGATCCAGTTGGTCAGGGTTCGGAGTTAATGGACAGTTGTCCTAGAGGCAAATAATTTTACAATTCAGTACTCTGATATTATGATAATATTCTTGACTGTCAAAAGCTAAAATGACGAGTATTTTTAAGGGACAATGCAACCTCAGTGTTTTGACTGCTCTGGTTATAAAATAATCATACTTTTCCAAGAAAGAAGACTCCTCTATTCCAAAAAAAAATCAGCAGCTTTTATGACCCAACTCAAGATTCACTCGTTCGGCTCTCAGTCACGAGAGTGGTGTCTGAACCAACAAGGCAGTCTAATTAAGAACCTAGAACCTACTGGATACGTATAGAATAACCCGTTCTTTAAAAGTTTATAAGTTTTACTACTCAAATACCCTCTACAAAATCTGTCTCCCCTTAAGTATTCTCGTTTCTATTACCACAGTTCGTTAGTATGTTTAATTCCCTCACCGGCAAGTTCGGGATACCATCACCATCAGCGTCAGGATCACAGGAGTCCCCCAGACCGTCATTATCAGCATCCTCTTGCCCGGAGTTGGATACTTCAGGACAGTTGTCAGCCTTACAGCGGGGCTCGGAGCAAGCGAGCTGGTGATCTGGGTATCCGTCTAAATCCTTGTCTGGACCGCATACAGTACCGTTGCCAGCCCAGCCAGTCTAGAATAAAAGAATCGAGAATAGAGTTCCAAATATATGTCCTTGAGATAGTTCTTCTGCTACGAGAGAAGTTCAAGTGATTGTAATAAACGCTAATCGTATAAATAGTTTGTAAATGATCAGTCGCAGGATTCACATTTTTATGTATCTGCCGAAATTAATATATATTTCTAAAAAGTACACAATATTTGAAGAGATGGTTCATGCTTTGGGATCATATCACCAGTGACTTGGTAATCCTGCAGGGCTACGAATAGAATACCGTAGCTTCACGAGAAACGTACATTTCTCGAGTTAACGAGACGAAATTCTAGATTTAGAATTTAGATAAAGAGATTTCGTTTCCAGCATTTCCTCACACGCCCTTAATTTTACTTAGTATGTACAGTACCAGTACAAGTGACTCACCGCACAGACGCACTTGAGCCCGTACCCGCAGACGGCGTTGTACCGGCGGCAGTGCGCCGGGTCGCAGCGCAGCAGCAGCTCGCCCGGGCTGGCGCACGCGCGGCTCGTGTTCACGTAGTAGCCGCCGCCGCATGGCACGCATGTGTACGAGCCCTGGGGAAGGGAGGTATGAGGTAAATTTTAGATTTTGAAGGTCTTAGAATTCCTGCTCTTTCCAACCCTTGATTAAGTCTTTGCATTACGCTAACAATTTTAATCTATACGTCCAGCCATTTTTAGTCACACCTAGGTGGATACCAACTTCAGAATTACATCACTAAATGTTGTTGTTTTTTTTATTCGTAGGGAGCCTCATGCACCTACAAATAGGGGGAGGAAACGGGTATTGTAAGACTTATTGACTACAGCTGAACTAACGAGCAACTAATCCAGCATTTAGTCAGTGCAATTCATGATGCAGCGACCGCAATCTATTCGGTCCATCCCTGGCACATACCGGAGTATTAACACACAGCCGTCCTCTCGGGCAGTGTGCCCTGCCGGCTGCACACTCGTCCACATCGACGCAGGCCTCCCGCCGGCGCTCGTTGCCCGCCCCGCGCCAGCCTGAACTGCCTTCATAGCCTGCAGGACAGGGTCCGCACGTGAACCCGCCCTCCTCGTTACGACAAGATACCACTTCGTCGCAAGGACGAATCAGGTCGCATTCGTCTATGTCGACACAAGAGAAGCCTGGAAAGGAAGGAATTATGGTTAATATGGATAAAAAATTGATAAGGCAAAAATACCAGATTATAATATAGACAGAATGAATCGCAGAAAATTAAATTTTCATTGTATTTACAGCTGAAACAAGCCTGAGATGACGAGCTCTTTCAGTAACTTTTGGAACTAAAAATATTGTCTTATTTGGACCTGCAAGCAACTGAACAGCCTGGAAATATGTATAGGTATATTGATCAACTTTCTTTTTCATATTATAGTTTTTTAAATCAACGAGGTTTCAGGTCACGGCAAGTGACGTTTCTATTTTCTAAACAACATATTGATAAGGATTCCACATGTTTGTGCTTGGTTAATTGCCCATTGTCCTTACACTGTTAAACACCCAACTCACCGTTCCACTCGAATCCTTTAGGACATCCCTCGCAGTCATAATACGGGCTTGTATTGGTCTGTGTACACCGGCGTGAGCCGCAGGGGCGGTGGCTGTCGCAGACGTGCTGGCACTGCTGCCCGTTACCGTTGTAGCCGGGGGGACACGGCCCGCAGCGAGGACCGGATGACGACTCCTGGCATTCTACACCTGGGTGGAGGAAATTTTATTTTGTGTACATCAAGGAATGAATCTATTGATGGATTTAAGTAGATTAGAAACTAGATAATGAATAGTTCGTAGTTCTTTCTTTTAAGTATAAGCGCGAAGATATTTTATTTAAGTAATCTTCGAGTCGCCAGGAATTTAACAAACGTTCGAGACACACGCAGACTCCAACCAAGCGGTCTTGGATCCCACAATTTTGTTTCCCAAGAGACGCGACGAACAGTGGATTGGGGTGGTATTATTTCTAGATCATCACATTAATCTGTAATCCTAATTGATGGCTTACCTTGGAAGCAATAGTTTGGTCTGCAAGATATTTTGTAGCACTTCTCTCCGTTCCCGTGATACCCTTCAGGGCAGGACCCACAACGGAAGCTGCCGTCAGGCCAGTCTTGACATGGCACACCTGATCATAGAAAATAGTAAAATGCATGTTATGATGACAGAGTTATTTGTTAAATTAGTCTGAATTCAGGAAAACTATTTGAGTATTGAACTTTAATGTTCAAGATAGTGACTATATGAAGGTATCATATGTTACAACACGTCCCAAGGGATATCTATTAAAAGAAGGTTAATTAGACAGCAGAACTTTATAAAATAACTGGAAACCACCTCAAAAAGACAAAAAAAGAAGAAATTGAGTTATAGATAATACATACGTCCACCGAAGCAAGGGTTGAGACTGCAGGCGGTCCGACACGTCTGTCCGTCGCTAGTCAGGCGTCCGGGACACTTCTCACAGCGGTAGCCCTGTTCTGTGTCCACGCATCTTTCCACTACAAACAGATGGGAATTGTCCCAAAATTTTAGTAGCCTTTTCTTTCATTTTTTGTTTGTGGCGAGTTTTTTGTTTCAGTTGTTACCATCTTAAAAGCAATATAGTGTTCTAAAATATGTGTAACAGTTTATCACTGCAGTCAGTAACTCAGTACTCAAATCATACTCATGTATAGAATTTCATAATTTATCTATGCACCATAAACTACCGTTTTCACCTAAACCTAAGCAACTCTGATCCATTGAAAATTCATTATTTCATCATAATCTTTCATCTTTTTTAACATTATAACTTCCAACAAAATTACCTCAAGAGAAAACATTGCTGCTCTTGCCAAAATCGTTTCACAGATGGCTTACCCTACATCCATGCAACAGAATTACTTTGAATGGAACTTAGAAGCAAATGTGTCAAACGTTAGCACTGGGCTCTGGCAGCGGAGTCAGTTAATAATGTTTGGAAGGCCGCCAAACCTCATAGGGAATTATGAGCTGGGTATGTAGTTAGCATACGAAACAAGACTACGTGCACTTGATGCCCTGTTGGAATATTAATCCATCTCATAAACTTTTATCTGTCGTTTGCCAGCCAAATTTGGAAGTCTTGGTATAACTTTACTCATTTTTTTTCTCATTTTTGAAATAGTATACCAAAAATATCTCCGATCCGATCTCCCAGCAAACTGGCATTTAATTATGATTTCCTTTTTTATTGAAAGACCCCCGATTGGAAAATATTATAATTTTAAGTACAATAAGAGATTCATGGAATCCCATTGAACAAAAAACAACAACAAAATGATCATAATATTTGCTTAAAACAAAAAATAGTTTTGAATCGTTTTAAATGCCAAAAAAGGACGAATAATGATAATATATATAAAATTAGTTTTAACATTAGATATTATTAACCATCGCAAGACGGTGTCTTAAGGTAACTTACTTTGTGAGCAAGGTCTTCTATTACATGATATTGGTCGACATCTGCGTCCATCACCCTCCATGCCCGAAGGACAGGCGCTGCATTCGAAGCCAGTCGCTGTGTTCCGACACTCCACGCCTAGTTTATACAAATGTAACACTTATGTGTGCTGGAATATGTGTGATTGTACCTTGTGCAGTTAACGTTATGGATTCTTCTGTATAAGGCTTCTGCTACTCGGTTCTATCCAAATCCTTGATAAAATTTAATCCTTAGATACGAACTTGAAACCAGCCATTTAAAAGCGTTTAAGAAAGAACCAAAGAGTAAAAAAGTAATAAGACCTTAATTTAATCAGATATTATCCTTAACAACCTTTTAACCTTTCTCTTAAACTTGCCTTAAAAAACAAGTAGGTAAAAGTAGAGCCTAACTAGAGGAAAAAGTCTAAATCTAATGGTCTTTTGATGTAAAAAAGAGATTGATTTTAAAGGAACCATTGTGTAACAGTTGCCTACAGAGTCACCAGTCACGCCAGCTGACAACCTAGTTATACATTTACATACGTTTAAGGTTAATCAAGCAACAGATTTAACGTGGGCGAGCGAGCGACTCTGGAGGCAGACAATATCACGAACATGGCGTACTTATAAATAAAACGCGAATTTAAAAGAACACTTTAATGAAAACCCACACTTTGATTATAAAAGTTGCTTGATACACCTTAGTTTAAATGGCAAGAAATCAATGACTAACAATGGTAATTTAATTAAGGTTAATAATGATTAATGTAATAATGGTAAATAAGAGTTAGTGAATATAAAAACTAAGTTAGATGATGAAATAAAAATGATTGAGATTCATTATACAATACAAAGAGTTGTCGTGCAACAGAATCATGGGAAAACCAAACTCCATTTTGATTAGCATGAGATTCAAAATCTGACTAAACTTATCACTTAAATTTTATGTTCATATGAAACCGATTAAAATTGTAAAACGTTTGGTAGAGGTTTAGTATTCGGATTTTTAAAGATAGATAATAATATGGAAAAAAAGCGAAGCTTCTGTTGCACTTACAATAAATGCTTTATAGCTGGGGTAACAAAAATGCGTAGTCATAGTAAAATCAAAAAATTCTCAAAATAAAAAACTAAAATTTGATGCTGCTGATTAGCTGAATTCTATTAACTTAAAAAAGTAGTTAATTACCACAAGCAGAATTAAAAAATCAAATCAAATTTTGAGACTTCCTTGAAAGCTGACTACCCATTCTCAATACACCTGCTAGAACAAGGTATGTCTAAATATTTAATAACCAGGATAGCAGGAGGACCCGGAGCACCTCTCGAGGGGCGGCGGCGCGGGCACCCTGTTGCAGCACTGCCGCAGCTGACTGCGGAGGCTCTCTATAGTGCCCTTCTGTTCCACCACCTCACGACGCAAGTGCTCTATCGTTTGACGTAGGAGCTGCAGTTGGCGGATCACCTCGTCTGAAAGACAAATTGGGATGGTTCAAGTTGTGGCAAATTTAAGTAATCTGTAAAAGACTGGGATTCGATAATGCAAAAAGATATCTATCATCGAATTACGTTTCTTGATACAGATAAGTCTCCTGATATAGATTGAAAAATTCACAATAACTTTGTACTAGAGAGAATGTTTTGCTCTCCCTCCTTTCCAGAAACCCAACATGCTCAATTCTTCGTTAGAATCCTTTTCAATTTTACTGAATTGAGGACTAAATCTTTAAAGTACATTAAATTCCTTATCCAAGATTACACCCTGTCTTTAGTTAAAAACTCAATAATAATGTTTTATTACCATCACAAGACTCAATAGCATTGGAAGGTATATCTCCTCTCTGCGTCGTAGGCTGAGGCAAAATGTTAGGATCTATGAAGTTTCCTCTGTATTCATCTCCTTGCATTTCCTCTTCTCTCTTCCTCCTCGCGTCCTTCGCTATGAAGTCTCTGACTTCTTCAAAGTCTGTTTCTTCAACCGTCGTTAGTGCTGGTGGTTTCATGGTATCGCTGCGAATACCACAGCTGATGGAATCTAGGGCAGCTTGTTCACTGCTGTATACTTCCACAGGAGCGTTTTCTTCGTGGTACTGAGAAAAAAGAAATATTGTGAAAATGACTCACTCATCGCATCCTAAAGAGTCAATTATCGTTTTCATATTTCTCATAAAATATATATCTGTTTTTATTATTATGCTCATATGATGAAAGAATCAAGAGCTCATGAACACATTCAAGTCATATTAGATTAAAATAATTTATTTCATTTAGCAATCAAGTAAATTCTGCAAATTATTCATTTCATTAAAACCTGCTAAATGAGTTTGAAAATTATGTCCTCGAAATTTTCAAGCGCACTTCACTGTACCGTGAGGTTAAACCGTGCCTTTCGTTACAAAAAAACTTACACTTAGATTTATTAAATGCTCGACGAGTTAGTAATCTGACTTCTCGTTGGCGAATTAAATATTAGTATTTATATTTCAGTAAACTTAGAACGGTTCAAGAACTTTCTAAATATTTTAACTTATTATTAGGCAAGTAAGGTTGGGTAGGTAAGGTAAGCAATAAAGATTTAACGCGGGAAATTACAGTTTCTAAAGCATCTTTAACTATTTGTTGAAATCTTAATAGCAGTACCAAAGAGTCTTGTTAACTTTTAAAGTTCTCGAATCTCAAATGCCAAGGCTTATATTCTTTAGTGGTACTGGTAATTGATTCTAATAATAAAAATCTATTTAGTCCTTCAGACAGATTTCCAAAGAAAAATTGAAAATTTATTTTTTCATTTTATCACATCATTAAAACGTAAAGATGATTAAAAGCACTTAAGGTGATGAAAATCTACATTAAATGGGGCTTGTGCAAGTGTCGTCACACGAGATTTTAAATGACTGTATCCCCTTATTTTAAAATATAAAATACGTAATTAATATTAATAGAATATTCTTTGGAAATCTGTCAGTCGGACTCAGCAATATTCTTGTCAAATACCCTATAAGCTAATAAGTCTCTCCAAAGATGTATCATTATACCTGTTAATCAGAAATTGTACCAATTTGCCTGATTACCAAATCATCGGATTCTAAAATAAAAAAAGGTCGAATAGACACATACCAATTTCATTTTCGGACTGGACAGGGTCGTGATTAGATCATGTCTGCCGGCCATGGAATGCCAGTGCAGCGGCTTGCAGCCGACCACCAACTTGACCTTTGTAGCGGTCATCACCAGCGCGAGAGTCGTCCGGGGGTTCTCTCCTAGGCTCCATGAGACGGATTTCAGATGACCACCGTGAAGACTCTCCAGTGATACTAAGGAAAATAATAAAAGTATTATTTATAAAGGGATATCTAAAAATAATTATTACGTAACTAAATTGTAAGTCTTAAGATTACGTCGCCCCCCATGTCATATGTATGTAAACATATGAAGACTTTTTTCTGAATTTGTTTTTAGACCGTGGCTTCTCAAAACACAGGCAGTTAACTTAAGTAACGTAAGCAAATTAGCTAATTAATGAGTAAAACCACTTTTGATACAAGACTGAATAAGTAAAATCCATCCTCTCCATTTTTTTAAGCTTTCTTATCTCACCTTTTTTGTTCTTCCTGTTGTAATACAGGGATAAGGAGATATCCTCTTCAGCCTTCGCGTGCAGCAGTTCCTCACGGGTGCTGCCGCCGTGGGGCCCGCGGACCAGGATCACCAGCTCGCCAGCGTCGCGTGCTGTACCAGCTATTGATGAAACACTGCTTGTGGCATCTGTAACACAATACCAGATAATTTACTTTTGAGTGGCAATTTTCATGATTATATTTCATGATAGCATTACACTTAATGAACTAATTGAAGTTAGTGAATAGGTACTATGCAAAGAGTTAAGTATACTTTAATCTAGTGAAATCTAGTTGAACATCGATAATAAAAATAAGTCAACATTGGCATTATAGTTTTTAATTGATATACCATCTCTTTATTTCTTCTTCTCTTCTTTAGCTCTTTATCTACTGGCCAAGTGGTTGAGGTCATCACGCTAAACCCACTGTTTGCGACCTGTCGCGGGTTCGAACCCAAATGCGAAAGCATTTGTGAGATCCGCGAATGCTATGCGCGAGTCTGGGTATCTTATTGCATATAAATTAAATGTTTCTTAAACCCCAGGTCTCAAGGATTAAATTCCATAGTGTAAGAGACGTTTATTAAAAAGAATAGAACAATATAAATTTAAATAAAAATAAAAAACAATTTTAAATAAAAATAAATCGTACCTAAAAGTAACCAAAAGAGTTCTGTGACAACAAGATAACGAAATTCACTTAAACCTCAGATATTGGCAAAATAATCGCTTTTTTTAAAGACACGCTGTCTTGAGTAGAAACTCATTGGAATTGTAACAAAGTTCACAAGTTCATGAGATAAGGGCACCTATTGTTGGATTCGTGGTTATAGATAAAAGATCGTCAACCCAATGAACCAACAGATAGATGTTGCTAAATCACATGTACCTATACGAAAACTGAACGAATTGCTTAATATTATATGTCCGAGCAATGAATTGTTATTAAGTGCGTTCATCAACATGAGAGTTAGGGCTTTAAAAAATACCCTCACCAGACAGATGAAATAAGATAATTATGATTTGTTCATCCAAAAGCAAAACGAAGCAAAGGAACCAAACGCGTGCATTAAAATTATCCTAATCGGTTCAGCCGTTTTTGAGGAGTTCAGTGATGTACCTACACACATATAGCAGAATTTTATGAATTTCTATAAACTGTAACATGTATTATTATGAGCATATCAAATGTAATGTGTATCTACCTATGCGACGTGATTTGCAGTTCTTGTCTTCATAATACCTCTTTCATTTTCAAAACCTTTTCAATAGCAACCTCTTAACGAATTTAGATAGGTAGGAACTATATGAATTACTAGCTGTTGCCCGCGACTTCGTCCCCATGGGTAGAAGATATAAGCTATGATTTAGGTATACCTGCCCGGATCTTTTCACATTTTCCATTATATCTTAGCTCCTATTAGTCGCAGCGTGATGGTTTATAGCCTAAAGCCTTCCTCGAGGAATGGTCTATTCAACACAAAAAGATTTTTTCAATTTGGACCAGTAGTTCCTGAGATTAGCGCGTTCAAACAAACAAACTCTTTAGCTTTATATATTAGTATAGATATAGATTATAATTAAATGCAAAAAGGTCTTCGCAAATCGATTAACAACCAACTAAACCGATGAAAGTGCCGACGTTTTATGATCAAAAGAATCGTAAATCAGTTAAAACGGAAACATGTGCAGTAACTGTCACATTAAACATGACTAACTATTGCAACACGAGTGCAAACATCCCAAGCTAAGAGAAACTACTCGTAACAAAACGAAAAACATGATAAATCTTATTATTTTAGTACCCAAAGCCATTTACCTGAACTTATTTTGGTAGCTGAGCTATTTTAGGAAGTTTACTCTTGATAAACTTTGTATTAAATATATTACGGCACTTATGTAGGTATATGTCGAAGATTAAGCAACATTCAATATTTATGAAAAAAAAAAAACAAAAGTGACTCGTAATAAAATATCCAAAAAAACATAAGGATGAAAACATTCTTTGTTTTTTTCCGGCGGTGCTTGTTTTACACTTGACAATGAAAAGGTATAATTAATGACATCGGAAGCAATGTATATCGATCTACTTCGTAGCTATATTCTAAATTTTAAATAGTTAAATCCGCTAAACATAACAGCAAGAGTATTTTTATAGACACAAAAGCAAAAAGAGTCCAACAAAACCGCGCTCGGTCGCTCCCAAGAAAGTTATTCTGGCTCGTATGACACAACGGTTGACTCACAGATGGATCACTGTGTTTACTTGTTTTTTCTCTTATTTATTTGCCTATAGCTTGTAGATTTACAAACAAAGCATTTTAAAATACAATGTCTTCATACAAATACGAAATACATTATTTCGTCTAATCCTGTAAAAAGTTGTAACTATGGCAGTTTACTTTTGTTTATCAAAAATTTATAAAATGTTTACCTTGCCTTGCTTTACCAAAATTGCAGTATTTCAAAACAAAGAATCATGGACTAAATCTTTCTGTGATCAGATGACATTGCAAGGGTTCTGATCAAATAATAAATAGCGTGTGAAAAGCACTCCTGTACTTTAGAAAATGAAAGTTTCCAGAATCAATGCCTTGAAGATTGCACCTGTTAAACTTATGAACTAAAATACCACAAATAAATTGTGACAACAAACTGAGATAGATAGTAGACCGTTTCAATATCAACCTAATAGTATAGTTGCCGGCACGGATCTTGAGCGCTCGGCGGAAGAGTGGGGATCACTTTGCGCATCGTTAAATAAAACGCCAATCAATTGTGCGTACTCGTCGTCTTGTGATGCATGCAACTGCAGCACAGAACGAATTTCAATGAATTCCGCGAGGCGCTGCGGGACAATCAGTGCACTTTATGCGCCCCGCGCCTCACTTCATACCGCAAAAGGGACCCAAAAAATCACTTCTGCGCAGGTGAAGGTCAGCGCTCAAGATCCGTGACGGTAACTATACTTACTTTGGTATCTACCTACTTTGGCAGTAGACTTTAATTAATTAAAATTTAAAAAGCACATATATAAGAGTAATTAATAATTCATCTGGTCTCAAACTAGACAAAGCCAGTGCAATGGTAACCAGAAACCTGACCAATACACAATAATGAATATAATACTTTAAATCATGAATTGCAAACAAAAAATTCAAGCAGTTCATTCATAAACTGTTATATCTATAACATTTATCCAAGTTAGAAAAAGAGGAATAACAACTTGTTAGAAACGCATCGCCTTTCTGAATGATGAATTGATCCACAATAACTGGTGATCTGCTACAAATAACTAATGTCCCGCAATGTTGGATGCCATGAATTTGAGGCCATGGAGTCCGCGTCCAAATGTGCCTCACAAGTCTTTATTAAAACCTTTATCAATATTAAGTTCACAATAATATCGTTAATATTAGGAGATTTTATGAACCACTTACGAGTTCTTTCATGGATTTTTTCGAACGCTTTCTCACATATCCCATAGACCTTAGTACTTTTGTTTAGACAACTCTAACCACTAATAACTTGGACACTATCCCTGCCCTAGATGAACACTTCACGAATGTCCAAAGAAAAATTTGAAACGAGAGGATTTGCGAAGAATAGTTAACTAATTAAGCTTGCCACCACCCAGCTATGACGACCATGACCACTCTGCCAAGAGTTTAAAGACAAAGAATAGAATTATTTCTAATTCCTCTTATACTGCAATATGATTCGATAGTTCACCCGCTGTTTTCAAAGCCCCAATCCATTTAGTGATTGCGGCAACACAGTGATGTCACAGAAGCGTCGATCTCGTAACGGTACGGTGTAAAAAGTTTGCATCGCCTTGTAGGGCCTTCCTGCTGAGCGAGCCGAGCGATCCTGACCCCGATGTAAGAACTCTTCACTATGTACTAGGGTTCCTTGGTCAACTGAAGAAACTAAATGGCTCCTATATGTCGGCCAGCGATTCTGCCACAAGTGACGTCCCTACTAATTAAGAACAATTCCGAAAAACATATGTATCTATCTCTGTCTATAAACATGTTTTGTTTTCCGAGTGTATTGCTGGCGAATAGCTCAAATTTTAATGTACTGAACTGGTAGTGTTAGCACCCTTAGATGTGTAAGTTGTTTGCAAGCCCAGTTAGTCTGGGATAATAGTTTTTTTTTTACAAAGACGTAATGAAAGATTCACTCAGATAAGAGATATTATAGAAATGGTAACGTGAGAGTCGTCAAAATATCGGTAGTTTCGATTTTTAAAATTTCTTAAAAATAACAGAGTCATTTTACTACCATTTTCCAATTAGGCACTGTTGTTTATATTCATAAGTAATCAATCTATAAAACCCTTTATTAGGTGTAGAAATAATTTAATCAGAGGGTCTCCTTTTCAAAGCCAACTACTTTTTTCCGTCGATTTTTTACCACAAGACGGTAATATATTATGGGCAGTAAAGGCGTGAACATTAGGCTATCAAAGAGTCGCGTGGGCAGCGCTATGGTCCGCCTTGCCTAATACAGTAACAAGGCTTGGCGGATTACTGATCAGCTGTTCAGACCGGTTTTGTGATCAGATGGTGTCAATATGCGAAATAAACTCCTCCGCATTGTTTGTGCTGTACACAAAGGATTAGGGGTTTTGAGAGGTTTTTTTTTGGGTCCTGGAGATGAAGAAAATACCTGTTATATGTATATTATGTAGCATGTTCTTATTAAACATTAATTACAACTAATTAGTTAAATTGTTTCATCAACAATTTAACTAATTTTATTTATTTTATATGAGTAATAGAAAATCAAAACCAAATTCCGAATTATGAATTTTTTAAACAATTTAAATTTTTTGGAATAAAGTAAGGCCAAGGATAATGCTTTAAAAAAATAAATGATTCCGTATTCGGCGTATAATGATCTATATAATAATATATGTATATTACAAAAAAAAACTGTATAGTCAGTAAAACAGATTTTTAAATAATATTTGAGTGAAATAAAATTACCAGTACCCTTTTTCCGGCAATTGATATTACCAGCCCTCACTACGATAAATTTCATAATCTTAAGTGCTTCAAATCTTCCTCACCTTTTAACGATGGCATAAAAAAAAAAAAATACTTACTATTTTTTTGGAAATCTGTCTGATGGACTAAATAGCTTCAGGTACATTATTAGAATTAGTCAAATACCTCATTCTCTCGGTCATTTGCGAAAGCCATCTATAAACTGGCTGCTACCGTAATCAACGTCCAAATGGCTGCAATACATTGCACGTCCAGTACGTGAGGACCCGTGGAGATGTTTATTAGCGATTATTACCTGTTTATCTAAATGCCTGAGCCCGCTAACGGTCTGCACTGACAATTAATAGTACCGTAGCGTGACAGGAAGGCTTCACGTCGCCGCTCGATACAGAAATAAATATGTAATGCTTTATGGCTGTCTAGGTAAGTTGCGGTATTTTCTTTCTTTTGGTCGATAGATAGGTAATGTCTTAACGTACAAGTAAGACGTAAGACCAAAATTTTTTACTTAGCCCTGAAGGCTTAAAGCCCCGTGCATATATTGTGCGTGCATCTAAAGATGGTATTATCTCAATATTATTACTGTCTAAAGTTTGCATTGCGTCCAGAAAACTAACGATAAAAGAAAAGAAAATCGCAACATGGCCACCGTGCCAGCTCGGGACTGAGCATCGGGACTTATTACCTTAAACCCCTGTAAAGACCACAGCAATCAGTAATAAAACAACAGCTTCAGCAAATCATTAATATTTATATCCATCGAAGACGTCTGAAGCCTACAGAATTTTGAAAGAAATTATAATAACAGATTGTATCGGAAGTTATAAAGCAAAAATATTTAAAATTCAAAGATTATGGAAATAAGAGCTCGTCAGAGCGAAAGATTGTTTGGATACAATACTGTAATGAAAAATATTTTCTTTTCTTTTTAAATGTTACAAAACTGATATTTGTGAGGTTATCGAGTACGTTTTATGGTTTCTCTCGCCTCGTAATTAATTAATCTCCCGCTTTACCGGTAAACACTTAACATTTTTCAAGTGCTACTTTTCAATATGGGACCCCTCTTCAGGAGATTTGAGTGAATCGTACTAATATTATAAACGCGAATGTCACCCTGGGTCCTTCCCTTACCATGCTATTGGTCCAATTTGACAAGTATATCATTGTATCAGTGTACTTCCTACGTAGATGATTTCATATTCTAATTTCATTACCAGCAGTGTTCATACATACATGAAGTATTCAAGCAGCTAATTTAATTATGATGTCATTCTTAATGTAGTGCAAATTAGGCTACTTTACGCAACATTTGATTGACTTGTATTTTTGAAATCCTGAATAGGTATAGCGAAATCTCATAAAGTAGTCTATAAAACTATAAGAAACAGAAAAAGTCAATCAAATTGACCTTGAATGTTTGTCCAGCTCTTATCCTTATAATTCGGGCTAAATAAAACATTTATTTTTATCCAAAAATCTAGCTTGCTCCAGCCAACCTGACTATTCAAATTCCTGAATATTCTAAAGCTGAAGAGATTGTTTGTTTGAACGAGTTAATCTCAAGAAGTATTGGTCCGATTCGAAAAAAAGGTTTTTCAGGTACTCTGTGTAAAACTATTAACCCGAATTCAAAGATTCCTTACTCATATCTTCATAATCACAAAATCACGCGGAATAGGGAGTTTCATGAATTCGTATCCATCATACATATATTAACGTATAGGAATCATAACACAAGACAATATTCTCATAAGTGCTTCGCTGATAGTCTGATAGTCACATTGACATTGCAACCATCGCGAGTTAACTCAGGATATTCCACTTGACAACGATGTAGATTAGGTATAATCAACAAATCTTTGTGAACCTCACTTCTTGAAAAACTTCAAGACACTTTAACAAGTAAGTTTGAAGTATAAATTAAACAAGGTTTCTGACTTATACCAAATATCCAATAGATCCTTATTCTGAATAATATAATCTATCTTGTAGAACCCAATTCTTGACACGACGCGTGGGCGCAGCTCGTAATGAAACGCGCCGGTGAGGTCATTGTTGCAACCTGTTGCATTTTACTGGCGAATATAAAATATAAGTTCGGTTTTATACTTATGCAAATTGGACAACTATTAATTTTCGCACTATCTTCTGCCATATTTTGGTGTTATGAATAAATGTTACTGCTTCGAAATGTATTTTATTGAAGGGAGAAAGCGCGATACAAAATGTAGAGCACCATCTCTCTCCAAGCTGGTGATATACCACTGTGGGCCCGATAAGAGAAGTGAAAAGTGTCTTACTTTAAGTTAATAAAATAATTGGTATGTGACCCGACCAGCTCTACCTATGTGACTGGACTTGTGACTAAATCATTAGATCATAGCTAGTAAATTACATTGCTCATCAATCGAATATTGACTGGGACTTGTATAAATAACAGTTGTTCCTAGAAATGAAAAAGTAACTAGAATATCATAACTAAAGGAAAATGTGGGATAGTAATAAGTTAGTCCTCGTTTATTTTAACTTTAGTTAAATTTTGATTTGCAAGAATTATTATTATTTTGCAAGAATGCAAAGTGTCGCGTGTTCCTTGAATGATCCACAAATGCCTGTCCTAAGTCTGGGCGTCAGTGTGCATGTGACTTGAATAGACTAAGATCCTAAGTCGTTAAAAAAATAACAAAATGCAAATAAACAAAAAGTTCTACTTTAGTACAATTAAAAACATATTTTTTAGTAGCCAACCGAAGTTCATACATAAACATACCACAAAACAGTCTAGCCAATTTTTTCAACAAACAATATTTCATGAGCGTATAATGATATATGACGACAGAATAAAGAACCCCAGTTTTTATTAATTCCAGAGCAATAAATTGTCGCAGTCTAGGTCTAAAGCTAGTTCTCATAAAGTAACAAATAAAAGTAGCTACAGATGGTCCAACTCATTTGTGCTCGTGTTGCTATGTGTGCGTGCGTTTACGATTCTTGACTTACTAAAACTTCACTTACTTCACTTCACTAACTTCACTTACTAAATTAAAGAATCTTTAACTGGTATGACAATGACACACAAATACAATAAAATGAAAGCTGTATTTGTACATAATATCATTATATAATTACGAGGGTTGTACCTACACACAAAGATGCGTTGAAATTGACTATATAATAGCAAGAAAGGCTATACACATTGTAATCTCATATTTTCGTGTAACAATACTTACGTCTAGTAAACACACCTTTTTGGAACATTTTAAAAAGTAACTTATGCAACAGGGCTCTTTCACCGGCACTTGTTTTAATTAAATTTTCACTAAAGTATTTCCAACGATATTAAAAATGTTTGGATAGGAAAATGTCACCTGTTTCGTCTTGTTTTGCGAAGTAACAGCTTCGCAATTAAGTTGTTCACATAAGTTTTGCATTATTTTAACGTTTTATGTAGATGTGTAATTTTCGTTCGATCGTTTGTAATAACTAGTGCATGGATAAAAAATAAAATAATAACAAAACCATTTGATTGATTTTTTTAACTCTTTATTCATGTTTAAGGGGCTTTTCGGGGGATGCCTCAACCCCATTGATTTGATTAGAAAAAAAAAAGATTTGATAGAGTAAAAAACCATATGAAACCTCTTGCTTATACGATAATGAAATGAAATGTAAATGAAATATGACTAGAGGCACAACATTAACAAAAGCTTTATTTTTACGAAGATTTAAACATACCTAGTCTGAAGTTTCTATTCATAAATCTCTTGTAAGTATTTATTATTATAATCACCAAGCCAGACGTCTGCGAACCTAATTAAATTAAGGTTCACATGTTATTCGTTGAGTATATTTCGTAAGTTACAATTCATGTGCTTGGTAAACAAATATGGGTATAAATTATGTCTAATGTAGGCAACAGATGTGTTGCTAGCCGCCTTAGAGCGACGCCTGATTCGAATTTGACTGTTGAAGACTGTTAGTTTGCAGTTTAAGCTTTGCTGGAATTTTGGCGGCGAAAATTTAAAGTGAACTTAGTCTGTAGACTACAGAATCATTGTAATGGAGTTTTGTTGTTTGGTCAAAGAGCAAAGTGATTCGAATCCCAAAAAAAATGAAGTAGGGTTAAGGCTGATGTCGCTCTTTTTACGATCAATTGAAGCGGGAACATCTCAGATGAAAAGACTCAACTAGTAACTGTTTAAATATTTTAAAGGTAAAATGAGATAAAGAGGGAAAGTTAGTGATGATTTACCTACCATTTACAAATATAGTACCCAACTTATCCTTGCAGAAACATTAATTATCTTTAGGCCCACACACATAGAGATCTATGAATAATTAAGATTTTTGCTAATAAAATAAGACAAGACGTTTTAAAAAAAATGCACAAATCGCTTTACCAACAAAGCCCGTTTTTACTAACTTAGTGCTTACCGAAAACACCTTTAAAAATATAATCTCAAACTTAATATCTATTAAGCAAATAAGCAGATATTCCATCAAGTCGTAAAAGCAGTTAATTTTCTTACGAAAATATCTCAACGCTTTCCTTTACAGGGAAAATTAATATTGATATATTGCCGGCGTAAAAGAGAGATTTCTAAAGCAAAAGGAAGTTAATACCGTCATCACGGTATATTTTTTTCACGGAGAGAATACATAATTCCTCGTTGAACCCCCATTATGATACAAGCGGAGCTTATTTATATAAATTTACTGAGAAAAAGAGAATCAAGTTGAGTGTTTCGGATGTCTACACGTTGTTGGAAAGCTAATTTTGAATCTAGACTACCTTATCTGCTTTCGTCAGGTGAGATTTTTTAGTACCTATTTTGGTGCGTAAACCTATTTTGAATTTACCTGGCAATTTCCCTTTATAGCACCTACACTGTTTTTCTGCTAAATTTGAGCACGTTTAAGCTTCGAAGCCATACAAATACATCATATCCGACTAAACACCTGTCAATTCAAGAAGCCATGTCTTGTTTTTATCTTATCTTTCTTTTACATCCAGGATATCTCCAAAGAATTTGATGGTCAATATCTCCAAAGATCAATAGAGAGCTAGTATGGAGAAAATTGGTCATTTTGTTACAACGGCTATGGACTGGCTGCGGTGGAAAGCCTTACTTGGGGCCTAGTTAATACAAAACTGATTCAGTTGAGAAAGCGAGACGCACGCCACGGCATAGAGCGTCGTCCCTCTTCTATAATTCCAACAGTCATATTTTAAGCGGTGACGGAGACATAATGATAACTGCATTATCAATATGACTAGAATATTACTAGAATCGTGACGGAATACGTACTAATGGGTATTATTAATCCTACTAAAATCCTACCAATATTGTAAACGCAAAAGTTTGTATGTATTTATGTTTTATCCTCTTTCACGCAAAAAACACAGAACGGATTTAGACGAAACTTGGTACACAGATAGTTTATTACCAGGATAAACACATACTCGTAGGATAGTCTTAATTAGGATTTTATGTTCCTGTTGCATAAGTTTTAATACAAAGCGGACGGGCCCTCGACAGACAGCTAGTTCTAGCTATTAAATTTATTTTAACTTCAGAACCAAATGAGTAATGTTTCATCAATCACTTTTTCCTTGACAATTCCCAGTAATTTTTACTCACGACACAATTACGACACCCACTCGAATGCGTTATAAGAACGTAAACACGCGAGATGCGTTTACTCATTGTACAACCAGTATAATGGTCCGAATAAGGCCTACCATATGTCCCTTGACCTTATTTCTGTAACGATTTATTTGTTGCTCCTAATTTGGTGAAAAAATGTTTCGCATTTTTGGGACCTTATAAAGATTGTTTGTAACCAGAAGTATTCGTAACAGTTGGGATTCTAGAGTACACAGTACTAAGTCTAAAAAGCCGGTTTATTAGTAAGAATATTGGGGTTTACTTCCTAGGTATGTTGCAAAAGCGAAACGACATCAAAATGTGCTTAGTTTTTGCTGTCAAAAACTGTAAAATCTCTGCCATAGTCTGAATAGTATCATAGTAAAATTTGTATAGTCAATAGCAATACCATAACTTCGGCTATATACGTCATTCATTCGCAAAGCAATTACTTTTAGCTAACATTAAGAATAACGAAATTTTTATCAATGATTTTCGACAAACACTTTTTCATTCCCTGGACGATCATTTCGTTGTCTTTTCCCTTCGAAAATCATGATTAAATAAGTAACAAAGAACCATGCACATAATAAAACTATTAATTGAGGGAGAGAAGTTCTGTCCCTAACGTCCACCTTCAGGGAGCACACTACAAATGATTTTCGAGCTTAATCACCAAAACAACTACTAGCAAGGATACTTGACCTTAAATAATAATTAAATCAAATAAGCATATAAGCCACTTGGGTGACCGTCATACTGCGTGAACTAACCATGGCAAATAGATTTCATGGGTCGTGGTGACCTGGGTTTTAAATGGCTGTAGGTACTATCTACGTAATAATAATGATAAGGCTTTGTTTAGACATAGCAAGCTAAGCTTTGGAACTTTTTTTTATAGCTTTTCATCAAAATAGTACCAGAATTTTAAAGCCTTTCTACCTTTATGTCAGTCGTATGGTCTCATATACTTAGAGGGCATATTTTTTTGTTTATAAATTAGATCCTGATACTATAGACCATTTTAATTTTTTTATTTGAATACATAGACACCACTCAAGAATAGGTCCAATTTTAATAAAGACTGGTTAAAAGAAGAGGGTTATAAGCAATATTTTTATTGTCGTTTAAAATTGGTTTTTAGTTGCATCTCATTTAAAACTACATGAAAAAAACATCATGATTATTTGATGATCGTTGTTACCTTTTAGGTCTATTCTGCACAAAATAATAAAAGCTAAGTTGTTTATACTTCTGCTTCTTTACAAAAACTCTCTTAAAACACCCTAACGGAATTCCAGAACTTCCGTTCCTCATAATTATGCCATCCTATACGCATACACTCTATTTCGTTTCACCGCTAATGACCCCGTAAATAGTACGGCGCTGTCTTAATGTGGATTTATGTTTAGTTTGACTGATGTATTTCTGAACGAGGGTGACTCTTGCTGTTTTATTAGAAAAGTATGTTGGAAGATAAGGAAAGTGTCAGCAGCTGGTAGATGTTTTGCTGTTAACAATTCTTAATCTTGCCGTTAAACTTGATAGTCGACAAGTCTGAGAGATCTTGTTTCAATAGTACAGCCAGTGAAGTACAGCCAAATCCGAATTAACGAAGCTGTGTCGCAAGAGGATCGAATCGTGACAGGATCTCGAAAATTTCACAAGTAATCTAGTTCTATTGCCGCTATAAAAAAAAAAACAATACCTACCCATCTCGGCATGAAACCTCTTTTGTTTTGACTTTATAAGGTCTTGTATTTTTTTCCGCCAAGCACAGAAAATAAAGCTGGCAATACAAGTAAATAAAATTTATTGTAACAATAAAAATACGCCAGTTAAGTTTCTTCATTAACTCGGCACGATAAGCTAGAAGCCGCGTTGTTTACTTAAAGTATGTTTTGTAAGAGCGACCTTTAGCCCCAAGATTGAGCAAAATTCCAACAATACCGATCTGACCCAAATGAAGCCGTAACTAATTTACTTTTAAAGTTCCCGTGGTTACCTAATTATAGAGGGTTGCCAAACCATGGACACTTTTCAGAAATATCTCTTTTCAGGAATTTACGTAAAAATTAACGTCGATTCTGTTTAAAAAAAAGAAATTTGAGTGTGCATTTTTGTTTGAAAGCTTTTCAGGTTTTTCGGTACCTACAGAACGTTCTAAGTTTTTGATTTCTTAATGGAGTTGCAAGACTTACCTTCATCCAATGTGAGTGACTGTGTGAACACCACCAAGGCAAGCAGCGCCAGGGCACGCGCGCACATGGCTGTGCTAGCCATGTCTACTGAAACACCAGGGATTGTGAAACATTTTTAAAATTGCCAATTTATTATAATAAATAAAAAAAAATATTAAAAAATAAACTTTGTGTTAAGTTTCACTAAAAAATATTTTCTTTTCAAATAATTTAGTAATTAAGAAATAGTAACAAAAATTCTGTTCAAATCACAATTTCAATAAATTAATTTGAATAAAAGTATTTATTTACCGCGATGTTACGTGTATCTGAAAACACTATTTTCCCGCGTAAACTTTCGACAGTTTTAAGCTCGGGTGGAGTGCGCGTGCGCGAGCCGCTTGCGCGCTTTCCGACTGGCGCGAGCGACGTTCAAACGCACCTATTACAGCTTCACTACTTCATAATATGAATGAGTTATCGTGCTATAGAGTAGGTATAGTCCGCAACATATTAATTTAATACTATGTCGTGGTTAATGTAGTGGTATATCTGTACACTCATATTATTACGTAACTACGACATTGTTTCTGTATCCAAAGGGTAAAAATAAAACTCTGTAAGTAAGGCTCCGCTGTCTGCCCATCTAGTCTTCTGTCTGTTTCTCCGTCTCCCCGCCTCTCTGCTGAGATCACCAAATAGCAAGACAGTTGAACTTTTTACAGATACCTATTGTTTTTGCCTCTTTCTTTATTTAGCTGAATACCAACCAAACCATACTTACCTTTTATCAACTGAAGCGTCTGAAGTGGACCTTAAAACCTAGAAAGTAGAAATAATATGCAAATTATGTCCATAGCAATAAAAAATCAATACTATAGAATGTCAAAGCGAAAGGTAGACATTCCTTTATTTAAAAAAAGTCATAATGATAATTATACGAGCAACTAAGTTTCCTTTTAAAGTGCTATTTCATGTTTCTAGTATTTAACATCTCACCGAAGAAAGCTTTAAAATAGTAGATAAGTAACTCAAAACTTTTTAAGCGAAATGTTTATTTTCATTTGCTAGAGTGTTTGTTGACAAACTAATTCATTAAACATAAGAGAATTAACTGAAGCGTGGGTGTTAATGATGCCCGCCAACGTAATAGGTACATAGTTTACCTAAATTATGGCGCCCACGCTCTCTAAGCATTTCGACTCTCGAATCTCTTTAAATGTTAGTAGGCAAGAGTAGTTTGTAAATCTTATCAGATTATTTTGTACCACAACTAAAAGAGCTAATTTTCAACCGAAACATTTCAAATATAAATATATCCAAAATACTTTGTCTTATATACAACATGACACTGATTACTATTGGATATCTAGTTTAAATACTGCAAATTCGCAAAACATTAAGTTTTTCAATATTTTTTTTAGAAAATATTTAGATTACTCTCATTTTGAGATTCTGCATAAAACATTTAAAATAATCCGCCAGAAACAAAATAGTTTCGTACTCTATGGTATTCGTCTTTGCCGAAAAATCGATGCATTATATAGTCTGTGAAAAAAGTCAAGCAAAATTTTTACTGTTGGCAATAAAACGTACAATTCTGTTCGTCTATGGTCAATGTTTGAGTGATTTGTCGCAATAGCAAATGTCATAGTATTTTTTGAGCTCAATAATATCAGGATGGCAGAAAACAGAGAGGAAATTCTAGCAAATTTTCAGGTAAGAGTGCCTTTGTGACCTAGCATTATCTGAATTACGAGAAACACCTCACGATTGTATATTGGAAAGGTTATGTAGTGAATAACAACAGTGACTCTTAAATCTCGTATATCTCTTTGTGCTTTCGTCTTATCGTAGTTTTATAATATTTTTTCAAAATTTCTTTGTCTTTATTGAGTTACTAGATAGATTTTTCGACGGTGTATCATTGTTTAGACACGTGTTAAACGATACGAACTGGCCCTTTATTGTTTCTTTGTGCTTAGTCGTCGTTAACTTCCTTGAAGTAACTAAGGTACAAGGTAAACCTTGTGGTTGATGTTTACTGCGTTCTACAAAACAGTTACGTTGTGTATTTAATTATATTCCCATTATGGTCTAGTTTATATTTACGTGGATGATTTTTATAGGGTATAACAGCCATAGAAGATGTTGCAGAAGCTATATACCACCTAGAAGAAGCAAATTGGGACTTACTCGTGAGTACATTCTAATGTTTTTATTTATTTTCGTATACTTTTCATCTGCACATATTTCAGATCTATATGTTAAATCATTATGTATTCATAACATAATATAGCTTAATATTTCTACACAAAGGTTGGCCATCATCCTTCCTGTCATTCTTTTGTTATGGTTTGTTTATGTTTTTATTGGAATAGCAACTTAAACAATACTCATGTCAGCTGGGCCTTCTAAACATAACTCTCTAAGATTAGACATTCAAGTTGTGTGCTGTCAAAAAACATGCATGTCATCTTATGCCATCTAATTTTTGATGCATACACTTGGAACAATAAGTCAGTGTATCATCACAAAGGCATAGACTTGAATGTTACTGTGTGATTTCAAATCAACAATTTCTTAATCAATACACTAGTATTTTTTGATGATAATATCCCAATTGAAAACTCATTAAGTTCTGAGACTGTCTTTGTCGGATTAATTTCCAATAAGGATGTAATTAGCATGATTAATCACAAAAATATTTTGCTAAGAAGCTGTTGATGAATAGTTTCCTTGCTTGTGTAAATACCTAAACATTTCAATCTTTATATGCTCTGAAACTTAATCACAATCTATGCTGGCTGTCTGTATTGATTTAAAACTATTTTTGTTCATGAACCCCATAAAATAAACTGTTGCTTCAAACCCTTATCAACCTGTAAATCTAAAACTTGCTACATAAGTAATAGAGTTTATTTCTGTGTTCCCATTATTTAAGGGCTAAACATCTTATATCTCAGCATAAACTACTTTCCTTTTAGACCCTTTTTTGTTCTTTACCTATGCATTGATAAAATTAAGCCTTTTTTGGCATTGTTTTATCTTAATTACTATCATAACAGCCTGGAAACACCCATAATCCTTCTTCCTAACACTTAAGTATTTGTAACAAGTTTAAATATGACCTATTAATAAATTGAAATGTATCTGAACAAATTCCTTACCAATATAGACTCAAATTAATTTAGCATTACATATATCTCTTTGGTCTACTTACTAACATAGGATTAAGAATCAATGTATACTAACACAATATGGATCTATGGTCTGAATTAAATAAATAAATAAAATTTCCAATAGTTTTGCTATGAATCTTTAGAAGCAAAGAAAGTGTTTTCCGTCAATCATGTTCACAGCAATGCTAACCGACAGGCTGTTATAGCAATTAGTGATAATGACTAGATTCAATCAATCATAATTGTTGCTGTTTAGCTATTATTAAAAATAATAGCTGTATGTTTAAATTTCTATTGTTCTTTTTTAATTGCTTTAATTTCTTGTATTTTACATCAATGCAAAGATTATTGTAATCCCACATGCCCCACTGTTGGGCCAGACTGGGGTAGATCATGTTTTTTTTCACGATATTAGTCTAGCTTTTTCCATTCTACTGATAGCAAAGTGAAAGAAATTGGTTCTTTAAGATATTGCATTTGCCTCATCAAGAAAAAGGTATTTATAAAATAAATAGTAACGTAATTGACCTTCTCCACAAGCATGTAAATTCAAACCTTTCAACTAGAATGATAATAATATTACATTGAAGAAAAAAAGGATTTATTTTCTAAATTCATACAAAAAATACTATGTATTTTACAAAAGCCACCGGGACCCAAAGTACCTCTTAAATCCAATCTAGAGGCTTACCTACCATCACAAATATTAAAACAATTGCGGTTGTGGAAGAGACACCACTCTACAATGCGTAGTGCGCCGTCACGCTTGCACGATTGTAATTCTTCTTGTATCGAAAGGTAATGATAAGCCCTTAGATTGCTATGATATACCACTATCTAAAGCGGATTAGGTTCCCAAGATTATGATACTTCAAAACTTTCACACAAGAGCACTTAGTCGCAAACTAAGCCGAACATGTATTATGAGCATGAGACAACAGATAACCATACTTATATATCTTAATACATACATAATACGGAAAAATTACACCCAGACATACATAAAAAAATATCGTGATCATCACACAAATATTTGCCCTGGGTGGGAATAGAACCCACGACCTCTGGTATAGCAGTCAAGGCCACTTACCACTAGACCAACAGCCCCAACAGGCCAGTCAAGATTATCCTCAAGTATATTTTGTTGTTTATCAGGCCCTTTTATCCGCCCCTTTGTTCTTAAAAATGTCTGTTTATATCCTATTGACCGGTTGTCGGGAGATACGCGTTCGGCGTTATACGCAACGTACGCAACGCACTGCAGAATACGCATCGACCGCGACCTCGCGGCTAGGTTAATGCGTGCGGTATCCAGCTTGCCACAATCCATTAAAACCATGCTGTTAATTTATACATAATTAATATGTATTACAATACAGATGTTTTGAAGGGAATTTGGAATAGCTTGTTAGGTGGTTACCTTTTGAAATCTCATAAATTGTTTCAGTTAATAGTTATCTGTTTAAGGATTTCCATCTTTAAATTGTATTGGTTGGGAATAAGATAATAGAACTTCGTAAAAATTTCACTTATTCTGGTTTAATTTTTAATAATATCTTTTTTTATACTACCTTAAAGCTTACTGCCGTTCCAACATATGTCTCATTTACGTATTCTCTTGACTCTTGACTTATCTCTTAATTATTAATGGCGTTGAGTCATCACAGTGCTATATAACTTAACCAATCAGCTGATTTAAAATGTACCAGTTCATTTATCATTGGCCTAGCCTTTTCCCAACTATGTTAGTGTTTACCAGTGTTTTACAAGGAGCGACTGCCTATCTGACCTCCTCAACCCAGTTACCAGGGCGACACGATACCCCTTGTTTAGACTGGTTGTCAGACTTTTCAAGCTTCTGACTACCTGTAACGACTGTCAATTATACCAGTTCTTTAATGATAAAAATATAACAACTCAGACAATACTTGTATTGCAGGCGGCCATCAACCGAGTGATGCCACAGGATGGGGCCAGCTCAGCGGCACAGGACAACGACACTCACGATGTGGAGATGATAGACGATGATATATCTGTGATAACACCAAAAACTCACCCACCAGGTAACATGGAATACCTTATTCGTATATATTTACTTAAAATAAGAGTCATTTGTTGAATCGGAATACTCTGATCCACTGCTGGACAAAGCTTAGGCCTCTCTCAACTCTCAAGTAGCGGTACGAGTCTCGATTCTTTAATGTCCAGTTGAATTCCGAACTTTTCGGAGCCAAAAAGAGTCCTTAATCATGTGATGACGTAACAGCGGGATCGCCGTCGTTAAATAAATAATTATTGCTTCGCCTCGCGAAAGTTACCTTTAATAAACTTTTAAATCTCGGCATCGCCTCCAACCTACCATTGTCATCAAATTTAGCAAGTAAGGGTTTTCGCTCGGTTTTACTTTTCTTAAATAAACTTAAACACCCCTTTTCTTTACGTTAAATGTCAAACTGCATAAAAACAAATTCAGTGCAGCAGAAATTAAAAACAAAGTTTTTCTTTCCACAGACCGGGAAGACCGCAATCAAGCATCAACCTCATCGCCTAATTATAATTCCCATGAACTAGTGGAACTACAAGTTCACTATAACAATAAAATACATGAAGTTAAAATATCCGGGGCGGCGACAGTCAGTGAGTATACAATGTTTTGCGTTCTCTACTGAAATATCATCAGTGGCTTAGCCTTTTCCCAACTATCGGAAACTGGAGGTCGGCTTCCAGTCTAACCGAATTCAGCTAGCCGAGATACAACAGCCACAATTTAACGTGCCTTCCAAAACACGGAGGAACTCGTTATGACAAAGATGGTCACCCATCTACAGACCAATCGCGCCAAGCATAGCTTAACCTGTGATCGATTCCCTACTGCTGTTATAGCTTAGCCACGAGCTCCGAAGCTCCGAGTTCTCCACTGAAAGATGTCTAAATTCATTCAATCATACCCAATGAGAGTAAAACAGGGTTGGCTGGCATTTTGCCAATTTGATCCCTGAAATGAGTTACGGCTCAACGTGACACGTGTCACCGGATACAGCTGAATAAGTGAATTGTAATTTGTACAGAGTTGCCATATGTCTGTCCAGAATAGCAGTGCGTGTAGCGAGTTCGTGATAAATGGGTAAACTAGTTGAAATGAACCACTGACTGCTAAAATTAAATTATAACTATCAAGTATAATGTGGCTGAAGAAAATAAAATCGGTTGGGTGACAAATTCGATCGTTTTAGCGTCAACGTAAACATATCTGTGAAAATATCAATTATCACGACTCATACAGCCTGTGGATAAAGTTCCTTTTTTACCCTTGGGGTATGAAATAATAAAAAACCCCATACATCGATTACGCATTCTGTAATTCTGGACCAAAAACAACAATTTACTTCTACTGCAGTACCAACTTCTTCTTAATCGATTAAAGTCTTAGTTGCGAACATAACCATTTCCAGTACGAGTCATCTGCATCTTTTACATGCCAAGCTTTACTGCGTTCATCCTGATAATCTACATTCGAAGCATTCCTCGCTAGCATTTTAGCTAAAGTGTTAAAACCCACTGTACACGAATATATAGGTCCAAGATTGCCAAACAGGAATCTTACCAATAATTTGCAGGTGATTTAAGGTCCCAAGATTCATTAGCCAAGCCAAACAAAACTCACTAACCCAAAAACACTTTTATAGGTGATTTAAAGAAACAGTTGGAGTCGCTATGCGGCGTGGCGGTGTGCCGGCAGCAGATCTCTGGGCTGGGCGGGTCGCGCGCCACGGCCGCCGCGCCGCTCGCCACGCTCGGCCTGCCGCACAACGCCGTGCTCAGGCTCAAGGCGGCCGACACGCTCATGGCCGACGACGAGTAAGTTATTAATTCCTTTAAAATCTTAAATTCACCAACATAACACGAGGTATAGCGAGGAAGTTTTAACTAGAATCTTGTCTATCAAAACTCTTGTTGAAACAGTAAATATTAACACAAATACAAACGAAATTAAGAAAAATAAATAATACATAATACAAATATCAAATATTCACAATCTGTGTCGAATAATGCTTTATCAACCTCAGACACACTATAACACTCCAAACAGTTTACAAAAATACTTTAATTATTTATTCTTTCATTTGTAGGGTTGCAGAAAGGTTAACGACAACATACGTGCTTCACGTCAAAATGGATGACAAAGAGTATACGCTGAAGTACCCGGGTACCAAGACAGTGCAAGAGGTCAAGAACGACATATACTCGCTCACAGACATACCATCCAGACATCAGGTTTGTGGGACCTTAACACTTAGTAGATGTTCAGGTGGGTTAGAGTTACCCTAGAGCCAAAAGCTAGTGCCAAGAGCCAAGAGCTAATGGGCTGGCAGCAAAGCCGGGACAATGCTGTAACTCTCTCAGCTCGTTGGGGTATATTTTCTTAAAAAAATAAATAAAAATTTATTTGCATGTACTTGTTAAAAAAGTCGATTTATTCAAATTCCTTAAATGTAAGGTTTCGGCAAGTCGCGTCCCTTCTATACATTTGAATTACTCACGGTAAGGCTTGTAACGGGATGGTTGGTGCTTTTTGGGGGAGGCCTACGTTCAGCAGCAGACGGCAATAAGCTGAGATGATGATGATGATGATGAAGGCTTGTAAGATATTAACCTGTCTAAGGGTCCTGTCTGATTTCTAAGCAAAAACCTATTTCCTTCCGTCCTTGTGACATCTCAAACGATGGCTTTTTCTTGCCTTAAACGGACGTATGACTTCGTTGTTCATCCACTTCGTCTCAGTTCGTTTCAAGAAGAAAACTTCCTTAGAACCTCCACATACAAAAAAAACATAATATAATCTATTTAACTGTTGTTAAATATCTTGGTTCAGGTATGGACAGGCTGGCCTACAGTAACAGGTCTGGACGAGACAGTCCTGGCGATGGTCGGCTTGGACCTGCCGCAACACGAGCTCACCGTCAAGCGCGCTCCCACCAAACAGCAGAAGGAATACAAAAGGGTAAATACGGTACTGGACGCTTGTCAAACTTGTTAATGTTGTTCAGTTTTGTTACCTTACTTATTATTTTAGTTTTGATTTTTTACTTTTTAATTGTATTTCTGATTATTGGTCGTACCCAAATAAGGTATTACCTAATAAGTCTTTGATGTATGAGAAATTGGCACGTACCTTCAGTGTTGCTTATGTACCGATACATACATTTAAGAAGACTTGCATTATTTGCACCTGTAGAACCTGGCAAATCCCTCACCTTTGCTTATTACGTTTGTTTGTTCCCTTTGTCATTCAAATACAATAAATACATTCACTAACTCAATTTAACTGCATGGATAACCGAGAGGTTCTGGCCATCATGCCACCCACTAAAACCCACTGAGCTCGACGTGTCGCGGCTTCAATTGCCGCGTAAATAAGCGTTTGTCCACGAGTCAAATTCACGAATCTGAGTCCTGAGTCTGAGTATTTCTTTTGCATATGACTTGAATGTTTATAAAATCCCCCCGATACAAGGATTTAATTCCTTAGTGCGAGAGTCGTTTCTTTTACCCAAAAAAAATATTGAAGACCCAAATGCCAGCCTACAATATATTAAAATCACTCAATCTTCATACCATTGCCAACAGATAATAGTGGAGAGTTCGGACAGTGAAAACAGTTCAGTCGAGGAGATTGAGGACACGGCGGAGGGCTACACCGGCGAGGACGACATGTTCGTCGACCTCGTGCAGTCCGAGAGGCTGCAGCCGCTCAGTAAGTTGACATAATTATGAACTATGACTCTAAAAGAACCAATCCACCCATCCAAAACTGTGTGCGAACCAGTGAAAAACTGTTGACATCTACGAGTAACGTGAACTATGAGTGTGGAAGAACCAGTCAGATAAGTGCAGTGCATTACAGTGCATTTAGAGTTGTTAATTGTCAATTCTGTTAGTATTTACTATATGTATCGGTCATCGGTGACTGAGGCACTGGCGCGCGAATGCTGCTGAATAACCTGCATGCTAATATGAGGATGTAAAATTACTATAAGTGTGGGAAGATGTTGGGAGCATACATTCACATATATTTGGCGGCAATTGAAAAAAAAAATTGACCTACTAAAAAATGACATATTCTTAAGTGGCAGTCTAAGATGCTAGTCACTTATGGCCGAGAATTTTCTCTTTCTCGTTGTATATCATAATAATGACCACCTCTCCTCTCCCCTCGTAGTGTCTGAGCACGTGGAGGACGAGGCCCTGGGCTGCATCGAGTTCGCGGCGCGGTTCCGCTCCCGCTACGGGCCCAACACGCCCAACTTCTTCGAGGGCACGCTGCAGGACGCCATCAAGGAGTCCTGCCTCAAACCTGCCAAAGAGGTATGTACCTATATTATATTCTATCCTATCTGTTTCTCTCTTCCCTATTCCTAACAATTTAAGGTGAAGCTTTGATTATTATTATTAAATTTGTCATTTCAGTATTTGCTTTCTTTCTCTTGTTTTCCTTGCTGTCCAATAGTTATATGTTATAACAAAAAACCGTCTTTAAATAAGAACTACTGAGGCAACTTGATGAAACATGTATGAAACCAAATGACAGCTATTCCACATTAAATAAAAAAAAGCATCAAAATCACAAAAGATAAAGTGTCAACCTTTCACGTCTTTCTTTGTCCCTTTTCCGTCCTCACCACTCAATCATCAGTACTTCCTTTTTGGCTAGGTCCCCCTAATCTCCAGCTGTCAATACCATTTCCTATTTGTTCACAGAGAAAACTACTAGGCCTATATCTTCACCACGAGCAGTCCGTGCTATCCAACGTGTTCTGCGCGCAGCTGCTCGGCTGCGAGGCGGTGCTACAGACCCTGGCCGCCAACTTCATAGTCTACGGCTGGGATCTATCGCATCCCGATAATAACAATATGTGAGTACCCACTACAAATACCTTGTAAAATCCTCCTTGATTGTATAATCTAAAATCTTTCACAACCATACCAAATTATTTTGAATAGTGCTACGTCTGCTACTTGAGGCAGCGGAAGCGATTGGTAGCTTAAAAGTTGAAAGTGGGACAGGGACACAACTACATTGTTTATTTATACCAACAAATGACGTCACGAGAGGCATACTTTCTCAGTATTTTGATATTTTTTTCCATACTATTCTTGAATCTTCCTGATGGTTAAGTATAATTAAACCAGCTCAAAAGCGCAAATAAAAATGAAATGTGAAAACGAGCAGGTGTACAGATGAATTTCATTTTTAATTAGAGAGAATTTCATTAGAGTCCCATCATCAATCATGGACCGCAATTGGCAGAGCTGATTGACCGATACCAATATTTTTTCTCAGGCTATTAACATCAGTAGCGACAGCCCTCGGCCCGGTGGCCAGCATGACGATACGCAGCATCCCCGTGGACCGCCTGCCCGCGCTTGTCATCATCATGCGAGTGCGGTCCAACACAGAGATATACTCCGTTATCAATGGTGAGTCCAATCAACAAGTACACGGCCTACCACGACTTAAAGTAATATTTGTGGTTGTGGAAGAGTGACAAGGTTATACAAGGCGTAGAGCGGCTTCTCTCTTGCACATCTGCAATATTACTTTACGACGGAGAGATAGGCCTTCAGTAGTTATTCCTAAAAAATATATTGCTTGATTAAACTTGTAGTACAAGTTTACAAGTTTAATCAAGTAAGTATTAAACTTACTAATAACTAACTAGTATAAATAAAAAAATAACAGATTAAAAAAATCTAAATACCCACGTTTTTTTGTCACTCCATTCAAATTTTATCAAAATCGGTACAGCCGTTTTTAGTGCTGTAAATGGCATCGTCATCGGGTGATAATTTCTGCCTCAAAATTGAGTTACAAAAATCCAACCAGAACGACAAACAAGAAAAGTGAGTGAATAAAAACGTGCAAAAAGTATAAAGTTTAATATTCTTTTAAGCTTTAGTATAAGTTTAATCAAGTAAGTATTCAACTAACTAGTATTTATAAAATAATGATCTTAAGAGTCGATATAAATCTGTGTAATGATTGGATATAAGCAATTTATTGTTCTTTCAATTCTTGCTTGTGTAGTGTAGTGTTTCTCCACAGAAAACTAATATTTTCTGATAAATCTAATTTATTTCTAAATAAAAATGTTTAAACCTAATACATATAATTTATTACTTCTGCCGCTGACGATACACGACTACGGAAACAATGGATGTCAAAGCTGGTATATTTTATTATTATCTTACATATTTTGCTCTGCGAAAGTTAAAAAATGTGCGCTTTAACAAATAACCAATGGGGATGACGACAGGGAATAAAAATAAATACTTCTTCAAATAGATATAAAATTACAAAATATTCCATACGGTTTTGCTTTTATGTAAATAATTAAAAAGAACTAAAAGAAAGAAAAAAAAGAGGAACTTGTGACGTAACGACCAAGCAAAATTTATACATCGAAGTGACGTCACACGATAGATTCATTGAACATTTTACTTTTGAGAAAAAATATATAATACGTATCCAATGTTATTCATTATATTACCGGACGAATGTTATAGGAAATTGTCATCATCCCTACTGGTCTAGACCTTTGGGAGGTGTCTCATTAGCGTGTTATGTTGTGTTGCGTTGCCAGGGAAAATCCTAAACCCACCTTTTCCACTTATCGTTTGTTAAAAAGGTGAGGAAACCATCGACGCACGCATTAATGGGGACCTCCCTTTCCACGTCAGAACGAAAACATTGGGGTTCCAAAAAATATTTTTTAACTGCGCACCTACTATACCACTTAGGCTATGTACCACTAAGCTTGGTATCATTTTGTTTAGTCTCGACTTGAGGTGGATTGAAGTAATTCACCCTGAGACAGATTATGGATCATAGTGAATCGACGTGATCTCGAACCTGAGACTCTTTTGAATAGACCAAAAAAAGGGAGTTTTATTCAGAACAAATCTTGCCTCAGGATGACGATCGCCTTCAATTCTCGCCACCTCTGGTCGAGAGTGCCGCTTGGCCCAGCTTTATTAGTACTAGATCGTTCGTTTATCACGCCACACGTGTGTCCAGGTAACGTGGGTGTGTCGGAGTTGCTGGGCGGGCTGGTGGAGGCCCTGGAGCGGTTCAGCGCGGCGCGCGAGGACGAGGCGCGGCTGGAGCGCGAGCGGGACGCGCGCCAGCGGGTCAAGCGGGAGCAGGACGAGGCCTACCAGCGGAGCCTCGAGGCCGACAGGTAACGCGATACCCACATGCATCGACGCCTCTCGTTACTCAAAAATTGTTTTTGTCATACAATTTTTCAATACTCAATACTCAATTATTTATTGCGTTCCATAATGTACATCAAGGTCTTAAAATCTAATAATACAGAACCATTATGGACCCTGTCGGGCACAGCAAATTTATTTGAACTTTTACGTACAATTGTGGTGCATAAGATGAACTTAATGCCGCAAGGCATTATCTATCACACAACCTTTGGGTCCAATGTAAAAGCAGTTGGAATAGGTACAGGAAATCAATACAAAACAATTACTTATAACTATGGCTATTCTTGCCCTCTTCTTCTCTCTCTTATCTACCCTCTTCTCTTTATTAATCGTGTATTGTTTATTTTTAGAGCTAAAGAAGAAGTTAAAAAACAACAAGAATTAGAAAGAAATCAAGAATTGGAAAGAGCAGAATCAGAAAGGCAACTAGAAGAAGCAAAGAAAGAGGTGAGTTCATCGTTTTACACTTCACATCCAACATATGTGGCCGCATTGCTATTAGTAAATTATGACTTTTTTATGGATTTCAAGGCATGTGGAAGTATTTGCGACAGTTTGTCAAATTGATGACATTTATACTTTGTACACCGTTTTTGGGGCAAGGATTAAAGAACATCCTTATTCCGTTTTCTAATTTTTGCGTGTGATGTGACTTCTCCTGCTTAAGTCCTATTGAGAAATTTGCGAAACTACTCGAGTAGATTCACAAATAAAAACGCACTGAAATAGATTATTGACGACAATCCATTGAGTTCTCAGTTTGATAAGAAAATTGGTGGTATGAAAACGGGATACAAAACCTCGATTCTCAGCAATTACTACATCTCAGCCTTTTCAATTCTGCTAAGAAAGTGTCATGGGGGTTATTCGATATATTTCTTGTTCTACTTTAATGCGATACGTCGTCGCGAGCGATGTTTAATCGGATTGACGTACAGAAGACGAAATAGGGGTTCGGGGATAGGGCAACGCGCTCTAGTGGCGGAGCACTGATGATTGTACGGAGCACTTGGTTCGCGTGTTTAGACGATATCGCAATTGCGCTACGACGTTACTGCGACGTTTCGCCTACGCTGCACTTTAACAACGCAGTCAAGGCGTATTTAATACTGTGCTGCTGACCCGTCGTTTTTACATAGGCTACGCAGCTGTCTTCCTCACCTCGTCTCCCTCATTTCTTGTGCGTTGCGCCGCTGTCATTTTAACGCACCGTGCAACATGTTACAGTATCAGTTCAGGTCTTTTAAATGCAATGTCCCATAGTTTTGGTTTCGGATCTTCATTAAATATCTATATAATGTGGTGTGATGGTACCAGGCGGAGCGTCAGACAGCAGCGCGGCGCGTGCCGGCCGAGCCGGCGGGCGCGGGCGCGGGCGACGTGGCGCGCATCCGCGTGCGCCTGCCGCCGCCGCACCACCACTGCCTCGAGCGACGCTTCCACGCCAGCGACACGCTCGCCGTACGTACACACTATACAGCTACACGAGCCGACGTCCATATAATCTGAGCTTGCGATAACCTGACATGCCAATAACTCGGTCTGAGTGGACGTACCAAGGAATTATTCGGGTTCAAACGGATCGGCCCGCCTGGTAAAGCTCTCCTGTGTGATGCCGGGGTAAATCGTAAGTCTGCCAACCCAGACTACGTCGATACCTAGTACCAATTGTACACACACTCGCTCACACATCATAAATGTTTTCACTCACAAAAATTCTTACTTTAAAACCATATCGTATCATATGCGACACAACATCAAAATAATATACATTTTCCTTTTCACAGGCATTATTAGACTTCCTGGCATCAAAAGGTTACCCACAGGAACAATATAAAGTCATCTCTAGCTGGCCTAGGAGAGACGTGAGTATTCTTTGAGACTACTTAATTTTAAATCTACCCCTAGAATATGGCTACCAAATTACGCACAATACACAATTTGACTTTCAAAAGCGCTCTTTATCTTATCACGTCTTTTGATACCATTCTTTTTTTTGTGTTTTATTAATATATTTTTTAAACCGCTGCCGCATTAAGTAACTTGATGTGCCAGGCCCCAAAAATGGGGTAAACTGCCAGACAAAAACCACCTGAAAGTATTAACAATTCTTACGAGTCTCCTTTATCCAGACTTCAGAAGCGCATTTCTAGAGGCATCCGTTTAACTTATGTTACAATTTCAGCTCACGATGGAATCTCACAGCAGTACACTGAAGGCGTTAAAGCTGTACCCGCAGGAGACAGTCATGCTCGAAGAGCGGTGAAACGAGCAGCTAGCCCCGCGCCGCGGCCGCGCTCACCACACGACACTCCGCGCATTACCCCACCACACAGATTAGTAAACCGATGGAACTTACGCGAACATTCACTCACTAAATACCTACCTACTACATTTTAAAAGAGTTATTGTCAACTACCCTGGTTTGTGTAGAATTTCGAATTTAAATTTGTTTATTTTTAGTCAGCTTTAAATCGAACTATATTGTAGTGTGTTTAGATTTTATAACAGATTTAATTGTGCCTCTCAGTCACTGCTAACATATGGGTTTTTATGCCAGTTTTGTGGTAGATTTACAAACCGATGCTCGATTCTCTAAGGTAGATGTTTCGATTATTTTTAGTCAAGTGCGGGTACGCTTCTTTAAATGACTCGGACTTCATTATGAAGTAAATGTTTAATCTAAATTGAGCAAGTTCGTGTTAGCACTCCAAATGTTTACTAATCTGTGACACCAATAGCTAGTGCCTCTGTTGAGGCCTTTATTCAATATATGTAACTTCCTTCGAGGCGCTCTCGTATTCTCCATTTAAAACTGCACGGATATTGACGGGATTTACTTCATTAAGGATTACAAACAGTGCATGAAATGAAAGTATTTCAAAGAAAATTTTCATTTTGAGAACAATTTTAATATTATCGATTCAATTTTAGCGCCATCACACACCCAAATTAATATTGTATTATCAACCTTAGAAATAATAATCTTTAAGGTGCAGTTAAAGGCATTTACAAATCGAGGCGGCCTCGAACGAAGTCATTACAGTTAACATGAATTTTTATATTTTATGCCAAGATGCAGCTATCTACACACCAATGGTAACAGTTCGGGCAACACCCTTATGTCAAAGGAAATAAGGACCTTTTTTGCTACTCATTGGTGCCTATCATCTTAAAAAAAAACGATTCCGCATAAGACTTCAGCTTTTCTAATTTGTCTTAATTTTAATATGAGAAACTGAAGAACTTACGCAACTTATATCGAAATTAAATGAATCTGTCTTAAACTGAACAGAAATTTTATTTTCTGTTAAGTCTAGACAAAGATAATAAATCAAAGACAAACCTCCTTTTATATTAGAATTACAAAAATACAATATAATTGTTATTGAATAATGACAACACATGAAGTTTACCACCCCATATCAAGTACCCAATGTAATGAATAAAAACTATCTCTTACTTCGGTCTGTTACCAAAACAGGTGTGTATCACTACCAAATTAACTAGTTCTGCAACAACTAGTTGCGGATTAACTATTACCGTTATGCTATTTAAATTTTTATAATATTGTGCATATAAATATACATAATGCGATGCGTAGTAGCCGCGGCGCCCCCCGCTGCCAGTGAGCTTCATCGGACAACCGTCATATGAATGGACACTTTATATTCAGTGCAGCGTTGTACCCTCATTTATAATTATATAAATGGCCGTTAGCTTAATATTGTACATTGATTGTTCGGGGTAAGGCAAGCTGTTGAAGATAGAGGCCAGTGACGTCATAAACCTACATCACAATGTTTTTTAATTGAGACTTAAAGCTAAGTTTTTATTTAATATTCTAATACGCCATTATCTTCAAAGCTTGCCTTCAATTTTACGTGAACTTGTGTTGTGGCCGGCCAGCCGTGTCCTGGCCGGTTCGCTGTATTATATACATACATGATAATAGTTTAAATTATTATGAACGTGGAATATCCGTACTGTTTTGGATGTTTGTAATTTTTTCACGTATCCAACAGGAGTGTAGGCGAGGTAGATATGTACCCAAATAAATAAACAGATGGAGAAATATGTTTTTACTTTTATTCTAGATTAAAACACCTATGTATACATTTAACATGCATGCACGCTGTAGGACGTTTTAGTGAAATTAAAATTATTTATTTGATATTTTCGAACATTTTTCTATTGTTTTTACCTGATTAAATAACAAGCTTCTTTAAATAAATTCAAGCATTGTCACACACATTTCTTATTTTTTACAGAAGTGACACTCGTGAAACAACACGTAATTTACTATATTAATTAAAGTTAATTAATTTTAAATAAGATACGGCTGTAATTTTACTTTTGAATAATCTATCTAACACAAATAAGATTTTCTTCATTCACATTCACTTTATACAATTAGTCGCCATGCATAGCTACATTTTACCTAATAATTTCGGTGTTTTAGGTGCGTTTGACTACTTAACCACTAAATACAATGTTTGTCTCTCTTGCTACACTAAACTAAAAGTGCCGCATACAATCCTAATACTACTTCAGCATTTGGCTATCAATGTCTAAACATGACGAAACCCCTATTGCTGAATACCCGACTCACAGCTATTTCTACTATCAGTATCATAACTGATGTGACCATGCCTATGATGAGAGCCAGTATCGGCGTGGAGAATTCTCTGATGCCGACGCAAAACACGCTGGTGTCCGGCGTGTGCGCACACGCAGGCATCGGCACGTCGATCTCGGATTGTATGCGGGGAGGGAGGCCCACTTCGTAGATCTTTCTGATCCTAAAAAATTACAAGGTATAATTTATGTATTTTGTTAATTTAGTCTTGTGAAATAGTGATAGTTTATTATTAAATTAATTAATTTCGGCAAGGATTTGAAAAAAATGGGCGTAGTTGGTTAATTACTATATCTTAGAGAATTTAGTAAATGGTGGTGGACGCTTATAAACAGACTTTGCAGTTTCTTCAATCTTGGACATCACAAAGATATGATAGAAATAAATACAAAAAGTAGTTCAACATTAGTTCAAATAATCAAGCAAGTATCCTAATTGATCGAATTGTATTTAAAATGTAAACATTTACCCGTAAGCAATATGCTCTTTATAAGGAGAGTTCTTCCTGATAACGACACCCATCCTCTGCAGTGGATACATTTGCACGAGGTTTGTATCGCAAATCTCTCGCTCTTTAAACGTAGCCTTGATTATAGGGAAAGCCACAGTCGTGTCGATGTGAAAAGCAAACCCTCCCTTCTTTACCATGGCTATACCCTCTTCTGGGGCAAAGAAGTTGTTACGAGGAGACGTCGCCATTTTCTTCTGATAAAGTTTTATGGCAATCGGGTCTGTTGTTCTCTGTAATTTTAATCGGGTTTTGCAGTGATGTAAGTTAGATGTTAATGAGTTATGAAAAAAATAAGTGACAGAGATTTTGGTAACCTAATGCCGACAAAGCTGGCGGTTATAAGAAATCGATAATAAATGCAATTTTCGGTTTCTTCGAAAAGTAAGTATACTTAAAACTTCCTTTGTTTCTTTTATTTCACATACAAACCTTAAAGTAATCTCTATCATAGACAATATCATGAGATCCAGCCTTCAGATCGCTGTGCAGCAAGTCCTTCAGAGTCCTTATGTCCCTGGGTGGCTCCAACAGCAGTGATGACACTATGGTCGCGTTGTAGTACTGGTACAGAGTCACCGCGTACACGAACGTTAGGAAGATCACCAACTTGGTGGACGTCGCTTCGCGGTTCATGGTAACAGCTAGGTGAAGATCATTAAGTTAAGCTAAGAAGATCTTTTAATCTGCCATATTATTGTAAATAGAAGACCAAATCCCTAGAAGCCCAGCCTCAGGTAAGTTCGATATTTAATGTTACTTTAAGCAGCTGGTACCACATATTGTTTCTCGGTTAAACTTTAAGTAGCTACTTATTACATCTTGCAAGTTATTGATTGAAACGAATCTATATGGGGTTAGGGGAAAAATAAGTTAGGTGCCGAAATAAATAACCTTGTTGACAAATAGCTCCCCATATGACGAGACCGGCGAAGCTTAGCGAGGAGTCCTCGTTGTCCCCAGTATTGTTCTGTACGACCAGCATGCCCCACAGCACGAGCGCCGTGACCACCAGCAGCGCGATGACGCAGTACCACACCACGTCGCTAAGAGGACGGGTGTAGATCGTGTAGAAGCCGCGAGGGTACTTCGGGTGGCGGAAGATGAAACTGTGTCTGGAAGGAAAACCTTGGGATTTGTTACTGGACACTTGCGACTTGGATTTCTGTTGATCGATTATCCTTAAGGAATTGACCTTTTTTTTGTTTTCCGGGGTGAAACGCTAATGACTTTAACTAGGGCACGGCGGGGGAATAGGTATGTCTTACTACCACCGACTAACACCGCAGGCCCCTTCTACTGCTTAAGCCAGAGTCACGGGATCTCTCGCGCGCTGACCCCCTTGCTTTCTTATGAATATGTACCCATTGGTAGGGGAATTAGTCAATTCAACTTTTTTGTTTTGTTGTAAAATATTATCCTTAGTTCCGTACCTAGACATCCAAACCTCGGAAATGTACTGAACGTGCTCTCCTCTGTCAATCCGAAAGAACACGGGCGCTCCGCCGATGTCGGCCAGGCCGCGATACAGCGCGTTAACCATGCCGTCGAAACTGCCATTACGCTGGTAGCCCCATGTGCTAACTCGATGCATGTCGTAGCTAAAAGGTTTCAAACCGATGTGTTTGTGAAGTCTTCGCAACAAGATTACAAGGAATAAATGAATGCCTATTGTATAGTGACAATAGGATTTTTGCCGAGTAGACGATTTAACTGCAGTTTATCAAACCTACTGGAGACACGATAGAGTGTAGGCGCGCTCTTAAGTAACTTTCGACTTACCTAATATTGAACATATCTCTCATAAACTTCATCATTATAAAATACTTCATTCTATGGACTGTGTCAACTTTGATCTGCGACTTAATAGGCTTTTCCATATACTGTTCTATAGTTTGGTTCACAATTTTTGGAGAAGATAGAATAATAACTGCCGTTTTCACAAACACTCCTTGTAAATTCCTTCTGTCAGACGCTTTGAGGAATAACGATGAATTCCAGTGCCCAATATGTTTAACGTTGAATGTGCCGTTAAATTTAAACCCAGTGTTGTAAACCTCATAAAAATTAACGAGTTGTAGCGCATTGTGGGCGATTATGAGGTCAGAATCAACTTCGACTGGGTAATCAGACAAAATGTCGGTGGTATGCGACAAATGTTCGGTGAAAATCAAGAAGAAATAATCCTGGAACGGAAACTTGCCGCTATCGAGGACAGCAGTCCAACCTTCACATGCCGTATTTAATATGACCCCAACTTTGGGATAAGATTTCGTTACTTTATACGTATCAAATCCAGTTTTAGCACTAGTCATGAAGATGTCGTTATCGTTCAAAATTCTATGGACGTTGTTCATGAGATGTTGATCGTGACAATGAAATATTATACCATTTTTTATATTTTTATGCTTGAATAAATCAATTATTATTGAAACATCTGCTATCGTGAATGTTAGTAAAATATTGGAAACCAGATTCATTTTTTTTTTACGGGGCAAACGTAGCAAACAAACGTATTGCAGTCTCAGCACACCTCACGACTTACTACAGTCTAGTCTTGTCCTTTCTCGTAACTTTCCATCAAATTATGTAAATGACAAGATAATTGGATATCAAATGATGATCGATTGATTGTTCGGTAGTTTTAAAATCACGGATGACAATAAAATTAGCTCTGCTACAAATAACACGATTACTGTCAGCGAGTAACGTAAATTATAAATTTAAATAGCTATTCTCATTCCACTGCATATTATTGACGACATTAATGGGGCTCCTATTACTGTCAACCAATACCCGGTAATATTTAAAAATAGCAAGAATTATTAGTTTTAACCAATGAAGGTTGTAAAGTATTCCTTTATATCGCATAGCCATGCGATACAATTAGAGAAACCTAGACTATACCCTCCTTCGTCTGGCGCGAGACAGTTTATGATCAGCAACGAAAAGAAAAACTGTTTCTCGAAATCAGTTTAATAAATAACTAGCTACAGGATACAACACAGTGGACAGAAGCAGACATTATTAATTGTAAGTAGAAAACACATCTTGAAATGGAAACTCGGCTTTATCTGGTATTAAAAGGTCTGATAGGAAGCAGACAGTGCCAGCTGAGCCCTCGTACAGGCTCTCTGGGTTATCTGGAAGACGTGCTTCACTTATAAACTCCTCAGTGTTCATGAAATCAGCAAAGAGTTTGGCTCTATGCAGGTACTTTGCGTCCCCAGTTAGTCTGTGTAGGAGTAGGAACACATATCCATTACCAGCTACTCCATGACATATCCCTGGGCCTTTGCGGAGCAGGCCCTTGTTCCAAACAATTTCACCAGCCTTTACGCAGGCATCATAGAACCTCTGGTCCTTGTAAATCAAATACGCTTTCGCCATGACATACACAGTCCCTGGCGCACCATGACACCAGTGCACTAACTTGTGCTCCGGAAGACCAACCTCTTCCATACAACATGGCCAGTTCCCTTCCTCAGTCTGTAGTGAGGCTAAGTACTCCAATGAAGTTTTGATATCATAAGCAGCCGACTTGTTGTAATGTATGTATCCAGGTACAGTGAGCAGCATTTGTAAAATGAAACTGATTCCATGAGCAGCTCCTAGATACTCTGTGTTATAATAGTGATACATCAAAGGGCAAGGGCTTTTGTGCTTTGAAGCATATTCCCTCCCAGAAGCAACTATAGTGTCACATATTTTGTGTAGCTCTTCTTGTGTGAACACACTGGTTTTAAGTTCCCGACTCATCCACAATGCACCAGCAAGGTACCCAGCGCGGCCCACAAACAACTCATCTCCTCCCCACTTAACAAATTTCGGGTTAAGAAACAGATTGTAGAGAGACTTGTATGCCTGAAGCGTTTCGGCGGAATGATCATCTCCAAGCTCTTTGTATAGAACTGTGGCCAAAGCAAAGGTGCCAGCATCACCAAGTAAGAAAGAGGTTTTATCCTGTGATGCATCCAATGCGGGCTTTAGGTACTCGAGTGCCTTTTGTAGATACATAGTCTTGTGCTCCGACAGTAATGGGTTTTTAGATAGATAATAGAACATGTAAGAAACGCCGGTAATGCCCACATACAGGCCGCCAGCGACCTTCTTTCGTGTGGGTTGCAAACGTTTTGCTATATTTTTAGTATGCTCGTTTATCTGAGTGATCAACTCATCCTTGTTGATTGATAATGAAGTTCCTGGCTTGTAATCATCGTAGGGATTCGGAAAAAAACGCACCATTTTAAATCCAAGTGGTGCAGTAGACAGTAAATACTTAAAAGGCCTAAATATAGATGTCACAACGTTGAAATTTCTAAGCATTAATATATAATAACGATTATTTTTGTACTTTGTTTATAATTTTTCTAGCAGTTCTATTCTGCTGTGATGTGATACGATGTTGTTTTGTTTTGTTATTTTGACAAGAATTTGACACCATTCTTGACATTCCTTCAGGGGTACCAATAATTAAAATCCGTACAAACCACATAAGATTTAGACGCGTTCATATAATGTGACCCAATATTTCTGTACACTGTACACAATGTTTTCATGTTTTATTCTACTTTATATAGAAGTTTTTTTATTTATTTTGATTATTCAGCAGATTATTAAAATTATTTAAAGTAACAAAAATACCATTACCATATTTCTATAACCAGGAATTAGATCAAGGGCGTTATTTCAGTTACTAAGCAACCAATATATTGAAAGTGATAAGATGGACCAAAACTGCCTTTTGTACGAATTTATTTTCATAAAAATAAAGTTGTATCAAATGGGGCCAATTGTTTCTTAAGTCTTTTTGTATCGTTGTTGTTAAATAAATTTATAAAAATATGCCTATAACGTATAACCGAGGCAATGTAAGTTACAAAACGAATTACCTGAAAAGCTTGTGTAATTACATAAATATGTAAATTTATTTATTTTATCATGCATTTCGATTGTTATTTCATATTTTGTCAATATTTGTTACAGGTAAGGAAGATCGCCTTCCGCACAAGGGGTCGGTCAGCTCAGTCTCTTGACGCAGGAGGGCCTCGAGTGGACCCTGGTGCTGGTGGCGACGGTCGCTTGTTTTTACAAATCAGGCCAGCGTTAACAGATCCTAGGGCAGCACTCGCTCAACGGTCCCACACAACGTTGTCAGGGTGAGTTTATCTGTGCTTTTCTAATTACATATTATCATGTATGTGGATTCAATCAGAGCTTAGCTTGCCACGTCGCGTTTCGTCGGGCTTAGTCTGAAAGCCTTAAAAAAAAATAACCAAAAGTTTTACATTACTCCACGTAAGCTCAGCTCAATTCTCAGTTTTCGCCTACATATTCCAGTTTTAATGAATTAATATTTTCAGAAATGATTTTGTCCCAAAAGAAGAAAACAAAGATGAAAGTATTAATTTACAAGCCGTGGGAGAAGGAAAAGTACAACTTTCTAGGACACCACAGGAGAAAGATCGACTGCCGGATAGGATAAGTCTAGACAGGTACATATTGATAAGAAAGCATAATCCTATCTAAAGTAAACAAATGTACGAGTGAACTTGTTTGCTTCGATAAAGAGTATTTTCATTCATTTTTTAAGATCAAGGAATGTTATGGTTATATAAACTATACTGGTATTTAAATAAATAACTTATACTATTGTTTCCAGGAGAGGACTTTCATCAATTCCTCATATAGTTGGAGAGCCAGGCTTAAGACTGTTATCATTACAACATAATCTTATTAACAGTTTGTCCGGATTATCTCCGTTGGACTTGGGCAAACTAGTATTTCTCGATGTCTATGACAACCAGATTGACAAAATAACTTCCTTGGAAAGACTGTTTAGTTTGAGAGTGCTGTTGATGGGAAAAAACAGGTAAAGACGCACATAGATACAAATGTAATAATCAGAACAGAAGAGGACATTCAAAGTTGGTTTCTGGTAATAACTCTGTAATAAAATTATTAATTTACAGGATAAAGCGAATTGAAGGCCTCACAAACTTGATTAAGTTAGAGGTTTTGGATTTACATGGAAATAGGATAGGAAAAGTTTGCGGTTTATCTAACTTAAATGAATTAAAAGTGCTCAATTTAGCTGGTAATCAAATAAAATGCGTCGGACAAATTGATCTTCAGGGTCTCTTGTCCCTACGAGAACTGAATTTAAAACGCAATCGTCTTAGGAAATTGATGGGGTTTCAAAATACGCCAAAGCTACAAAAATTGTACCTTGGTAACAACGATCTACAGAGGTAAGGTATACAGTAAAGATGTTATGAATTCTTTTCAAGTATCGACAGTTTTACTAACAACTGTTTTATTCCAAGTGTGGAAGATATGTCGTCACTCGCAGAAGCAGTCTCACTAATAGACGTCTCGCTTGATGGAAACCCTGTGGCTTTAGGCGGAGACTGTATACCATTCCTTGTCTCACATCTACCTAACTTACTTACTCTGAGTAACATGCACGTTACTGAACAGGTAATTACCTGATTAGGTTTGCAATATTCACAAAAGCATCATTCTTTTAAGTCATTGTGTGTCAAGGGCATGGCTGAACTGTGTATTTTTATATTGTTAATTTCTATAGGTTCGTAGGGCAGCAATGGCTTGGAGAAATAATAAGGAAGCTGCTCATGCTGCATACTGTGCCCTCGGTGGGGCTGCTCAACAAGAAGCAAGGCGTGACCAGATCATTAACAACGCTCGCACAAACTGGGAACTGCTGAGGTGTGTTACTGACAGATTAATTTGTACCACTTCTGCCGATCGCGATTTTTAAGCTTTTCTTGGCCATTTTCTTTACCATATAGTAATTAGTTGTATGGTTTTCAGGTCAGAAAATAAATGTTTCGTTGCTGCAACAAATCCTAGTAAGAATGCTGAAATTGACAAAGAATTTTCGATAGATGCTTCCACAGTAATCGCACAAACTGGTGGTGCACAAATAGCGCAAACGGCAGCACTTCCAGACGTGGTAGCGTCTATGCAACAACCTGAAACGGAGGATTCTGATTGTAAAAACAATAGCAGCGATGCAAATATAAAAACAGTTTCTGAGAGTGTTCCTAAAGCATCGCCTATGAAGAAATTACAAAGAAGTTCGACAGCCAGAAAACCTTCTGAGAGACGAGTTAACTTCTCTGATAGAAGTGCATCTCAGGACACGGATGCTTCTCACTCTACGTCCACTAGCAGTGATTTAAGACTGCCGCCCATTTTACTCCCCATAATATCTTCTTTAGAAAATGTCAAACTCTCTGATAGTTCAGAACCAATACTTAAACGATGGGAAAGTATTTCTAGTGTGGAACCAATTGTTGATTCATCGTTTAGTTCACTGCCATCATCGAGCAGCGATAGTGAAGAGGAGACTAAGAAACGGCCGGTTCGCCGCATGCCGACAGCTTTTCGTCGCAGAGAAAACTTTAGCACAATGCGATCCAAGTCTGTTTGCGACCCGGAAAGCCGGCGGTCTAAATCTAAAAATTCTGACATAAGTGAAAATGCTAGTAACATATCAAGTAGTACTAATGTCGGTTCCGTCGCTAATTCGTCGACATCAGGTAGTGATCATAACAGTAAAGTATTGCGTCGAGAAGGATCGCTTAATAGTAGAACAAGTAGAAACATAAGAAGTGCAACAATTACGCGAAGAAATGAAAGAGCGTCGTCAGCTACTAGGGCTTCCACAGCTAGAGCAAAAACAGTCAAAAACATGAATTTGGCAAATTTCAAATCGTCAGAGCCTGTTCCGAAATCTTTGCCTGCATCCAAAGATCGGGAGCAAGGTAGACAAAAACATGGCTATTGAAATTCGCAACATTATTTTCTAAATCACATAAATAACTAACGCATATCATTTTTAAGGAGTGGACTACCTGGTGGAAGTTTGTGATGGTGTGGTAAGTGCGTGGGGCGCAGGCGCCGTAAGGCGTTTGTCACGTGACTGGGACTGGGAACGAGCTCGAACGGTGACTCGCGCAGCTTATCACTACGTGCATTACAATGCCGTCGCTCAGTCTCTTCCAGAATTAAAGTCTAAGTAAGTTTATAATAAAGAAAACTTTCGCTCTTTTACTTTGAATACATTTCTTACTGTTAAGGAGCTCGTGGCTAAGCTATAACCGCATAAGTGATTCGATCACAGGTTAAGCTATGCTTGACGCGGTTGGTCAGTAGATGGGTGACCATCTTTGTCATAACGAGTTCTTCCGTGTTTCGGAAGGCACGTTAAATTGTGGGTCCCGGCTGTTATTCCTACATCTTTGACAGTCGTTACAGGTAGTCAGAAGCTTGAAAAAGTCTGACAGCCAGTCTAACCAAGGGGTATCGTGTTGCCCAGGAAACTGGGTTGAGGAGGTCAGATAGGCAGTCGCTCCTTGTAAAACACTGGTACTTAGCTGAAACCGGTTGGACTGGTAGCCGACCCCAACATAGTTGGGAAAAGGCTAGGCCAATGATGACATTTCTTACTGTTATCCATTACAGGTTCCCAAATGTAAGTCACATATCAGTTCGAGCGACAGGCTTGCAATGGCTCGGACAGTTGCACGCTCTAGCGGAACTGCGCGGCGTCACCGGACTTGTAGTATTACCAGAAGGCAATCCGATATACGCCAAAATCTGGAGAGAATACGCTGTCTACAGACTTGCTCATTGGGGATTGAAAGAGATTAATGATGAACCAGTAAGTTTCTTCAAAACGTTAGATCTTTTTATTTGAGGTAGTTTTTTCATCATCAATTTTGTTTCACTCAGGTGACGGATGAAGAAATAAAATCAGCCAATAGAACGTATGGCGGACTTAGTGATATAGTACTAAGGGCATTACCAGATGCACCTTTGCAGCCACTACTGTCACGGCTAGGGCGCAGTGGCAATAGTTCCGTGAGTGCTAAATCTTGGCTTCGGGCTGCCGACCCTGCACTCAGAGACGTTATAGCTAAAGAAGCTTTGCAATACAAAAAGGGAAATGTGTCACAGGTAAAGGTACAAAGTATTTCCACATGAACTAGAGGTGTGTGAGTGTGTTTTGAGTATGTATGTTTACTATGTTTGTTACCTATTCACACCCAAACGGGTGGACCAATTTCGATAAAATTTGGTATGGAAACAGCTGACACCGCGAGGGATAGTTAGTTTATTTATAACGTTACAGTTGAAGCGGTTAAACTGCATCGGAGTACATTTTTCATGTTCCAGGAGGATATGAGCTGGCGTGTACGTGGCCGAGGTCAACTATCCCATGCGATCGAACTGGCTTGCGGTGCAGCACAAAGTCTTCGAGCACTTGAACTTCAATGGCCAACTATACTAGTCGAAATGATTGAAGACATTTTAAAAGACTTCGCCGACATGGAGAATCATGTAAAGGAACAAATGAAAATGCTGATGGATTCCATGTAAACTAGGCATAAAAGTAGTCATAAATAGATTAGAATTAGTGTCAAATATTGCGCCGCCAAAACTAGATTATCGTCACTAATGTCAAGCGTAGTTTTAAAAGGAGTTTTCACATGTAGTCAATGCTACCTACTTGTTAATTAGTTAATCAAATACCACAAAACTGTTTAATATGACATAACTTTTGTAAGATTATAGTGTAAACAGTTCTGATGATTTATAAAAATAGCCGGTAAATTTTTGACTGAACAGTATTGTTGCTCAATCTAGGTAGGAAGTTGTACTTTGCAATTATTAGCACTGTGTAATGTGTTTGTAGTATAGCAAAACTGATAAAATAATAATATGACCAGCATATAAAATCAAAACAAAAAGGTATCTATCATTTTTTGTAAAAAAAAAGGATTTGTGAGTTATTCATTATTTAGAAGCATAAATCACTTTTGTTGACTCGTCGGGCTGGCCTATTTGATTATCAAAATGTCTTCTACTTCTGGTTATATTAAAATGTACCTTCATTGTAATACGTTGTCATTTATAATAATAGTTATTATTATATATAGGTGATAAACTGCCCTGCATGTGCCTAGTTAAATTTAATACATAATAAAGAATTTATACCACTTAATAACCTTTTACTTATTATTTTCCTTAAACACTACTTGAATAGTACAGGTTAATCATGTCACTCACTGACTGCTGAAACTACAGGTTCAATCCCTGCCATGGGAAACAAAAGGCACGACATTTTGTTTTATTCATTCAAGTTCAATAGTTAACGACTAGGATTTAAGACACTAATCGAGTTTTACGATTAATAAAAGTTTAAAATAATCAGTTTGTTGAAACCTTCTTACTATAAGCCACGGAAAGTCTTCACGCTGAAAATCTTTTTACGGTTTTACGAACGCATTAAAACTGTAGCTATCCTGTGACATGGCAGACTACCAACCAAATAGACGCTAAATGTTATAGTGTCAAGTAACACAAAAAGCTGTCAAAACACAGAAAAGATAATCTTAAAAGCTTGAATTTTACGTATAAGTGTAAAATGAGGCTGTAGTTTGTATTTATCAGAGTATTTACGAAATGGACGACACTGAAAGTACGACAACGTCAGCGGATGAGAACACTGGTAACTTGTGTGACAATCCTACCCGAGACACCCTTGCCGAGGGTTTGCTTGGTCTTTTGAAGCCTACCGTCGATCAATTAGACGACAGAGTAAGAGCCACTAGGTAAATATCAATCATTTCTAAAATACAACAATCTTTTACACTATTTAACTGTAAAAAGTATCATTTTATTTTATAGTGTTTAGAAATTAACTACTTATGAACAAAATTATTAACCTGCCACACTATAACCTGAATTTCGAATTTCATTTCTTCACTATTAGGCATATTTTAGTGTAGGGTATTGTTAATGATAACGAAAATGGAGTAAAGGGTGGGTGGCTAGAGGCACAAACTGTACTAGAATGGGTGTTTGGAATATTTTATACTAATTTTTAACCCCTATTCTACAAGCTATTGAAATTTTCTGTTAGAAACTTATTTCTTAATAATGTTCATTAAATTAAATCATGAACAATAATTGTTTTTCCAGAATTTCCCAATTAGAACTAAAGCAACAGATAGACTCCTTGAATGAAGAGCTACAGAATGTGCGAGAGGCTCTGAACAACCACCCTGACCTGGACCCCTATGTGAAGAAGCTAATATCTTGTAAACACAAAGTTACTGTTGCTTTGAATGTGTTACAAGCATCACAGGTTTGTTGACACCACTCATTGATGGTAATTTTAGGGCAAAATGCAATTATTACTTAATCAAATTCTATTCTCAAAACAAAAATAAGTTTTTATATATTAAAATAAATATTTCTAATAAAAAGGCTAATATCCCAGTGAGATATCAAAATTTACGTTGATAAATTCAGGTCATCAAGACCACTTTTCTTACCTTTGACGAATATTTATGAATACAGATGTTCCAGTTTTAAAATTATTGATCATTATTTCACATTTAAATTCCAGGATAGACTGAATGAAATTAGACGGATGGTGAACAAAGAGAAGAGTGTTAGAACAACTGTTATCACTGAGCCACCTCCAGAGCCTGAGCAGGGCACCAGCGGAGTGGTCTCCGAGAAGGGAAGCATTAACTAGCAACATGGAGACCCCATACCAAAACCATATCAACAAAGCTGACTTTGACCATGTCTACGAACCAGCCGAGGACAGCTTCCTACTCATTGACGCCTTAGAAAAAGATCTAGAATATTTAAAGAAGAAAAACCCCACATTTTGTCTAGAGGTCGGCTCTGGTAGTGGTGTCGTCATAACAGCTTTCGGTATGGCATTCCCACAGACATTCTGTATCAGCACTGATGTTAATTTAAAAGCTTGCGTCATGTCAAAGCAAACGGCTGCTTACAATAAAGTTAATTTAGATGCGTGCAATATGGATTTGGCTAGTTCCTTTACCAACAATAAGTTTGATGTGATAATCTTTAATCCGCCGTATGTGGTGACTGACAGTGATGAGTGTGGCGGTACCGATATCACAGCTAGCTGGGCAGGCGGGACCAAGGGCCGCGAGATTACAGACAGACTGCTCAACATGATACCAAAGAAACTAGCTAATGATGGAGTGTTTTACCTCCTGCTTATTGAAGAAAACATTCCTGATGAAGTTGTTCAGATCATGAGCAGTCACGGATACATGTCTGAGACTGTAGTGAAGAGAAAAGTACGTAATGAGCAACAATTAGTTATAAAGTTCTTTATGTGAAAGTTATATATGTGGCATGCAATAAATATCCTATAAACAGTTATGATCACAGACTAGTTTAACCTTACTCTGACTGGCCACAAAAGTAAGACAACCTACAGTTTATTAGTTTCTAGCATAATAAACCTACAGTTAAGTTGCTACTGCATTCAGTTTGTTATGTATTTTATAAGTTTAACAATATATTGTATATTTTGTAAGGAAAAAAAGACACTTTTATTTATGTCTTTCCCGATTTTAGGCCGCGTTTCAACCAGAGATGTGCGAGAAGCGAAGCGAGGGATGCTTGTAAAGAACCAATAAAATCGCTTCATTTACCTCGCCTCGGTCAGCACGGCTCTGGTGGAATCGCAGCCCTAGGTTCTTGCCATAACGGTGATGCATGAAATTAAAAACTTTGCTACATGTAAAAATGCATAGCAAAATATATTTTGATACAAATAAACAACAATTGCATAATCTTATTTATCTAAGGTTCTTTTTGACAGCTTCCCCGTATTCTTTTGCGCCTGCGTCGTTTTCCTCAGCGCCTGGCAATGACCCGCATTGTTTCACCCACCTCTGAATGTTTGGGAAACTTGAAATGTCCCATCCTACTGCCTAGAATGAAAAAAGGGTAATAATAGTTTAGTAAAAGGGTATTTTATTGAAGCGTATCATAAGTTTATTTAGACCGTCATCGTCTGACAGATTTTCAAGAAATATTAAATACGATTTTTAAATTCTATCACATTAAAAAGGTAGGGACAATCAAAAGCACTTGAGATGATGAAATGCACTGTAGGGGGGGACTAGTAATAAAAAGCCTACTGGTAAGTGACGTCAAAGGAGATTTTAAAATTACTATAACCCCTTCATTTGTTGTTTACGAAATAGAATAAAAAAAGTTTCCAATCCCTTTGGATTTTTTAGACGGACTAAACATACCTATCTATGATACCTGTTTTTGTCAAATTGGTACTCAATTGATACCAACTATATACTATATACTTCTCTTTTAAAGTTAGTCATATAGATATCTTACCAAAATGCTTGACAGTGTGGCATAACTTGCTGTGTCAGCTACAGTAGGGTTGTCTCCAGCCAACCATTTTGTGGAACTTAGAAATATGTCAAGGAATCCGAGCGTTGTGTTGAAATCATCTTTTAATGGCTTTTGGATTTCCGTAGCTCCTGAAAATAATATTGGAGCCTGGAAATGTAATTACTTAATTAGTAGTAATTGCTTAACTTAATGCTAAACATGTATTAATTAACAACCGTCTCAGCCAATCAGACCCAAAAGCGTCTTTGCGACAAATGACCTTGTAAGACTCAAACACTTGTTGGAATACGACTGTCCAATTTCCAAACGATTTATGACTAAAATAAAAAAAACCTATTAAAGGAAAAAAAGTTACAAATGTACTCACACAAATAGCTCTCATCTTCACATTTAGAAAGGTTGCGTCGAAATACAGTCTCTGGTTGACGAACGCTCGCTTCTGTAAATCTTTTGGATAAAACTGTTCGTCTTTCCCATACTTATCAGCCAAGTAACATGCGATGGCACGACTTTCCCATAATATAAAACCATTGTCCTCTAATGTAGGTACACAATGCTGAGGATTTATTTTCAAGAAACTCTCCTTCAAGTTATCTTTCTTAAAAGTGTTTACTGGTTGTATTTCTATAGGTAACTGAAGGTACCTTGCTGCAAGCAAAGCTCCACGGGAAGGCCCGCTGACCGTAAAGTGATACAGTTTAAGCGACATTATTAAAAAATATGAACGAACTAACTGCTAACCTAACTTATTCAAACTGATTACCTATATAGAAATAAACTGGTTTATGCTTATCACTTTATTTGACCATTATAACGTATCTCCATTTATAATCAGAATGACTTGGGTATTTTATGGCAAGAACACAGTGTTTTTAGTTTGTACTGTCATCGGCTTTGCTGATACACAGTACGATAATTTATTACGGAATCTACAGTAAACAGCTGTAGACGGGCACAGCTGGGGGAAGGCTAATGACGTGATAAAAAAATGTTATCAGTTATTTAAATTATGCGTTTTTATTAAGTCATCCCATTTAATAAAACAAAATTTTCACCAATAATGCCACTATATGTGTTTATTTTAGATAATAAAATTTATCAACCATACCAAATAATTATAAAAATGTAAGCACCTCAAATATGATAGCACATAATAAATTTAACAGTAAAAAAATAGTTTAAATCATTTATACATGGCATAGGTACATATAGCATTTCTTTTTTATTTAACATTTTATTTCAGATTCTTTTTCACAGCTTCACCAAAAGCTTTAGCACCTTCGTCGTTTTCGGCTGCTCCTGGCAATTGGGAACATTCTTTCAGCCATCTCTCAATGTTTGGAAAACTTGAAATATCCCAGCCAACAGCCTGCAATACAAGAGAGTATATTGCTCAAAATATATTATTTTTAAACCTTTGTCGCGATTTTTCACTGTGCTCATCAGGGTCCATAAACATTTGATTCTTGCCTGTTTTTTTCTTTTTTAGGTTTATCATAAAACAATAAATAATTAAACATAAAATACTTTGAAAATCATTGCATCAGTTGCAGGTATGTGAGTATGTATAAAAATGACTGAACTATTCTTCTGGTACACACTATTGGATGATTATGATATCAGCATTATTTAAGAGATTCAAGACAGTCTGCACAGACTGCTAAGCAGTTGTAGATAGTTTTCTGATAAATAATAGACGTTTGCATAGTTCAAGCTTCTATTTTCAATTGCCGCCATTCCAAATCTGGCGCGTCGCTCCTCACTTAACCACAGACAACACAAATATTTATAATCATATGTAACACCTCCACCCTTAATTATTACAGATAAACTTACTTACTAAATTATATTAAACAACATATCAATAATAATCTTAACAATCTTATAATATATTTTCTTACTTCAATCATCATCAAACCCATATCTCTTAACCGGTTTGCGTGTACGATTACTAGTTCGTATATCCCGAGTAATAGGAACCCTAGGACTACCCGTCTCCTGCACCTTGGGCATATTTAAAGGTACACTTGACGTTGACAAGGGTTCACTTGTAACCAAATCACTTCCGTCTGTTTGCGTGCGGGATGTTTCCTCGACCAATGCTTTCGTCAAGCTGGTTCCGTTTGTCCGGTCCGGTTCTGTGTTCGGCGCTCGATTATTGTCCGAAGGAAACACGAGAGAAGAGCGAGAGCTCTTAACAGGCTGAACTGGTTGAAAGTTCCTAAAGTTTGCATCTACTAGCCTAGCTGTCCTATTTATCACTCTTGGTTTTAGTTGGTCAATGTGTCTATGCACCTCAGTGCCGTGGATAGATTTAACATTATAATCTGTACTACCTGTTTTCTCTATAACAGTCCCTGCAGACCACTTGTTTGAGCTACGGTATTCTCTGAACCATACAAGGTCCCCGGATTAAACTGTCTTGTGACGCCACTCGATGTAGCTTCTACTGTCTCTTGGCGAGCTCTAATAAGTGCCTTCTGGTCTGGTTTCAAACAATCTAACCGCATGCGCAAGTTGCGCCCTAATAACATCTTGGCGGGGCTTTCCCCGGTTGTATAGTGTGGTGTGTTTCTGTACGCCAGCAGAAAACGACACAATGTGGAGTGTACGTCGGATTTCGATTTAATCGCCTTTTTAATGCTCTTTTTACAAATTTTAACAGCGTTTTCCGCTGCCCCATTAGAAGCTGGGTGATAAGGTGCCGAAAATATATGTTCTATACCATTATTATTTAAGAATTGCTGAAATTCTCCACTGAAAAACGGAGGGCCATTATCACTAACCAATTGTTTAGGTAACCCAAATCTCGCCCACATCTCTCGTAATTCTTTTATTACCGCTTGCGATGTGGTGCTCAGCATTCTAATAGCTTCAATCCACTTTGAATGTGCATCGACTACCACTAGATAAGTAAGACCGGCTACCGGTCCTAAGAAGTCTACGTGTATCCTGGTCCACGGTCGATCTGGCCACGGCCAGGCGCGGGGCGCATGCGCAGGTGGTGCGTCCGCCACTTCAGCGCACACGGTGCAGCTGCAACATGCTGTCTCTAGTGCCTCGTCTATTCCCGGCCACCATACGTAACTTCGCGCTAACGATTTAGTTTTGACTATGCCCATGTGACTCTCATGAAGCTCAGCGATCACTTTATTCCTACACGTACTAGGAATTACTAGCCTATGTCCCCACATTACACACCCTAGCTCAATATATAATTCCTTTCTACGGTTAAAATATGGTTTTAATTCTTTCATTTCGACCTCGACCGGCCAGCCATCGTTTATATATCTGGCTACTCTGCTCAATACACTATCCGAAACGGTTTCTTTTTTAACGTTTGATAATCTAATAACAATGCTTCCGCGGCAAAGTGTAAATACGTTTGTTCAGGTGTGTCTAATTCTTCACTAATAACCCCTTCTTTATGAGTGCTAATTAACCTAGACAAAATATCTGCCGTGTTTTTATCTGATCGAATGTACTCTATATTAAAATCGTAAGCTGATAGTTTAATGGCCCACCGCTGTAAACGACTCGCCGCCGTGTTCGGTATTCCTGCATGGGGCCCAAAAATTGTGACCAGCGGTTTATGATCTGTACGTAGTGTAAACTTTCTGCCATAAAGATACTGATGAAACTTGTCTACCGCGAAAATTATAGCCAAGGCTTCTTTATGTATCTGGCTGTAGTGTAACTCCGCGGCAGTGAGCGCCCGCGATGCGTACGCCACAACCCGCTCGCTGCCGTCAGACGCGCGCTGTGCCAGCACGGCCCCCAGCCCGCGTGCGCTCGCGTCGCATGTTACTATGCTCTCCAGCGATATGTCAAAGTGTGTCAATACTTCAGTACTACATAGAAGTTGTTTAATTTTATTGAACACATATCTATGTGTTTTAGTCCATTGCCAATGTTTACCTTTCTTAAGTAATTCGTAAAGTGGTGTAATATGAGTACTCAAATTCTTAATGAATTTTCCATAGAAATTAACCATACCGAGAAAAGACTTCAACTCTGAGACGTTAGTTGGGTCGGGCATAGATAGGATCGGTTTTATTTTATTTGCATCTACCCGTACGCCATGTTTATCAATTATGAATCCTAAATATTTTACTTGGCCTACCATAAACTCACACTTTTCTTTTTTTATTTTCAACCCATTCCTCTCTAAAATACTAAAAACCTGTTCAACTCTTTCTAAATGAGATTCTAATGACTTATTCTTTATTAAAATATCATCATAGAATATGACTACGTCCTGCACGTTTTTAAAGAGATTCATCATGAACTTTTGAAAAATGCCCGGACTGGAAGAGAGACCATAAACGAGGCGATTGTATTTAAAAAGTCCTCTGTGTGTATTAATTACTGTGTAGTTCCGAGAAGTTTCATCCAAAATTAATTGATTGTAAGCCTGTGACAAATCTAGCTTAGTAAAATAATGATTGCCACTCAAATTACTAAATAAGTCCTCTACCTTCGGGACCGGGTACCTGTCAACCAGTAAAGCCTTGTTAAGTGTCACCTTATAATCCGCGCATAAGCGTATTCCACCGTCTCCCTTCCTCGCTATAACTAGCGGTGTGGCCCAGTCGGACCGTTCAACGGGCTCGATGACGCCGGCGCGCAGCATCGCGTCTAACTCAGCATTGACCCGCGCCAGCAATGCATAAGGCACGGGGCGCGCTCGACAAAATACTGGCTCGGTCCCATCCCGCACGCATAACTTGACTTCTTCACCGGTATATTTGCCCAACGTGCCATCGAATAGGTTGTCATGTCTGGAAATGATATCGTTAAACATTTTATTTTTACATAATTTAATGTGGTTACATCTAGTAAATTTTGGTATCTCAATATTCAATTCCGATAACCATTGTCTACCTAGTAAATTAGTAGTACCCTTATCGATCACATAGAGATCTAGTTTCTTCATATTTTTCATATATTGCACATCAGTCTCTAAATACCCTATTGGTTGAATGACAGAGCCATCATAAAATTTTACTTTCATTTTACATGGTTTCAAAGGTAATTCTTTAAAATGCTCCTTATACGTAGACTTGCTTATACAGGATAACGCAGAGCCTGTATCAATCTCCATCGATAAGGTTTTATTATTAATTAGAAGCTTTATACACACCGGTTTATAGTTGGTTAGTGACATTTGATACATCGGTTCCTCGTTTGTACCCTCAACGTCTTGCTCCGAGCCGGAGTTGTCATCCATCGCTGGCTCGCTCAGCCAGTACGCCGCGTCGGTAACGTCGTTGCTGCGTGCGGTGCGAGCGTTGCTGCGCCCCCGCGCGCCATGTTGCCGCTCCGCCATACACCCGCTCCGTAGGCGCTCGACCCGATCACGCGTCCTCTACGTGACCTTCCTCGCGCGCCATTATTCCCGCGGTTTGAAATCGTAGATTTTATGCGACGATCAAATTCTTTTTTTCTACAAACTCTTCGTAAATGGCCAGGTTGTCCACAATAACTACATTCGAACTCCTTGTACCTACAGTTATGTGCCCCATGACCGTTGACCCCGCAGGCTGAACATTTATTGAGTTCCAACTTGTGTATTCTCTCGCTTAGTTCCCGGCTGGTAGTTTGTTCCTGCGTTCCCTCTACGGCCCCGGCGTCCCGCTCAGCTGCCTCCAGAGTATTGGCTAATACTAGCGCTTTTTGATAATCTATGTTATCTTCCGCGAATAACCTCTGACGTATATATTCGCTACGTAACCCGCACACAAACTGATCCCTCAAATTTTCTTCTAAATTGATCTTGAATTCACAATAACGTGACATCTTTTTCAAATCTGCCACGTAATCAGCTATCGTTTCTCCCGCTGATTGGCGTCTTTGTCGGAACCTATACCTCTCCGCGAGAATTGATGGTTTCGGCTGTAGATGTGCTTGCAGTAATTCCACCGCTTCTTTATATTTCAGGGTTGATGGTTTTCTCGGGCTCGCCAAAGTAGACAGTAACTCATAAGCCGGTTCGCCGATAAGAGCTATTAATGTTGGTAACTTCAAATCTTCCGCTATTTTGTTAGCAACAAAATACATTTCGAGACGATCGACGTACGCCGACCAATTCCCATTTTTTATGTCAAAATCTCGAACTTTCCCAACAGACATTTTTAATCACCCCCAAAGCACTATACCACAATAATTTAAGACTTTATTCTGCACCGAATATCGTTCCGTTATCCTCGTCGCCACTGATAAATAATAGACGTTTGCATAGTTCAAGCTTCTATTTTCAATTGCCGCCATTCCAAATCTGGCGCGTCGCTCCTCACTTAACCACAGACAACACAAATATTTATAATCATATGTCACAACT